>NC_134483.1:382163179-382495679 GCF_040206685.1 Ascaphus truei
TCCTGGCCCACCCTGGGTTCTAGTTACTGAGCCTTCCTTGTTCGTGAGCCTTCCCTGTTCCTGTGCCAAGCCTGTTGCTGAGCCTTCCTTGTTTGTGAGCCATCCCTGTGGCTTCCCTGTTCCAAAGGCTAGGCTGTTGCTATGGCTAGCCTGTTCATTTAGAATCCATCCTGCTGACCCTGGACGTGACCCCGACCTCGCTGCCTGCCACCTGCCTGCTTTGTCTGTTGCCTGGACTTTGCACCACTGCTGCCAGCCCTGACCTCCTGCCTGCTTACCGACTATGGATACTCTAACAGGACTCTGGTCGGTTAATTTGCATCCATACCTCAGCCCTGTGGTTCCGCTTCTTGATCGGAGACGAGCACCGTCACACTACCTCTTCACTGCTTGCCTAGTATATGTTTTTATATGGTTCCTTTGTATATTTTAAGATTAGCTTTCTTTTACTCTATTATGATACAGGTTATGTTTTAATAATATCATTTCTTTCTACCAACCTGAATGCATTAAGAAAAAAAGATGTTTTGGACACTCTGTATCTTTCTCTGCCAATATTTCTTAGCAGTTTGCACCCTCTTGGGGATCTAGGAGCTTACTGGGGTACTGTACACTAAGAATCTCAGTCATTTCAAAGTATATTATGCTTTGAGCGACTCCCTTTGTTCTAAGACATTGAAGTGTTGGGCCTAGCAGTTTATTTGATTTAGCAAGATCTTTTAATTAGGAGTCCCCTTAGGGCTTATTCTATATTGGCTGATGAGGTAAATATAGAAAAGCCCTTTAAACTAAAGATAGTGAAACAATAAGAAAGGATTTAATATTTCTATGACACTCACAGACCAAACAAGTTATATATACATATATCATGATATATGTATATATTTATTTTTTACATCATTTTTTAAAATCATTTTTAAAAATCCTATGTAGCCGAGTCCCCTACCCTGCTCCGGTGCTGGGAACTGGCCAGTTGTGCTGCGGGACCCCACGCGAACAGAGGGAACAGTGTGGCGGTCATCCTGGAACTCGGCGCAAGTGCAGTGGCAATTGGCGCTGCGCAATCTTAAATTGCCTGGAAGGGCTGTGCCGGAATCCAATCCCGAGCATGCTTTGTGGGAAAAGTGAGGCAACCATCTTGGAATGGCTCCGCATAGAGTACTGCGGGACTACCTGTCCCAGTATCCTCTGTGGGGAAAGGGAAATCGGGTGGGTTGTCCCAGCCAATGGGATTGAAGCAGCCTGAAAGGATATCCTCTGGTACAAGGAACCAGCATGGGGATTCCTGACGGAGGAGCCAAGGGAGAAGGTAGGATCCAGGGGACAGTGTCTCCTGGACTGGGCCTAGGCATTGCCCCTTAGGCCAAAGCTAGGCCCTGAGCAACCCCAGAGGAGTGTTGCAGGGAAGGCCCCAGATAGAGACTCTTCCCCTTTAGTATAGTGGTAGTGCTGAGGCATCGGTGACCGGACAGCCACGCTGTGCTCTATGGCCTAGGACCAGGCCACAGGACCCTGAGACATTTGGGGAGATACTCCTGCTGGAGCTCACCTTGTGATGAGGATCAGGACCCTAAGGAGCAAGGGGATTGGTGTCGGAGGCCCCGCTGCATGGGACCTGACTGTTCCTTGCTCCACCAGCTGCACCTGGGTCCTGTGTGGAGGAGAGAAACGTTGGATATGATGTCTCACTAAATACAATTTTTTTTGACAACCTCGTGGAGTGTTGCCTCTGATATTCGCTCACACGGTATCGTATTGCCTATATATATATATATATATATATATATATATATATTTTTTTATATATATATATATATATATATATATATATATATATATATATATAGGCAATACATATTATATATTATACACTAAATACAATTTTTATATATATATATATATATATATATATATATATATATATATATATAGGGATGCCAACAGAAATCCCAGGACAAATTAAAGGAGCAGCGCCCTCCCTCCCCCAACCCATAGGACACCAACCACAGAATTTTTTTTTTAGCCCGCAACTTTTACTTAACCCCCCAATACATATAAAATACACCCCCCCTAATACATATAAAAATATACCCCCCCCAAATACATATAAAAATATACCCCCACCTCCCAAATACATATAAAAATACCCCCCACCCCCAATACATATAAAAATATACCCCTACCCACACCCCCCAATACATATAAAATATACACCCCCAATACAAATAAAAATCAGACTTACCTTGTGGATGGTCTCATGTCAGGCCCGGTGGCTGCGGGGTGGCCGGTGGGTGCGGGGTGGGCCAGTGGCTGTGGGTTGGCCGGTGGCTGTGGGGGGGGGGGCGTGGCTACAGGATAGGCGGTGGGCTGGTGGCTGCAGCTGCTACTGGGGGGGCTGGTGGCTTCTACTGTGGGGGGGGCGGAGGCTGCTACTGGGGGGGGGACAGTGTCTGCTATTGGGGTGGGCACTGGTGGCTGCTACTGGGGGCGCCGGTGGCTGCTATTGGGGGGGGCGGTGGCTGCAAAGGGGGTGCCATTGCTACAGGGATGGGGGGGCGTTAGGCCGGTGGCCGCAGGATGGCTGAGGGGGGCGGGGGGGCGGGGCGTCTAGGGTTGCCAGGTGGCGTGTCCAAAAATACTGGACACAATGCTAAAATATGTGAGACCCTCACTATACATATAAAAAATACCCCCACGTCACCCAAAACATATAAAAATACTTCCACCTCCCCAATACATATAAAAAGTACCCGACGACCCCCAATACATATACAAATATACACCAACCCCCCAATACATATAAAAAATACCCCAAACCCCCCAATACATATAAAAATACCCCAAATCCCCCAATACATATATAAAATACCCCAATCCCCCAATACATATACAAATATACCCCAACCCTCCAATACATAGAAAAATCAGGCTTACCTTGGGGATGGTCTCAGGTCAGGCCCGGTTCTGTGGGGGAAGTGGTGTGCTGGTGGCTGCAGAAGGCCATTTGTTGCAGGGGGGGTGGGCTGGTGGCTGTGGGAGGGCCATTGCTGCGGCCATGGGGGGGCGGGACAGTGGCAGTGCTGCAGGGCGGGGGCGGTGGCTGGCGGTATTGCAGGGAGCCTGGCAGTGCTGTAAGGGGGGCCGGTGGCTTGTGGCACTGTGGGGGGGGGGGCGGCGTTGCTGCGAGGGGGGCCAGTGGCTGGCAGTACTGTGGGGGGGGGGCACGGGGGGTGGTGGTGGTGCGGGCGAGGCGGCCACAGGGTGTGGTGGTGCGGGCGGAGCGGTACTGCAGGGGCTGGTGGCAGGTCACTTCAGTTGGCGCCGGCCCTGCCCCACTGCAGGCACCTGTCTGGCTCACGTGTGCTCCGGGCCTCCCTCCCAAGCTGGCGTGCCGGATGCTTAGCCCAGCTGGCTTCTGGCACTGCCGTCAGAGAGACCCAGCGCCGGGTGCTGCTAACAGCGTTTTTTTCAAACGGCCACGCAGGGGGCCCGGGCCCCCTGACCCATGGGGCCCAGGTCACCAACACTGCAGTATGTTGCCATGGCTGGTTTATGGCTACCAGTCTGCCATTCTCCTGGCAGTAAGCCCTGGTAAGAGCAGGCCTGCCAGGTCTAATCCTGGGTTTTCCCCACCCCTAGCAACTTCAGTGTGTCACAGGGGAGGCGGTGCATCTAGGCCTATGTGTCCAATCAGGGACTCAGACCTGGTTCCTGCTTTTCCTGTACTTAAGGAGCTGCAGACCCCAAATTCATCAGTTGCCTCTACCCTTGAGAGAGGCTGGCCAACCCCAACAACTGTGCAGGGCTTTGTCAGTTTGTACTCCCTCCCTAAGGGGAGTGGAGTGGGAGACTATACATCATACTTCACCAGGGAGTAAGGGAAGAGCAAGGACTGCTTCAGGTGCCCTTGGCTTGAAGTTAAGGTCCAGGTACATCCTGAGGGTGAAGGCCCTAAGAATTGCCTGCTGTTGTGAATGCTGTGAGATCTGCAGTGTGCTAATAAAGTGTGTTCCTGTTTCACTATACCCTCCTGCCTGAGACTGCAATCTATCAGGGGAAGGGTGAAGAAGTCCTCCTGCAGGGATTGTCCCCCATATCCCTGGGGTCTGCAAGAGATGGAGGCACTGTCACCGTGAGTACAAATCAGTTATTATCCCAGAAGCCTGTTCTGATTTTCTGACCTCCTCCACAACACCGCATGAAGCAGTGAAATATCCCAGAGGGGGGGCGGGACATGTGATATATATATATATATATATATATATATATATATATATATATATATATATATATATACAAATATAACTGGAGGGTTTTTGTCACTTTTTTTACTTACCATAACTTAACTCAGTATTATGTTTTATATATATATATATATATATATAAAAAAGAGAAAAAGCGCCCGATCCATGTGTAAAATCGAATGACAAAATTTTAATAAAAGATATCAAGACAAATGCACACTCACAATTTGTCAATGCAAACTAAGCATTGTATGGGTAAACCCATGCGCCAACATATATCTGCTCGCCGACCACTTGCTTCAATACATCAGACCTCACTGCTGCCGGTGTGTCATGATCAGATGTCCCTCCGGCAATTCAGGTAAACAGTCTGTAGTTCCTGACAGATAGTACTGGATACTGTGTGCGGCTCAGGGAAAGTCCTCCCCTTCCTGGCAGAAGACGCACGAGATATTCCACCAACGTAGCTCCTCAAAACCACGTGCCCTACGCGTTTCTTCCGGTTAACGGATTTCATCATGGGATCTATATATATATATATGCTACAGCCAAAGAATTACAAAAATAGTATTAAAGTTAGGGTGCTAAATATTTGGGTAGAATATGCTGTTTGATCTGGTTCAGTGTTACGAGATTTATAGTAACAATACCAATAATGTATGTTTGGAACATACCCTTGAGATATTATCCAAATGAATTAAACGGCAGTCTTGTCATGCCATTAGGTTCCTTGAGGCTCTTTAGTAGCAGCAAAAGAGCTTATATCACTCAAATAATTCCTGAAGTGTGTGCAGTATTTTATTCAAGAAATTGTATCACTTATTTTTTTTTTTTTACTAAGGAAGAAGCAATGAATAATGCAAATACTGTACTAGTTTATATCAAGATACTAGATAGGGGACCCCCGCAGCTGTTGATAGATATGATGTGATAGTGATGTAGGTGCTCCCTAGGTAAGTATTAATGAACAACAAACAGAGAAAATAAACCTAGTTTGGGCACTCTAATACATCAAATGGGTGAGGTATGGAGGATTTAAAACAACTTTAATAAATCACTAAATAAAATATTGGGGATTAAAACGAGTATTAAATGCTGTGATCCTAAGGTCTGAACCTGTGATAACAAGTTCTGGATTGGTAATGCGGATGGCAGAAACACTGAAAAAGGAGTGTCCTGCAATCAAAAAGGTGAGTAAAATACAAACACCCCCCTCCTACCTGCTTTGAGGAAGCGTTGTCATGCAAAACGCACGTGTCGGCACTAAGGGGCACGCGCATGACTCAGACACCTACACGTGAGTCAGCTGGCAGCATTGCCTCCCAGCATTTGCAACGTGTTTTCTTATGCAGTGGCTCCTATAATGGATTGTCCAAGGGAGCCCTCTAACCAATAGGTTGTTACTCTATCTGTCTACAATTACAAGATAGATGCACATTAGTGCACTCTACTTATGATCTTATCTTAACCTACCCTCATTAGCACTGACCCTTTATTGATCAGCTCTGACTAACAGAGCAGGTGTTGGGTCAGTGCCGTTTACCCTGGTTACCCCTATGAACCATGCTATACATTGTATTAAGTTCAAAGGTATACTTTAGATGTGAGGGTCACAGGCATACCACACATTGAGCTGTGCCTGTTGTGTTATTAGTGTAGCTTAAGTAGATATCAGTGCCTTACTTGCCTAACATTTTTGGCTGGGGAATATACCCCCACATACCCAATTTTGAATATACCTAAGATATATTATCTTTTTAGGTACCTGGGTCTAACTGACACATCATTACACCACACAATTACTGACCTTGCCTCCAGTAAGATTTATCTAGCTACTGTGGAGTCGCAGTGCCTCAATCACTGTTCTTGGCTATCGGCAGACCAAGCTAGGGTCTTTTTTTATGGTTACTATATATATATATATTTATTTTTTTCATATATTATATATTCAGGATATGTGCACTGAGACCTACCTAAACAGTTGAGTTCTACACCTCTGGTTATTCACACAGGTGTTTGTAGTTTACTCACCTTTTTGATTGCAGGACACTCCTTTTTGAGTGTTTCTGCCATCCGCATTACCGATCCAGAACTTGTTATCACAGGTTTAGACCTTAGGATCACAGCAATTAATCCGATTGCCAATTCTTGGAGTCAGGAAGGAATTAATTTTTCCCCTTAATGGGGTTTTTTGTTTGTCTTCCTCTGGATCAATAAGTAAGTATAGATATAGGATAAAGTATCTGTTGTCTAAATTTAGCATAGGTTGAACTTGATGGACCTACGTCTTTTTTCAACCTCATCTACTATGTAACTATGTAACTATGTAACTATATAAACAATATTATTTATGCCACCCACAGTGATTACTTCTTTTTAAATGTCTTGATTCAATATAAGGATGCATTTACTTTGTCTGACTTATGCACTCAGAGGCCTGGATGTACAAAACTTTGTTAAATAATATCGCACCTGGTACAAAAAATTATGTCTTATTTCCGCAATGTTAAGATGGTATACATCATCATTGTGGTAATAATTTACCAGTGAGATATTTGACCCAAAGTCGAGATGTGTGAATTAACGCGACTGATAATAATGCATTAATTACTACATCGTGATAGAGTTAAAAATATTTCTCTCATAGGCTTCTGTAATATCAATTATTACTGAACCCTATTGTAGAATTAACAATACACTGTTACAGAGCTTTATTACCTACGTGGCTAACCACTATGGCAATGAAGGGATTAAATATAAGTACTCAGTTTGTTGGTGGTAGAGAGGGTGGGTGAAGGTTATATCTGCCCCAGGCGTATAATGCGTGGTACTAAGAACTGTATACAGCTATGATGATGATAGTATGAAGATGATGAATCCTATATGAAGTCTGGGATGTATTCTTAATTGTGGGGGGTACTGGGTGTGGTATCCTAGTTGGTAAACCACCATAGATGGCACTCAAATTGTCCAGGAATCCAAAGGCTAATGATAACCCCAATAAACATTACCCCAATCCCTTTGTAGAATAATATGACCATGTAGCAAGCAAGAAAACTCACGAATTCACTGCAGCGTCCATGTTGATCCCACCAGACCTTCAGGTGTGCCTCCGTCCTTGGAGATAGATAGCAGTAGAAGAGAGAAATTGCAGAGCACAGACGGAATCATCCTAAAAAGAGAATTAGGAGGAAAGTGCGTTATCCATAAAAAGATTTAATAGTCATGGAAGGAAAAAAGGGCAAGGCATTACCCTATCAACATGTTTCGTGCTACACAGAGCCCTTTATCAAGGCATACACATCCCATCATCATTAACATATTTAAAGAGTAAAAAATAATTGGCTTACCAATCCTGAACCATGTCTACTGCGGGGATCGCAGGGAGCCCTCGGGATGCTACTGCGCATGTGCGTTCACCCATGGCTCCTGTGTGCATCCCCTTGTACGCGGTGCAATGGGGAGGGACCTAGGGCTCCCCCTTTTTCCTACCAGGGTGACACAAATGTTAGCGCCGACGGGCGCGTGCATCTGGCGCGTTCCCCTGCCCTTTAGACACACTCCAAGGTCACCATAGTGATGAAGCCCTTGCTGGCTCTGCGCAAGCACGTCTCAGCTTGGGTTTTTCCTCTCTCTGCTGGCCCAGGATTGGGTGTTGGAGGCGGGGCTGCGTGTGGGGGTGCATGTGCGCGCTCTGGTGACCCCACACCAGAATTTCATCGGCCAGATCACAGGTAGGATCCCAGACATGGTTCAGGATTGGTAAGCCAATTATTATCAGTCACCTTGATAAAGAGCTCATGCTCGAAACGCATTGGTGGGGGTCCCTGCACCCCGTAATGTAGCTGTATCTTTTTGCTGGTTCCATGAAATCATTTATCTAGGGGCACACGCTCTCCTTGATTTCGTTTAATTTTTTTTTTTCCCTGAGAAACAGTGCCTGCTATTACCCTGCTTTGTGTCTATCTCACCTATAGAAAAAACGGAAGCACACCCCCTATTGGACAAGAAGAAATTCTGACATCTACAAGGACAAACACCTACTCTAAATGTGAGTTACTTTATCAATGGCAAATACTCCATTCTGATGCTTTATGTTGGACACTTTTATTTACTGTGTGGCCCCTTACTACATTGCTTGTGGGGGTCCTAGCCCACTAGTCAGATTACAATGGAGAAGTGGTTACCATTTATTGATTACCGAGGGGTTTCATCTCAAGAAATATTATATGAATTTATTGAACTTTGCAATTTTTGCAAAAATATTTTGAGGCTTTTTTTCAGAGCACCACACATTTTTTCCATTTTCCTGTTTTTTTCTATCACTGAAAATCCGTCTGTTAGATTGTTAAGACCGCATACTCTACCTGAAATATGTATTTTTTGCGTGGTGGTAGAGGACTTCAATTTTAGTTGTGTCACATGTGCTGAAAAGGGAGCACAAATATATTTAAATGAGCAGCATCCCACACTTTCTTACAGAAGGCTGCCAATAAGAGCTTTACTGAGTTGACAAACATAAAGCATTTAATAGTCATAACTAGACTAGTATCAGACCCCACAGGATTAGAACCCATTATTTCGGCTATTCTGGGTATCAGCTCGAGCAGTGTGAGCTAAACCAGCTGAGGGTACATGATAGTGATACAAAACAGTGATAGTACCCCACTAGACATGTTTGTATTGAAATAGTTAGAAATGCTATCTGTTTCAGGTCATAAGGTCTGTATTTTTAACTATTTCAATAGTACTATCACTGTTTTGTATTACTATATTTATTATGGGTGATATTATTCAGCACGTAATTTATTTAAAAAATCTTGGGGTATGAAAGAACTTTATCCATAGTTCGTTTGGTATACCATCTAGCCGAACATTACAGGAGAATTTCACAGAACCGATTTTAAAGACATTATATTGTGAAATGACTAACACGATCCTGCCTTACAGCCAAAGAAAAGGGTTGCTTGGAAACCCATGTACACAAGGAGGAATTAGGAGGCTCGGTGAGGACGCCCCATGTGATGACATCACGAAATAAGAAGGTTCTTTCTTCAGGAACAAGACTGCAATGGGAAACAAAGCGCGGACAAGAAAACCATGATGATGTCATGCTCTCGCGAGAGTACAGGCAGGAGAAGCAAGCTGAAGGAGGAGAGACCAATAAGCAGCTCGGATAGTGATGAGAGAGCCCGGATGAAGTTAACATGGAACAATCATGAGAAACTGGACGGCGCTGGATTATGACAGACTAATGGACTAATGTAATTGGTTTATAAAATTTTTTTTTGAACTTCAAGTTTTATGCCATTTTTCTCTTGATAAAGGCCATGTAAGGCCGAAACGTTACGTCAAATCTTTTGTCAATAAAGTTGCATTCTAAAATTGTATTGTATTGTATGTCTTTATTTAAATAGCGCCATAAATGTTCATAGCGCTTCACAGTAGTAATACATGTTGTAATCATATAAATAACAAATAATATAAATAACAGGTCATGGAAAAAAGTACTTCAGACATAAAAGTAACATTAAGGAAGAGGAGTCCCTGCTCCGAGGAGTTTACAATCTAATTGGTAGGTAGGGGAACATATAGAGACAGTAGGAGGGAATTCTAGTAAGTGCGTCTGCAGGGAGCCAAGCTTTATGTATCACGTGTCCAGGATTATCCAGTGCTATTCATATGCTTCTTTAAGCAAATGTGTCTTAAGGTGGGTCTTAAAGGTGGATAGAGAGGGTGCTAGTCGGGTATTGAGGGGAAGGGCATTCCAGAGGTGCGGGGCAGAAAGTGAGAAAGATTTAAGGTGGGAGAGAGCTTTAGATACAAAGGGGGTAGAAAGAAGACATCCTTGAGAAGAACGCAAGAGTTGGGATGGTGCATAGCGAGAAATTAGGGCTGAGATGTAAGGAGGGGCAGAAGAGTATAAAGCGTTAAAAGTGAGGAGGAGAATTGAGTGTGAGATGCGGGATTTGATCGGAAGCCAGGAGAGGTATTTCAGGAGGGGAGACGCGGAGACAGATTTAGGAAAGAGTAGAGTGATTCTAGTAGCAGCGTTTAGGATAGATTGTAGGGGAGACAGGTGAGAGGCAGGAAGGCCGGTCAGCAGGAGGTTGCAGTAATCGAGACGGGAGAGAATGAGGGCCTGAGTCAGAGTTTTAGCAGTCGAGTAACAGAGGAAAGGGCGTATCTCTGTGATATTGCGGAGGAAAAAGCGTCAAGTTTTAGAAATGTTTAGAGTGTGAGAGGAGAATGAGAGAGAGGAATCGAGTGTGACCCCTAGGCAGCGTGCTTGGGCTACTGGGTGAATGATCATATTTCCAACAGTAATGTGGAAGGAGGTAGTGGGGCCAGGTTTTGGAGGAAGTATAAGGAGCTCTGTTTTTGCAAAAGAGACACTGAAAGTACGATGGGAGAGGTAAGAGGAGATCCAGGATAGAGCTTTGTTCCAAATACCAAGAGTATGGAGAATGTGAAGGAGAAGAGGGTGGTCCACGGTGTCAAATGCTGCAGAGAGGTCGAGTAATATGAACAGTGTAATGACCTCTGTCTTTGGCAGCATGGAGGTTGTCAATTATTTTAGTGAGGGCTGTTTCAGTAGAGTGAGCAGTGCAGAAGCCAGATTGTAGAGGACTAGAAGAGTGTTACGCCGGTGCTGCCCGCAGACCAGACCCGTCCCCTGAGCTGAAGGGGGAAGTGGTAATACACGCACCCGCAGCAAAGGGAGCGTGTCCGGAGTGTGGTATGAAGCGTTGCCAGGCCAGGTGTAGTAAGGTAGACAATACTTGCCAATACCGGTTGTAGAGATAGAGTGAATGATGCTTTGCCGAAGACAGGGAGTGGAGAGTGGAGATAGGTCGTAGTCCAAGCCGTGTTCAAGGGGTTACCAGAGTGAACGTTGTCCAAGGAGTGCCGAGATCGAGAGCCAGAGGGGGTAGTCATACGAGCTGCGTCAGAACCTGTGAAAACACTGAGAAAATCAAGAAGTACTTCCATACAGAGACTATGTCGAGCAAAGACTGAGAGCAGTGAGGAGCTAGATAAAGCAGGAAGGTCCAATTAGGAACGGAGGCGGGACAGGAAGAGCTACAGGGAGATACTGCAGATTATTGCAGGCATAACAGGCCAGGTGAGTCTTGTTAGTAACCTGAGTATGCCCGTGCAGTGTGCGGGGGTGGAGCCTGAGGTCCGGGGGATGGGAATAAGAGTGTGCAGACTGAGCGTGCTCCGTAACTCGTGTACGTGTGTGAACTGAGCCAGTGGATGGTGCAGGTGTGCGTGTAGGCATGGGCGCGCCCGGCGCTGAGCAGAGGAATCGCCGAGGGGAGTGATCCCGCGACTGCTGCAGGGGCGAGGAGCTGTGGAGGCCGGTAAGGCAGGATTGTTTTGTGTGTCCAGGGGCTCCGTGCGGGGAGGGAGTGCTCTGTGTGGGGAGCGAGGAGAACGCCGATTCCTGACAAAGAGAATAGGTGTTGAGAAAGTGTAACAATTGAGAGAATACAAGATCTGCAGGGCCCTGTTCTTTATACCCTTTCCAGTTATTATTGGATTACCACACAGAGAATATTGAACCAGGAGCACCGGTACTTACATTTATTTATTGAATTGTTATAGGTGTGCAGCGGTTCCCCTATCGAGTAGTAAAAGAGATGGAACCATGAATAAAAGCATTGTTATTGTTTTTCCCTGCACACAATTAATACAAGAGGCCAGCGGGGCTCCCCGGGTGTTGGCATGTATAACTGTGTGTACCCCGGGATCCCCGGGTGTTGGCGTGAATAATTGTGTGTGTCCCGGGGTCCCCAGGTGTTGGCATGAATAACTGTGTGTGTCCCGGGGTCCTCGGGTGTTGGCATGAATAACTGTGTGTCCCCTGGGGTCCATGGTGCTGATTCACATTAATTGAATCGAAGGAGAACCCGTTATTTAATCCAAATGACTAACAATTGAATGACATCCATCTTCATAATTTGAAAGTCTAACTGCAAACGTTAGGAGGGGGTTAATTTAAAGGGCAATCCTCCCATGGTCAAAAAACAACCACCCTGACAATAATCTAACCTTCTGCCACACCTCTCTAGAAAAAACAAAGATCTTATTGTGATTGAACACCTTAATGAGTCAACATGTTATATACAAATGTCATGATTTTGTGATTTTTAACAACAATTAGTCATAATGGGTTGCATCATCACTTTGACTGTGGATTAATGAATGGTGTTTATTTTCGGATTACATCATTTTATATTATGTGTGTAACATATCTCAATCAAACTATAATGCCTGCTTGGATTACAACAATACAACAGTTTGACAGACAACACATGTGTTCTCCTTTAAACTAATGTGGCTCATTAGGCTACCTATTTAAAGGATGCAAGGAAACCTTCGAGGGGGAAATGGATGTCATTGCGAATTTGGTTTGATGAAGTACTTTGTGATGAGGAGGAGGGAGATTCTCTCACAATTAAGAATATTGAGAGAGAGAAGAGAGAGGAGATGGAGGAGAGAGAGGAGAGCAAGAAGAGTGAGGGAGTTACAATTCCCTGTAGGGCAGGAATTGGTGCCCAGACATTTCAGAATAAGATGCTATCTACAGGTGTTAAGTGAGGCCGAGGTCATCAGCTGCTATCGATTGAGCTCAGCGGCCATCTTTTAACTCTATGAGGAGTTAGGAAAGGATTTAGAGCCATCAACAGACAGGAGTCAAGCAGTGCCTGGCCTTGTTAAATTGCTGAGCTCATTACATTTTCTTTCTTCTGCGTCTTTTCAGACAACTGTGGGCATAGTAGGCGGGGTTTCACAGACAACATTCTTATGTGCCCTTAGCCAGTTTCTATGTGCACTGACTAGACGCGCTAGGAATTATATACATTTTCCTAGTGAGCAGACAGAATGGCAGGCACTGAAGACTGCATTTTATAATGTAGCAGGGCTACCCAATGTGGCGGGTGTTGTAGATTGCACACATGTTGTGCTGACCCCGCTACGTGAAGTACCTGGGTGGGTGACTGACTGCCTGGGTGGACGGGAGACTGAGTGACTGGGTGGGTGAGTGACTGGGTTGGTGGGTGAGTGACTGGGTGGGTCGATGACTGAGTGACTTGGTGGATGGGTGACTGGGTGACTGAGTGACTGGATGGGTGACTGGGTGGGTGGTTGAGTGACTGGGTGAGTGACTGGGTGGGTGACTGATTGACTGGGTGGGTGACTGAGTGACACTTGACTGAGTTACTGGGTGTGTGGGTGACTGAGTGACTGGATGGATGGGTGAGTGACTGGGTTTGTGACTTGAGTGACTGGGTTGATGGGTGGGTGGGTGGGTGGGCGGGTTGTGGAGGGGGTTGTGGGAGGTGGGTGGCTGGAGGGACAGTGAGACTGGTGGACTTATTCCATTGCTGCTGCAGCTGAGGCGCGTGGGGAAGCTGGGTTGGCGCGTGCGGGGGAAGCTCAATTGGCACAATTGCGGGCTCACAGTGGTGCTTCCCCTCCATCCCACATTGGGAGCGGGGGAAGCGGTGGGGGTGAGGGGGGGGGGAGCGGGCCCACAGACAGCAGGCCGGACACCCTGCTTGCCCTGCGCAAGGGGAATCGCCGCCATTTTAAAAAAAAACTTTTTTTTTAATATAACGGGCTTGGCTGCGCAGGGGACCTTGGACCCCAAACCCGACAGACCCACCCTTGTTGGTGGCCCTGATTGTAACAGTTGTCTAGTACACATTAACTTTTGCGGCTTAAAATATTTATGGACATATTAAAAATCAATTTTTTCATAACGGATTATTTATTAGGCATGAATAAGATAATATATCATATATGAATTGTCAACGAGTGAAAATGCACCAGCTACCTGTACTACAGACATTTGTTGTGACATCCTATCATTGCAACAATGTTATATACCCACTGCTACATAACATGAAATAGCCATGATAATGTTACATATTAGCTGTAAATCTGCAGCACTCCCTGCCATTTATCTAAGTGACTAACACAGAATGAGTGGCTCAAACACATCATAATGTATCCATAGGCAAAGTACACAAATAATTATGAATATATGTACTGCATTGCTGCACATATTACATATTTGTTAAACTCCGAAAAGACAACATGGAGACCAATTTTAAAACTGAGGGGCATTAACGTTGTGGAATGACATTTAAGGGATGCGCAGAAAGTGGTCTGATTGTCAGTGGCATTGCACAATACAGCACATTTAACTATTTGTTATAGTTTCCTGCATTATATTGCATTCATATTCTGAGCAGTCATGCAAGGGGTATTGCGGTGGTAGCTGCTGTAGTCAATCAATTGGCTGTTCTGTATGTTCAACTCGTTCGGGTTGTACAGTAGATTGCTCCATAATAGTTTGGATATTGTGTCATGCACTGAGGCAGATACAAATAGTTACTTTGTGACATTTCATCTGCTGGAGCCATGTCTTTATTATGCATGTTCTCGTAATAGTTAGGTCAGTCGCGGTTCTGGTATTGGTTGAAGCACTCCGGTTGAAAAGAATAACAATTCTGCTGAACATTTAAGGCACTGCTGCGGGCACCTATATCATGGTAGTTTTTGCCAAAAATGTGCTCTCTTCTTTTTTAATTTCCATGATCAAACATACAGTATGCATCCATGATTCATGCACTGACCAACTGCCACTCCTCTTTCAGGAAGACGGTGGGTTTCGAATAAAACAATTATTGCTTCATAAAGTCCGTCACGTCGAATTTCGCCATACATTATACTTTGTAGTATTTTTATAAAATGGGTATTTGTCGGTGATATATTCATATATTTCTCATACAGTTGCTCTTCTCTCTGTTCGGTATTGAATTGCGCTATACTGCTGCGGCAGCTTTTATTCTAACACATCGCCGGTTTTTCCCTGGCTTTTTCCTGGAATTCGACGCACTTCACCTGGCGCATGCCGTGTTCATTTTGCGTTCCCAGCCACGGGTCATGCGCAGCTGACGCGCGGTTGATGCGTTTATTGAGAATGGTTCGGATTTAATAGGTTGCAATTCTTCGCGTGTCCGCCAAATGGCAGATATTCATGAATTGTAATGTGCATGCGCTTCAGTAATGTGTCAACTTGCAGGTGTTTAATTTAAAAAAGATACCACAGTGTGCTATTGTAACTTGGCCTTGAGACTGAAGGAAGATGTTGCAAAAATATATCAATTTAGGCTTTTTATATTAAAGAAAGACAAAGACCAGTTTCGGTTACAGTATTCTCCAGAGACCCGCCTGCCACGAGTGTTCAAGTGCAGCCCGCTTTCCAAAAACCCGACAGAAGTTACGCGTATTTGATATGGGCCGTGATTAATGCAACAGAGGATAAGATGGCCACAGTTGTTCAAATTTATCAGTATTTTGTCGAAAACTATGACTTTTACAAATTTTCGCCAGCTCCTCATACGTGGAAGCGTGCAATAAGGAAAAGGTTATGTAGCGATCCCTGTTTTTATCGTATTGAGCCACAATTTGTTGGAGGGTATTGGTGTGTATCACCGGCTTTTTCCTGTATCTATGATCATGATGACGGCAAAATGCGAAGGGTCGTGTTAAAACCAACTAAGAAACGACAGTCGCTGCCAAGCAATGCACCGACACCGGCTTCCAATGACGGTCCCGCCATCAGTGACGAGCCTGAGCCTGATTTCGGGTGCAGTTTCGATAAATCTTGCATGTACCTAAGCAATTTCCAGCCTCATCAGCTGACTACAGGTGGACTAGTCCCGCTGCAAACTATCGACGTGGATGATCAAGAACGCTGGACTGGCAGTGGACCGGCGCCGGCGCCAGCTGAATGGGAAATTCTATGGTGAGTATTGTTGCCGTATTATTTTCTGTGTTTTTTTTTATTTTGACAATACAGTATCAATATCGGTGCGATTCAAAAGTCAAGCGATTCTCCTGTAAGCAATATTATTGGCTGAGCGGCTTCTACAGGTCTGTACTGCAGATACTGAACTACTGTATTGGTGGAACGCTAGGTGCATGCGCATTGGAACCTTCTTGAAACGCATACATTATGCCTTCTTGAAACGCATATGCGTGTCATTACATCGACGGTAGGTGCATGCGCATGTGAACAGGAGACGCCCCCCGAGAAAATTATTGGTGGGACTTGCTGGGAACTTCTTTAGGGAGCTGACCATTACAGTAAAACCTTTCTTTTGTTTTTCCTCAGAAAAGAAAACGGCTAATGGAGGGATTTTGATGGATAATATCGCTTTGTGTAACAATGTCTGCTGAATCGGATTTAAAAAACCACGTACCGGAGTCTACAGTTTAGCGGCCATAGTTATTGATTAGGATAGAAAACTGTAATACTGTACCTGGAACAGTATGCTGATGTTTTCCGGCCATACAGTATACTGCACCGACACACTTTATTCGAGCAAATACCCAGTATGTACCTGGCAGATACCTGGAATGCGCCGCTCCTCACCTCTGACAAGCCCCGTTGCATTTGCCTTCCCAGCCTGGGTTCATGCCTGGCTGACGGGCGGCTGATCTGTTAAATGATAATGATTAGGATTTAATAGGCTGCAATGCTTCGCGTGTCTACCAGATGGCATAAATTCATGAATTGTAATGCAGTATATATATTTATACTGTGCAGTATTGCAGCCAGCGGGAATAAAATGCTTCAATCCCTGCCTGGAAAATAACCCAATGCACTCGGGCAGAAAACAGTCACAAACCTCAATACACCCGGGTATACCCGAATTCGTGGGACTAGCCGAGCTCGAATAAAGTGTGTCGCCAGTGTACTGTACAATACTTTTTTATATACAGTACAGTATACTGTGTAATAAACCCGAAAAAATAAAAACTATGCATTTATTCTACATGTATCACATACATTATGTGTCTTCTACAGTATACAGTGCCAGTACATACAGTACAGTACAGTTTGTCTTCTATTTATTTTAATACTCTTATACTGAGCATACCTACAGTATACAGTGCAGTATGCCTCGACATTCTAGAAACACTGTATTTTGTTACAGTAGCAAAGGAGCAAATGGAACAATATAAAACAAATCAACATGTTCTTTTATTGGTGGAGTAAGTGCAAAAACATTTATTTACAAATACTGTACAATGTAGAAACATTTTAAGTGCACAGCAATTCAAAACATCAACAGGTGTATGGTTTACTGCTACATTTGTGTAAACATTTATGTCAGTCAGTATGGTTTACAGTCACATGTTTTAAAAACAAATTCTTTATTCATAAAATAAGCAAAATGCAACATCTCCTTTATTAAAGAACGTCAAGTCAAAACATATACTGTACAGTGGGATGGTGTGCAAAACAGTCTGCACCAGTACAGTCCTTGAGGGCAGCAAACAGGGCGGGTTTTCAGGGTAACCTTTGAAAACCGTGCCTGTTTGCGGCCCCCAGGGACTGGAATTGTGCAGGTCCTGTGTGTTTGGACAGCAAGTTAAAACATTTCTGTATAAATACAAGTAAAAAAACACACAACATCTCCTTTATTTACATACAGCAGATCAAAACATGTAGAGTACAATACAGTTCAGCACAACAGTATGGTCTTACCTGTGATTACAAAAAAAACTTTATTCATAAAATATATTATACTGTACAAATGAAACATCTCCTTTATTAAAGAAACATATACTGTTCAGTACAGTGGGATGGTGTGCAAAACTGTCAGTCAGACCTGCACCACTACAGTCCTCGAGGGCAGAAAATGAATGACTCTGTGGAGATGTCTGTCGAATGACTCTGTGGAGAGGGGGGTTGGGTGGCTCATGCGAAGTAAGCAGCAAAGCAGCTAAATAGCTCCCATCTGAACAAGGATTACACGCAGGCGCAGTGAGGCTTTGAAGCTCGGCTATGGACGGATTAAAAATGCAATGGCAAGATTCCAAAAATGAAAGACAGCTGCATGAAGTTCAAAGCTAAAGACATACTTTAATTTCAAAAGGCAGTTCATCATAATAATACACCCCCAAATACAGTAAGTAAAAAGCACACAAATCAACCATGTGCAGTCAAACGCACAGGGTCGCAGATAAAAGCTACTGTACAGCACAGATTGAATATCGTAATACAGTAAGATGGTTTTTGAAGGCTCGTGGAGAAAACAAAAATAAAAAAATTACAATAAAAAAATTTTTTTCACTCACTCAAGCAAGCAGTGGAGGGCGAAGTTACAGGAGCATGCGCAGTAAATTCCTGCTGTCAAGCAGGAATGTGATTGAAACCAGACACACGTTCAAAGGAATGGTGAGGGAGAGATGTACTGCATTGCACAGAAGATAAGAAGTTGAAATACCCTGCAGTGCAGTTAATTATCCCGAGCGAGGGAAGAGCGCTGTATATGCCGAAATGTGACACTGTTACAGTACAGTACACGCCTATGCGTTTCAACAATTTTCAAATGAGACATACTGTACTGCAGAACAGCACTGCAAATGCATGTATACTCTAAATATGCAAATTTACAATTACTGCGCGCGCACACACAGACTGTGTACTGACGTAGGTTGAACCGCGAAGGTATTAGACTTCCAAGACAACAGCTCGCAAATGCCCCCCTGAGTTTTTACACGGCATTGCAGTATTGCAGACAGCGAGAATAAAATGCTAATATCACGAGCGCGAAAATAACGCAGTTCACTCCGGACGAAAACGACACAAAACCGCACATAACCGGGATAATATGAAAATTGTGGATCTAGCCGATTTAGGCTCAGGTCGGCCGCCACTGTATATTAGATATGCGTAACTGAACGGAGGTCTCTTGCTTCTACCGGTATGTGTTCTCATGGAATGGATGAAAGGAACTCAAAATATTCCTTAAAATCAGCTTTCAGAAAAAAGTATCGAAATGTTCACAATTTGTGTAGAACACTGTACAAAGTCAATATACAAAGGAAGAAGTGTCCATGTAATCTTCTCCCACATACAGCTGTAGTCAGTGTATTGTATCATTTTGGCTTGCATATTCAACATAATTCAGTAGCCAAATAACGAGACACCCATTCATTGGAAAGAATATTGTATCTAAAGAACATTTGTAAATGTTCACAATAATTAATTAGTATGTTTCTCTGTGTGTAATACATAACTTGATCGTTTTCATGTCAGAATGATAATGATCCTTCAACAGACATGAGAATTGCAGTGTGGTTTAGTTCACATATGTATGGACCTGATACATGTTCTCATACACAGTTCATAATTTCACATTGATCAGTATGTGGCTTTAGCATTAGTGAAGTATAGTACGTTTGTATGAAATGTGTCAAATATGTGTTCTCATGTCACTGTGTATACAGTTATAATAAAGATATCCCTCATACATGTACTATATATAATTCAAAGCAGCACTGATATTTGTACATACACTATACATGAGCAGGACATGGTCAAATCATGAGATGCATTGATGATTGTTTTCATGGGACATATCATACCATGCACTCCCTTATCAATAATTTTTGACTACTTTGAACTAACCATAAACCCCGTTGCCTGATGAAGTATACTTGGTATACGAAATGCATCGTGAATTGTGTAACCAGCTTCTACTCACCGTGGTAGCTGGTATCACACAAGTGTATCTATTCCGGTCGCGATTACCTAAACGGACAGGCATCCACAGACGGATACAGAGGGCTTCTTTCCCACGCATGCGCACTTCGCCTCTTACCACGCTCACACTCGTGGAGGCTAGATTGCAGCCAGTGCTACAGAGCCAGCCCCAGCGCGTGGGACTGCCATCTGGAGGGAATCTGACATCGCCCCTGTATACCCTCTCAAGTGGTGCCTGACAGAAGAGGATATCGCTTAGATCTGGATTAATTAAAGTTTTACTATATGTAAGTGTTTACTTATCTATTTTTTGTATTACACTATACTACTCTTATCTTGGTGCGCACCTGTGTTTTCTTTTTCTTGGTTGTCTGGCTCTGCCGACGGAGTTCTCCACCGGGATCCATCTTTGAGGTGGGGGAAGACACCTCGAACCACAGGAGCTGCAAGAGGACAGAGAGGAATCACTTTTCCATATCTATAGGAAGCAAGAGCGCGGACTGAACATTCTCTGCCAGGTCAGCATACTTATTTTGTATAAACTTAGTGGATAATTAAAGGGTCCAACATGGAGATGTATATACTATGGTCCAAATCAATAGTTAGTTTTACTTTTGCAAGATGTAATGTGATGTCCTCATTTCTTTTGGTTAACCTTTTCTTTGAAGACTGTTATTGAAGTGCTAGGTGTCGCACAAATAGGTGGCAAACATTTTGTCATTGCTGGTGCCACATCAATAGTACTGTGAGCTTGAGTGGCACTTGCCTGTGCTTGTGCCAGTGGCTGTGCCAGTGGCTTTGCCAGTGCCATTGCTTGAGTCAGTGGCTGTGGCTGTGCCATTGGCTTTGCCTGTGCCTGTGCCTGTGCCTGTGACATTGAGTGAGCAATAATAGTTAGACTATTTGAAATCGCCTTTATAGTCTCCAGTTGTTCCTTGAAAAGGACTTGCATGTTTTTCATATCTTAACAAATGGTGTAATTGGTTGTCTGCTGTTTGTCTGCCACAGCCTGTTGATTCTTGAAAAACATTTCCTCGGAAGTTTGTAATGAAGACAATGCAGCTACACATGTATTGTCCCCTTGGCCTGGTTGTAGAGGGTCATTGTCCTCTTCCTCTTCTGTTACTGGATATCCTGTTCTTCACAATTGTCAGACTCAAGTAACTCCTCTTGTTCTGGTGTAGTATCATCGAGGTAAGGGACATAAAGTTCTCTGAGTGCCTCAGCATATTCGTGTTCTACAGTCTCCTCCCCAGATTCAATATCTTATCTCTCCTCAACCGATTCCTCATCACTTACTAAGAGTTCCAGATTTGGTGTGGCAGACAAATCTGACTCTGTTTCCTCATCCATAATGATATAATTTAAAAATATAATTTGTTATGAACATAATGACAACGTACTTATGTGCTACTGTTATGATTTTGCCTGTACATTTATATTGTAATGCATTGTATTATCTGCTTATCAATAAATCCATATGATTATTTAACATCCAGGTTCTTTTTTATGTGCATATGCCATTAACATCACCTAATCAAAAACTAATATATTTGTGTAGAAATGTGGGAAATTTAAATAGATTTTTAAAAATACACTTTAAATTCACACCTTAAGCTTACATACAAAGTTGTGGTGGTATCCAATTTAGTAAAAACACAAGAGTATAATGTCAACTGGCCTATTGAGACTACATTATAGTGGACACAGATCTACTTTGAATGCAGGGGTCCTTTTGTTTTAATTTTTGGTATCACAAAATAAATTTAGCCAGCATTAATGCTAATACGTTTACTAATAGTATGCCTACACACCATCATGTACTGTATGTTATTTGCTGGTTAAAATGTAATTTTGTGGACAAACAAGTGGTCAGTGAATGTTATGCAGACCTCCGATGGGTAAGTTTAAAACCCCTGAGTGTACGCCAGTGAAAGGAAGCACTGTGTGCAACATTTAACATACCTACAGTACCGACCAACTTTATTCTTACTTGGCTAGCTCCGCGAATTTCGGAATATCCCGGTGATGTGCGGTTTTGTATCGTTTTCTCCCGGGGTCTATTGCGTTATTTCGCGGCCGTGATTTAAGCATTTTATTCCCGCTGGCTGCAATACTGCAATGCCGTGTAAAAACGCATGGGGGCGTTTGCGAGCTGTTGTCTTTGAAGCCGAGAAATTCATGAATTGTAATGCAGTATATACTGTATATATACAGTATATACTGTATAACAACAACCCCTATAACCCCTAACATACACATACAGTACTGTATATGCACATCAATGATACTATAGGCCGTCCCCTGGCGAGATGTGTTTGCAGCAGAGAGAGAACCGCTGCTCTCTCTGCGCAAACATCGGCACATTAAAAATTATTTAAAATACATTTTTATTCATAGTGCAGGGGGTCTCCGGAGCTGAACCGCGTTGGTTTCAGGTCCAGGGACCCCCTGCTCCCCGAGATACAGCCCCCTTTATGAGGTGCCGGTATCCCTCTGCATTTGAAGGTCCCGATCACGTGACCGCGGCATGTAAACAAAGCAGAGGGATACCGGCACCCCCTAAAGGGGCCTGTATCTCGGGGAGCAGGGGGTCCCCGGACCTAAAACCAAAACGTTTCTGCTCCGGAGACCCTCTGCACATGTACAGTATAAATAAAACACATATATAAATAAACACTCATTCCTTACCTTTGCGGCTATGTGCTATGGTAACGAAGCAGCATTTCTGTATTTTAATAATATTGTACAGTGAGCAGGGGGTTCCCTGAGCCAGAAATTAATGCTCAGGGGACCCCCTGCTCCTGCACAATATTATTAAAAATACAGAAATGCTGCTTCATTACCATAGCTGATAGCCGCTAAGGCAATGAAGGGGTTAACCCACCGTGCCCGCTTTATTGTGGGTAGCGGGGGTGGGTGAAGGGGGTATTTGGCCCTTGGTGTGAGTTTAGGACTTGCGGGGGGGTTGCTGGTGCACTTAACCCCTTCACAACCATAGCAGTTAATACCGCTACGGTCATGAAGGGGTTAACCCCTACCGCTACCCCCCCGCAAGCCCTAAACAACCACTGTTGGGGCTAATACCCCCTTCACCCACCCCCGCTACCCACAATAAAAAAAACTCACACACAGCAGCCGCCCAAAAAATAAATAAATCTAAATAAATAAATGAATATAAATAAATACATTTAAAATACATTTTTTATTCATAGTGTAGATGTGCAGGGGGTCTCCGGAGCTGAACCGCGTTGGTTTCAGGTCCGGGGACCCCCTGCTCCCTGAGATACAGCCCCCTTTATGAGGTGCCAGTATCCCTCTGCATTTAAAGGTCCCGATCACGTGACCACGGCCTGTAAACCAAGCAGAGGGATACCGGCACCCCCTAAAGGGGCCTGGATCTCGGGGAGCAGGGGGTCCCCGGACCTAAAACCAAAACGTTTCTGCTCCGGAGACCCTCTGCACATCTACAGTATGAATAAAACACACACATCAATAAAGAATCGTTCTTTACCTTTGTGGCTATGTGCTATGGTAATGAAGCAGTATTTCTGTATTTTTAATAATATTATACAGTGAGCAGGGGGTTCCCTGAGCCAGAAATTAATGCTCAAGGGACCCCCTGCTCCTGTACAATATTATTAAAAATACAGAAATGCTGCTTCATTACCATAGCTGATAGCCGCTAAGGCAATGAAGGGTTAAGGCAGAATAAACAATAAATACATTAAATACATATTTTTAATGTGTGTGTTAAACCTCCCTGCCTTGATTAATCTATGTAAAAACCCCTCCCCCTATTGTGTGTGTTAAACTTCCCTGCCTTGACTAATCTATGTAAAAAACCCTCCCCCTATTGTGTGTGTTAAACTTCCCTGCCTTGACTGTAATCTATGTAAAACCCCCTCCCCCTATTGTGTCTGCTAAACTTCCCTGCTTTGACTAATCTGTGTAAGCCCCCCTCCCCCTATTGTGTTGGTTAAATCTCCCTGCCTGTGTTTCTGAGTGCAGTGTACTGTATGTAAATGTGGGGAGGGGGAGCGGGATCCCGTGTAAATAACCACACCCACACCCATTACCCACTACCCACAATAAAAAAAATCACACACAGCAGCAGCACAATAAATAAATCTAAATAAATAAATAAATACATGAATATAAATAAATACATTTAAAATACATTTTTATTCATAGTGTAGATGTGCAGGGGATCTCCGGAGCTGAACCGCTTTGGTTTTAGGTCCGGGGACCCCCTGCTCCCCGAGATACAGGCCCCTTTATAACATCATTATATTTATTAAATACATTACCCACCCCCTGCCAATGCCAAATGCCAATGAAACACCTCACATTCCAATCAATACATTGCATTTACATTGTATAAATGATGCATACAATCTATGCACCATATACATTCTGCAAATGAATGTGAATAATATCATTGCAAGCTAAATACAAATACTGTACTCCAAACAAGTCAACTATTTTAACCAATCAAGTAAACAAAAATCAATTAGCAATCATTATTTACATCCCTAAACAATTGACAGTCCATCCCGAACAATGAAACAATTAACTAATTCACACCTCGAGCAGAACAATTCAGCATGTGAAAAAATATAAGTACCAACCGGAATACAAACTTTAAAACCAAGGCTAGCCCTGACCTCCCTCAAACACACAATACAATATCAACAATTACATATATTTAATTTTAAAATACTTTAAACACACAATAAAGCATAGCAGCATAGACAAATTAATTTAAAACACATCAAATCAAGCTTTTAAAACAACATCATTTCTTACCCTGTATGTATATATCTCTCTAGACATATATACATACATACATACAGTGGCAAGAAATGATATATCACAAAAAAAAAATACACATGTTAAAAAAGCTTTTAAAAAAATTAACAAGTTAAATAAAATACTTTTCTTTAGTTCACTTACCATTACTTGCCCCCACAGACTCCCGTTGCGCAGCTTACTCATGAACCAATCCACGAACAGGAACCCGTAAAATAATAAACCATACAAAAAAATAAATATTAAACTAAAAATCCAAATCAATCCACGGGTCTTCTATTTGTAATCCATCTTCATCTGTATTCTTCTTTCTTCTATCTTCTTCCGGGCGGGGCGGGGTCTTCTTTCCATCTTCGGCCACACCCTGGTCTTCTTTCTTCTCCGGAGGTCCTTCCTCCGCAGCGTCTGGCTTCAAAAGGAGACGACATAGGCTTTTAAAGGCCTATGACGTCACATTTTCGTTATATGGTTACACAGTATATATATAAATATATTTATAGGTGTCACGGGAGACTCCTGTGGTGGGTAGGATCTCGGTGGCCGGAACAGCACGAGCGTAATAGGGGTCACAAGCAGGGGTCCGAGGCAGGCAGCAGGCAGCGAAGTCAGGTACAAGCAGAGGTCCGAGGCAGGCGGCAGGTAGCGAAGTCAGGAAACAAGCAGAGGTCCGAGGCAGGCGGCAGGTAGCAAAGTCAGGTAACAAGCAGAGGTTGGCAACGAGGAGACTGGAACAGCACAGGGGAGCAAGGACAGGTCTGGGGGCAGGGACTGAGAACAGGAACAAACAGGGACATGCCAGATTACCAGCAAGGGCTTTTACTATGAACAGACTTCTATAATACAGGTACAGGTACAGAAAACAGATCAGGATATCAGAAGCATGTGCATTAGGAATCTGACTTCAAGTGTGGCCTTCAGCTCCTCATGCTGTTCTTTGGGGACACACTGGGTACTTAAATAATCTTGCAGCATCTTTATTTTGTAGGCAGTCTGGAAACTTTCTTCCTGCAGAACTCGCTGCTTTTCTTCAGCATTCACCCATTTCTCCTTGGTGTCCTGCAGATGTGTACGCAGTACTCGCAGCTGACTCTGCAGCATATTTTCTGCTTGTGTGCGCCGCTCCAGGGAGACATGTTCTTCTTGCAGCACTCTCTCTGCATTCTGCAGTGCTGTCTGCACATCTAACTTTTCCTGGGCCAACTGTTTCTTCTCCTCTCCTAATTTATGGAGTTTCTTATCTCCTTCACTGACTTGGACATAGAGATTCTTGCACTCTTCTGTTACAGTTTCAAAACTGATATTTAACCCTTCAAAGATTTCTCTCAATGAACATAGTTCTGTGTTGAAGTGGCAACTCTACTCCTTAGAGGCTTCCAGCTCTGTAGTAAGCCTGTGAACCTCTTTCTGAGATGCTTCCAGTGCTGCGTCAACTTGAGCCATGAAAGTCTGGTACTGGGCAGAATCAGCGTAGGCCTTCTCCAGCTTACTTGACAAGATCAACCTGTCATTCTCCAACTGATATTTTTCTTTTCCCAGTCACCCTCTGCTTTTTCCAGCACTAATTGCATCCTTGACTTTTCTTCTATCAATAGTCTCTTCTCCTCTTCTGATTCATGGAGTCTTTTATCTCCTTCACTGGCTTGGACAGAGAAGTTCTTAATCATTTGGTTTATAATTTCAAACCTACTATTTAACTCTTCGGAGGCGTCTCTCATAGAACGTATCTCTGTTTTCAAGTAGCATCTCTCCTCCTGAACGACTTCCATCTCTTTTTTGAAGTAGCAAACCTCCTCCTGGGAGACTTTAAGCTCTGTATTAAGCCTGTCAATTTCCTTTATAGAGATTTCCAGGAATTCGTTACTTTTTGAAGCGAAGCGCTGATTCTCAGCAGCATCAGTATATGCCTTCTCCAGCTCAGCTGAAATGCCATCCAGGTCACTCTCCAACTGCTCTTTTTCTTCTCCTGTAGAACACACTTAGCAATTGCTGAGGATAGACAGTTTTGTAGTACAGAATTAGATTTTTGCTTCTTATCTAAACGTCCATACAGACAATCAATCGCTTTCTGTGCAGCTTGAAGCGTCTGAGTAGGAGCATCTTTCTTCTCTTCCACTATTCTTGGGATACGTCTGTGAGTTGCCTTAAGCTGCAGCATATCTCTTTCATCAAATGCAGACTCTGAGGTTAAATTTTCATTCTTAATTCCTTCTGCAACTTCCACAGTAATGCCTCCCTTCTTTTTCTTCTTCTTCCTTGCTTTGAGAAGTTCTGAAGAATCAGTGGTACTGTGTTCACATTTACTGCTCAAGACTGTTTGAGTGGGAGCCATAATTAAACCACACTTCCCAAGAAACAAGTAAAGAGGAAATGTGTTTTTAAAACAAAAGCATTAGAATGAACAACAGGAATATTAGACACAGAGAGACACAAGATAGGAGAGCTGACCCTTTGAGACTTTAACATCAGTCACAGAGATTTATAAATGCAAGGAAAAAACATAGACAGAGAAACCTGTAGTTATATCTGAATCTTTTGGCATCAGGTGTAGGGATATCATATAGACAGAGAGAATCTGCAGTTACATCTGAATCTTTAGGCATCAGGCGTAGGGATATCAAATAGACAAAGAAAACCTGCAGTTGAATCTGAAACTTTAGATATCAGGCTTGAAATATCATATACAGCAGGAAACTAATACAGAGAAAACTTGTAGTTAGATCTGAAACTTTTGACATCGGACATAGGAATATCAGACAGAGAACTCTGCAGTCAAATCTGAAACCTTTGATATCAGGCGTAGGGATATCATATGTTGCAGAGAAACAAACTTTAGGGGAACTTGCAGGTAAACCTGAAACCTTAGAACCAATCATATGAAAAACAACAGATTGCTGTGATTTTTCCTGCATGCAGTAACAAAATAATGGAAGCACTCTTGTCTTTTGAAATGGGAACCCTGTGAACAGCAGTGGTCCAACCAGGGATGCAGAGACAAGACTTATCCAGGAAATGAAAAGTCAGAGTCTAAAAAGGTGGCAACAGGTACTGCAAGGGTTAACCCAGGCACTGCACAAAACGAAAAATCTCAAATAAAGCTGCAATAGTCTCTGCAGCAACAGTTCTAGTCTCAGAAAAAAATGTTTTTTCGTTATGAACGCAATAATTCTTGCAGAACACTTAGCAGCAACAACAAAAAAAACCTTTCAAAATCCCAACTTGGATTTCCAAAAAAGAAACGAAAGTACTTATCTTCAACCATGCTGATGTGGTCTGCTGCAGCAGGCAGGAAAGGGTGCAGGCAGAAGAAGAATCTGTTCCAGCGAGATCCAGAAGTGGCCTTTGCTTTCTGTCACGGGCACAGGGTCATAAGCAGGGGTCCGAGGCAGGTGGCAGGTAGCGAAGTCAGGAAACAAGTAGAGGTCCGAGGGAGGCGACAGGTAGCGAAGTCAGGTAACAAGCAGAGGTCGGCAACGAGGAGACTGGAACAGGACAGGGGAGCAAGGACAGGTCTGGGGGCAGGGACTGAGAACAGGAACAAACAGGGACAAGCCAGATTACCAGCAAGGGCTTTTACTCTGAACAGACTTCTATAATACAGGTACAGGTACAGAAAACAGATCAGGATCAGAAGCATGTGCGTAAGGAGTCTGACTTCAAGCAAAGGCAAAAACAACAGACAGGAAGCAAGCTATAAAAGGACAGAGACAGGAGCAACAAGAAGACAGACAGACAGAGGAACCCAGAGCCAACAGAAGGCAGCAGCACACCCAGTGGACAAGGAAGCTATGGCTAGGCAGGAGGTCTAGGCGATCCTGACAATAGGGATTGTTGTTATATATATACTGTATATATATATGTGCATGGGAGTATAAATGTTCTGTATTGTTTGTAGCAACAGAGGACATGGACGGTGATGAGGATGAGGACGGCCTTCATCGTGGCAGCCTGGCAGGGATGAGTGCAAGATGTATTGACTTTATTTATGCTGCTAATGTTGTATTTTAAATGGGCAAATGCACTATTATCCATATCTGTATAATAGTAATTTTGACCATTATTGTACTTTATGTTTTAGGGGTTTGGGGGGCGAGGGGGGGTGTATGTATTTAAAAGTATTTATTTACGTATTTTTGGGGGGCACAGGATTGGTACCGCAGGCAAGCAGGGACCCCCGGACACCTGGAGACCCCTGTGAGGCCTATAGTATAATTCATGTGCAAAAAAAATATATATATAAGATATTTTATGTTTGTTAGGGGTGTATAGGCGTTGTTGGGGGAACAGGGGGTGTGTGTGTTGTGTATTGCAATGTTTATTGGGGGCAATTGTGCCTTTACCCCTTCATTGCCTTAGCGGATAGCTGCTATGGTAATGAAGCTGCTAAAATGTACAGCCGCGGTCCCTTTTATTCTCCAACATCTCTGATTTTTTTCGGAGATTTTTTCCGAATGCCACGCACTTCACCGCGTTCATGCCGCATTCATGTTGCATTCATGCCGGCATCACCCGCGGTTGATGTGTTTATTGATGTGTTTATTGATAATGGTTCAGATTTAATTGGTTGCAATTCTTTGCATATCCGCCAGGTGGCAGATATTCATGAGTTGTAATGCGCATGCGCTTCAGTAATGTGTCGACTTGCAGGTGTTTAAATAAAATACCACAGTGGCCCATTGTAAATTGACCTTGGTACTGAAGAAGTTACAATAATGTATCAATATAGGCTTTTCATATTAAAAAATACATGCGAAGTGTCTGGTGTTGATTTATTGTCCTGCAAGTCCTGACATGAATGCGCCACGGGGATCCGTGTTCCAAAAACCAGACATAACGTACGCTTATTTAATATGGGCCGCTATTAATGCAACAGATGATAAGATGGCAACAGTTGGTCATATTTATCAGTATTTTATCGAAAACTATGACTTTTACAAATTTTCACCAGATGCTCATGTGTGGAAGCGTGCAATAAGGAGAAAGTTATGTATGAATCTGTGTTTTTTTCGTATTGATCCCGCACACGGTGTTAAAGGAGGGTATTGATGTGTTGCACCAGATTTTCCCGTATCTTTGATCATGGAGACTTGAAAAGGCGAAAGGTCCTGTTAAAACCAACTAAGAAACGTCAGTCGCAGGCAAGCAATGCGCCAGCGCCAGCACCGGCTTCCAATAATGGTCTGAACATCAGTGAAAACCTGGTGACCGGCAACCCTTGGTGTCTGTCCCCGCCCGGATACCTGCAACATGAGCAGGATTTCGTGTACAGATTCCAGCAAGCTTGCATGTACCAAAGTGATTCCCAACCACATCAGCTGACTACAGGTGTAGTAGACCCGCTGTCACCTGTAAACTACGTGTATAATCAAGAATACGGGACTGGCAGTGGCTTGGCACCAGCTGATTGGCAAAGTCTATGGTGAGTAATGGTGCCGTATTTTATTCTGTTTTTGAAATATCAATATCAATGCACAGTCAAGCGATTCTCCTGTAAGCAATATCATTGGCTGAGCAGCTACTACAGTAGATACTGAACAATTGGTGGAAATCTAGGCGCTTATGCATTGGAACCTTCTTGAAACGCATATGCGTGTCATCACATCGACAATAGGCGCATGCGCATGTGAACAGGAGACGCCCCCCGAGAAAATTATTGGTGGGACTGACTGTGGGAACTTCTTTAGGGGACTTACTGACCATTACAGTAAAACTTGTACTTTTGTTTTTCCTCAGAAAAAAAAACTTTGTCATCTCATGCGGAAAATGGCAAATAGAGGGATTTCGATGGATAATATCGCTTTGTGTAAAAAAAAACACGAACCGGAGTCAACAGTTTAGTGGCCGTTGTTATTGATTAGGATAGAATACTATAACTGAGAGCTTCATAGAAAACCTGAAACAGTATGCTGTTGTTTTCAGACCGTATACAATACTTTTTTATATATATATATATACTGTATAATAAACCCGAAAAATAAAAAGTATGCATTTATTCTACATGTATTCCAGTACATAGGTGTATTCTATACCCGTACAGCATGTATTGTTTTAATACTCTTGTGATGTACTGAGCATGCCTACAATATACAGTACAGTACTGTACAGTATGCCTGGACAGTACTGTACTGTATGTTCTAGAAACACTGTGTTTTGTTACAGTATAAAAGGAGACAATGGAACAATTTAAAACAAATCAACATTTTATTTTATTGGTGGAGTAAGTACAAATACATTTATGGAGTAAGTAAAACATTTATTTACAAATACAATCTAAAAACATTTAAAGTGTACAGCAATTCAAAACATATACAGGTGTATGGTGTACTGCTAGTAAAAACATTTATGTACAGAAAGTCAAAACATTTACAGTAGGATGGTGTACAGTAAGTCAGGCCTGCACAACTCCAGTCCTCGAGGGCCGCAAACAGGCCCGGTTTTCAGCATATCCTGAAAAACGGGCCTGTTTGCGGCTCACGAGGACTGGAGTTGTGCAGGTCTTGTGTAAGTAAAAAAAAATCTTTATTAATAAAATTTTAAACACGCAACAACTCCTTTATTAAAGTACAGAAAGTCAAAACATTTACAGCACAACAGTATGGTGTTAGTAAAAAAAATTCTTTATTAATAAAATTTAAAACACGCAACATCTCCTTTATTAAAGTTTAGAAAGTCAAAACATTTACAGCACAACAGTATGGTGTTAGTAAAAATGTTTTTTTATTAATAAAATTTAAAACAAGGATGGTGTGCTGAACAGCAAGTCAGGCCTGCACAACTCTAGTCCTCGAGGGCCGCAAACAGGCCCGGTTTTCAGATCCTGATAACTGGGTCTGTTTGCGGCCCCCGAGGACTGGAGCTGTGCAGGTCTTGTGTAAGTAAAAACATTTCTTTATGAATACAAGTTAAAACAAGCAACAAGTCAAAAAATAAACAACATATGAACAGTCACGCAAATTCGATCCCCACCAGGGCCGATGCCTTGTATGATGCAAAATGCCCTTAATGGCATCTCTCACGATTTTCATTACAGGATCTGTAATTGAAAAATAGTGCCGCAATTCCTCCTCAATAGTCCTTAAATTTCAGGAAGCACCCTTTTTTTGCGATTTCCTTCGTAGTTTACATTGTTGGCCCACCCGCAGTACACCAAGTAGGACACGTGGTGCTTGAAAATTAACATGGCATACTTCTGGGGTAAACCAGCACTCATCACCCTATACTTCTCCCTGAGTGGATTGGGCAGCTCACGCAGGATGATGTCGGGTACCGTATCGATGCAAGCGTATGTGGGTTGGATTCTGGGAGCGGGTGTTCTTCTGGGAGCGGGTGTGCTTGTGGCGGCGGGCGAGGGTAGGTTGTCTGGGAGGATGCTTTCCTCCTGGCTTGGTCGCCGTGTTGTCTCCTGCCGTGGTCTTGACGGGGTTGTCATGTCATCCTCGTCAACGGCATACATGTACACATATTCTTCTGGTGGAGGGGGTGCGCTTGGTGATGGAAGGCGGTCGAAGGTCCCATTCATCCCATCCATGCCACAATCCTGCTCCAGCGTTGGAGATACAGGGGCATGAACTCCGAGCAAATTATGTATCCCCACTATGTCAGTCTCTATTTTCTCCATCCGTTGATCCATCTTCTCCATCCGTTATTCCATCTTCTCCATCCGTTGATCCATATTTAGCATGGTCTCTAAAAGAAGATCTATCTTTACCAGCATAGTAGAGTTCCCGGGGATATCGACACTTAACCCATTCAGCATGCGGTCTAACGAGCTGGATCTTGTGCACGGGGTGCTGTGGACATCTGGGTGGATGGGTGCTATGGAGGATGAGATGGGGGTTCCTTGGAGAGAAGCGGCAGCGTCGTCGAAGAAGGATGGAGGGGGTGACCTGTGGATTTCCAAGAGAGAAGTGGAAGCGTCGTCGAAGAGGGATGGAGAAAGTGACCTCTAGATTTCTGGGAGACCAGCGGCAGCGTCGTCGAAGAGTAGTGGAGAAGATGGGCTGTGGGTTTCCGGGAGAGCCGCCGCAGAGTCGTCGAAGCGTAATCGAGGAAGTGGCCTGCGGGTTCGATGGGGTGGCTGCCATTTGTTTTGCTCTTAGTGTACATCACCGAATTTCTTCTTGACATAATAAGGCGTATATGGTGTAATAAGGTGTATTATAACCCTTAGCCTTTGGGGTCAGCAGAAGGTTTTCTTTATTAGTCTTAGCCTTTCGCTTTGGCGTTGGCTTGGAAATGGCTCCCAACTTTCGCTTTTTCTGCATGACAGGCACGGCAGAAGCGAGTGGGTTCCTGCATCCGTAGAATCGGGATTGATCCATGAAAGCAGATGGCACAATGCAGTATTTGGACAAGGGCAAGTTCAGATACAGATCATCCAGTGGTGGGCTATGCAAAGTGTGTAACCTTTTATGCATGGCGACGAGGTACAGGTGTTAAAAGTGGGCGTACTCTAATGTGAGTCATTAACGTATAAATACACCATCCATTTTGTGGATTGACTGCACATTGAATACACATCGACTAAACATCGAATATACATTCTTGTGCTTGTATTTCTTTCTACACTGGCGACACACTTTATTCGAGCTCGGCTAGTCCCACGAATTCGGGTATACCCGGGTGTATTGAGGTTTGTGACTGTTTTCTGCCCGAGTGCATTGGGTTATTTTCCAGGCAGGGATTGAAGCATTTTATTCCCGCTGGCTGCAATACTGCACAGTATATATATATATATACTGCATTACAATTCATGAATTTATGCCATCTGGTAGACACGCGAAGCATTGCAGCCTATTAAATCCTAATCATTATCATTTAACAGATCAGCCGCCCGTCAGCCAGGCATGAACCCAGGCTGGGAAGGCAAACACAACGGGGCTTGTCAGAGGTGAGGAGCGGCGCATTCCAGGTATCTGCCAGGTACATACTGGGTATTTGCTTGAATAAAGTGTGTCGGTGCAGTACTCGCAGCAATGCCTGTTAAAAATATTTCAAAGGATCTCAGCATGAGAATTAAGGAGATGTACACGAGCGGACAACGAATTGCAGATATCAAACGCTGGTTAGCTGCTTCTGGCCTCGTTGTACCAAAAACCACCATGTGCTTTCATGCACACGGTAAGACCAAACAACGCACGAGGACACCAACGGTAACTAACGCGTAAGTATATTTATATAACTATATAATTCAGTATATCTATCTATTATTGTTTATATTGCTGAATATTAATATAACTATATAGTATAGATCTATCTAATATTATAGTTATTTCTGTATATTTATATAACTATTTAATACAGTATATTTATCTATTATTGTTTATATTGCTGCATATTAATATAACTATACTGTATACTGTAGTATAGATCTATCTAATATTATAGTTATTTCTGTTTATTTATATTACTATATAATACAGTATATCTATCTATTATTGTTTATATTGCTGCATATTACTGTATACAGTAGTATAGATCTATCTATATTATAGTTATTTCTGTTTATTTATATTACTATATAATACAGTATATATATCTATTATTTTTTATATTGCTGCATATTAATATAACTATTTACAGTAGTATAGATCTATCTAATATTATAGTTATTTCTGTTGATGTATATTACTATATAATACAGTATATATATCTATTATTGTTTATATTGCTACATATTAATATAACTATATAGTATACAGTAGATCTATCTAATATTATAGTTATTTCTGTATATTTATATAACTATATAATACAGTATATCTATCTATTATTGTTTACTGTAAAGGATGTGCTGTACTTGTGGTCTACTGCACTGTAACTTACCGGATTGTTGTTTTTCTTTACACTGTAGGGAGACAACTCTTCTGGTCGACAAAATAAGTGAAGAGAATGATGAAAGGAGTTGCTTAAGGGTCAAATACACTCTGCTGCAAAATCACAATCTCACTGTATCCGAGACCAGCATAAAGAAGATGAGACGCAGAATTGGATGGAAATATGGACGTGTGAGGTTAGTACTGGACAGTACAGGAGGTAAAAGTGTTGTTTAAGAAACTGTACTGTACCTATAAAATTATTCCTTGTCATTACAGAGCGTACCCTATGATAAGGGACGTTAACAAGATCAAGAGAGTGGTCAAGGCCTAGGCATGGATCGACAGTGGAGAAACTTTCCAGGATTGCATCTTCACTGACGAGTCTACTGTATCGCTGCAGAGATTTACCACCTTTGCATTCCACAAAAAAGGTCACATATCTATGAAGCCGCGTCCAAAACACCCAGTGAAGATGCATGTGTGGGTGCCATCTCTAGGCGTGGACCAGGATGCATTGTCATCTTTGAAGGGAAAATAAGTCACGCTTTTGCCTTATACACTGTACTGTACTAGTGTGCAGTTTTTTGAGCACTTTTCTTTTTTTGTTATAGGAATCATGAATAAAGCTTTTTTCAAGAGCAAATTGTGCCTGAGATTGTGGAATACATCACACGTGAGTTCCCAGATGGTCACCGTTTCTACCAGGACAACGATCCGAAGCACACCACGTCAACAGCGCATATTCTTGAGTGCGGTATCAACTGGGTGAAGACGCCAGCGGAGTAAAGCCGCGGCCCCTTTTATTCTCCAACATCTCCGAATTTTTTCGGGATTTTTTTCCGAATGCCACTCACTTCACTGCACTTCACCACGTTCATGCCGCATTCTGACCGAATTTATACTGCATTCATGTTGCATTCACACCCGCGGTTGATGCGCGGTTGATGTGTTTATTGATAATGGTTCGGATTAAATTGGTTGCAATTCTTCGCGTATCCGCCAGATGGCAGATATTCATGAATTGTAATGCGCATGCGCTTCAGTAATGTGTCGACGTGCAGGTGTTTAAAAAAATACCACAATGGTCCATTGTAAATTGGCCATGGGACTGAAGGAAGAAGTTACAATAATGTATCAATTTAGGCTTTTCATATTAAAAAAATAAAAGCACAGTGTCTGGTCTTGTTTCATTGTCCTGAGATTCCAGACATGAGTGCACAACTGCAGTCCGTGTTCCAAAAACCCGACAGAACGTACGCTTATTTAATATGGGCCATGATTAATGCAACAGATGATAAGGTGGCAACAGTTGTTCAAATTTATCAGTATTTTACCGAAAACTAAGACTTTTACAAATTTTCGCCAGATGCTCATGTGTGGAAGCATGCAATAAGGAAAAAGTTATGTATCGATCCATGTTTTTTTCGTATTGATCCCGATGTTAGTGGAGGGTATTGGTGTGTATCACCGGGTTTTCCCCGTATCTATGATCATGGAGACTGCAAAAGGCAAAAGGTCGTGTTAAAACCAACTAATAAACGTCAGTCGCTGGCAAGCAATGCGACAGCGGCAGCTTCAAATAACGGTCCGACCATCAGTGAAAACCTGGTGACCGGCAAACCTTGCTGTCTGTCCCCGCCCGGATACCTGCAGCCTGAGCCGGATTTTGTGTACAGATTCGAGCAAGCTTGCATGTTTCTAAGCTATTATCAACCAGCCTCATCAGCTGACTACAGGTGTAGTAGTCCCTCTGTCACCTGTCAACGACGTGTATGATGAAGAATACGGGACTGGCAGTGGCTCGGCGCCAGCTAATTGGGAAAGTCTACGGTGATTAATGTTGCCGTATTTTATTCTGTTTTTTTATTTTGAAAATATCAATATCAATGTTATTCAAAAGTCAAGCGATTCTCCTGTAAGCAATATCATTGGCTGAGCAGCTTCTACAGTAGATACTCCACAATTGGTGGAAAGCCAGGTGCATGCGCATTGGAGCCTTCTTGAAACGCATATGCGTATCATTACATCGATGGTAGGCGCATGCGCATGTGAACAGGAGACGCCCCCCGAGAAAATTATTGGTGGGACTGACTGTGGGAACTTCTTTAGGGGACTGACTGACCATTACAGTAAAACTTTTACTTTTTTTTTGTTCCTCAGAAAATAAAACTTTGCCAACTCATGCGGAAAACGGCAAATGGAGGGATTTCGATGGATAATATCGCTTTGTGTTACAATGCCTGCACATTGCTGAATCTGAGTAAAAAAAAACAAGTACCAGAGTCTACAGTTTAGTAGCCGTTGTTATTGATTAGGATAGAATACCTGAAACAGTATGCTGTTGTTTTCAGACCACATACAATACTTTTTTTTATATATACTGTACTGTATAATAAACCCGAAAAAATTAAAAGAATGCATTTATTCTACATGTATTCCAGTACATATGTGTATTCTATACCCGTACAGCATGTATTGTTGTAATAATCTTGTGATGTACAGTTCTGGACATGCCTACAGTATACAGTACAGTATGCCTGGACAGTACTGTACAATATGTTCTAGAAACACTGTATTTTGTTACAGTATAAAAGGAGACAATGGAACAATTTAAAACAAATCAACATTTTCTTTTATTGGTGGAGTAAGTACAAAAACATTTATTTACAAGTACAATGTAAAAACATTTTAAGTGTACAGCAATTCAAAACATCAACAGGTGTATGGTTTACTGCTAGTGAAAACATTTATGTACAGAAAGTCAAAACATTTACAGTCAGTCAGGCCTGCACAACTCCAGTCCTCGAGGGCCGCAAACAGCCCCGGTTTTAAGGATAACCTTGAAAACCAGGGCTGTTTGCGGCCCTCGGGGACTGGAATTGTGCAGGTCCTGTGTACAGTAAGGAAAAACATTTATTTATTAATACAAGTTAAAACACGCAACATCTCCTTTATTAAAGTACAGAAAGTCAAAACATGTATCGCACAACAGTATGGTGTTATTAAAAAAAATTCTTTATTCATAAAATTTAAAAAAACGCAACATCTCCTTTATTAAAGTACAGAAAGTCAAAACATTTACAAAAACATTTACAAAAAATAAATAACAGTTGAACAGTCACGCAAATGCGATCCCCACCAGATTGTCCTTCCAGGGCCGATGCCGTGTATGGCGCAAAATGCCATTAATGGAGTCTCGAACGATTTTCATTAAAGGATCTGTAATTGAAAAATAGCGCCGCAATTCCTCCACAATAGTCCTTCTTAAATATTCAGGAAGCGCCCTTTTTTCGTGATTTCCTTTGTAGTTCACATTGTAGACCCACCCACAGTACACCAAGTAGGACACGTGGTGCTTAAAAATTAACATGGCATACTTCTGGGGTAATTAGTAGTGAAAAAGTGAATATAAAGGCGCGAACAACTTAAATAAAATATTCATGAAAGTGTAAAACAAATATAGATTGAATAGCACACAGTGAACATAAATGAGTGAAATAATATAAGACTAATAACCCAGCTCAAATCCTCTGGTGGGACCTGTTTCACGGGTTCCAAGATGTATGACAGTTTCTCAAACAATCCAGGGGGAGCATGTAAGGGAAAAAGACAAAAGAACACACAAATAAGTGTAGATGTACAGAAAAATAATTAATAAAGCACGTGATGGTTCTTGGCTCGTATGTGTTCTCTACTCACAAGATATCAGTGAATAAAAAGCAGTTTGCAAGAAGGGCTGCTACCCATATGGAATGTATGTAGTTAGGATCTCCCCTTAAAGGCTCAATCAGCGATGGGATGAAGTATAAGTAGGATGAGAGAAAGAACTACATAGTGCGATCAGATTGAAATAAAATTCTTTATGTTAAAAAGGTATAAAAATGCGCACTTACAATGTGCCAATATAAAATAAGCATATATCACTCAGTTAGTGAAATTGAAGGTTCGCTGTACTGCTCACCACCTCCCCTGAGTTTTTCAAGCTTCCACCGCTCGAGATCCGAGATTGGAACTTCCTTCCTTGCGTCCGTTGGAGCGTGTGACGTCACGGCTGCAAGGCTGGTGAACTACGGATCGCCTCCAAGATCAAAAAAGGTCCACTCAACGCGTTTCGCCCAGTTAACAGGAACTGTATTCGGCTTCGTCAGGAACTCTTGTGAGGAAGTAGCCTGCGGGTTCGATGGGTTGGCTGCCATTTGTTTTGCATTGAGTGTACATCACCGAATTTCTTCTTGACATAATAAGGCTTACGTGTATTAAAACCCTTATCCTTTGGGGTCAGCAGAAGGTTTTCTTTATTGGCCTTAGCCTGTCGCTTTGGCCTGGGCTTGGAAATGGCTCCTGCCTTTCGCTTTTTCTGCGTGACAGACACGGCTGAGGCGAGTGGCTTCTTGCGCCGGAGAATCAGGGTTGATCCATGGAAGCAGATGGCACACTGCAGTATCTGGACAAAGGCAAGTTCAGATAAAGATCAGCGAGTGGTGGGCTATGCAAAGTGTGTAACCTTTTATGCATGGTGACGAGGTACAGGTGTTGAAAGTGGGCGTACTCTAATGTGAGTCATTAACGTATAAATACACCATCCATTTTGTGGATTCGCTGCACATTGAATACACATCGACTAAACATCGAATACACATTCTTGTTTGTATTTCTTTCTACTCGCAGCAATGCCTGTTAAAAAGATTTCAAAGGATCTCCGCATGAGAATTAAGGAGATGTACACGAGTGGACAACGAATTGCAGATATCCAACGCTGGTTAGCTGCTTCTGGCCTCGTTGTGCCATCAACCACCGTGTGCTATCATGCACACGGAAAAACCAAACAACGCACGAGGACACCAACGGTAACTAACCCGTAAGTATATTTATATAACTATATAATACAGTATATCTAGTATTGTTTATATTGCTGCATATTAATATAACTATATATTGTGTAGACCTATCTAATTTTATAGTTATTTCGGTATATTTATATAACTACAGTATATCTATTGTTTATATTGCTGCATATTAATAGAACTATATATTGTGTAGATCTATCTCATTTTATACTATTTTTACTGCAAATAATGTGCTGTACTTGTGGTCTACTGCACTGTAACTTACCGGATTGTTGTTTTTCTGTACATTGTAGGGAGACAACTCTTCTGGTCGACAAAATAAGTGAAGAGAATGATGAGAAGAGTGCATTAAGGGTCAAATACACTCTGCAGCAAAATCACAATCTCACTGTATCCGAGACCAGTATAAAGAAGATGAGACGCAGAATTGGATGGAAATATGGAAGTGTGAGGTTAGTACTGGACAGTACAGGAGGTAAAAGTGTTGTTTAAGAAACTGTACTGTACCTATAAAATTATTCCTTGTCATTACAGAGCGTACCCTATGATAAGGGACGTTAACAAGATCAAGAGAGTGGTCCAGGCCCAGGCATGGATCGACAGTGGAGAAACTTTCCAGGATTGCATCTTCACTGACGAGTCTACTGTTTCGCTGGAGAGATTTGCCACCTTTGCATTCCACAAAAAAGGTCACATATCTATGTAGCCGCGTCCAAAACACCCAGTGACGATGCATGTGTGGGGTGCCATTTTTAGGCGTGGACCAGGATGCATCGTCATCTTTGAAGGTACAGTAAAATGTATGTCACACGCTTTTGCCTTATGCACTGTACTGTACTAGTGTGCAGTTTTTTGAGCACTTTTCTTTTCTTGTTATAGGAATCATGAATAAAGCTTTCTTCCAAGAGAAAATTGTGCCTGAGATTGTGGAATACATCACACGTGAGTTCCCGGATGGTCACCGTTCCTACCAGGACAACGATCCCAAGCACACCACGTCAACAGCACATATCCTTGAGCGCGGTATCAACTGGGTGAAGACGCCACCGGAGTAAGTGCGGTAACCGTGTCTCATTTTTTCCCACTGTTTTTACTGTGTACTGTATCTCTTTAACTAATTGTCCTTTTTTTCCCCCTCCAATGACAGATCGCGAGACTTCAATCCTAACGAAATGGTCTGGCATCAGCTGAAGGACCATATCCGAAAAGTCGTGAAACCCTCCAAAAAAGATGAGTTGGCGCAAGGCTTAATGAGTTTTTGGAACGATGTACTCACAGTGGAATGATGCAATAAATATATTGACCATGTTGCGACTGTGTTGCCCATTGTGTTTGCGTGTAATGGGCAAGCATCAGGAAGGTAGTATGGTATAGTACTGTACTGTAGTATTGTAAGTACAGTATGATACAGGTAAGTATGTGTAACAGGGGAGTAATCCCTGTTCAAGTAATGTGCCTTTAATCTAGCTGTGTGGTGGTTAACTTCTGGCAGTCAATTAATAAACACCACCTGTCTGATTTAGACTGCTTACAAAATCCTGTCTGTTGAGACAGGAAGTGACTCCTTAGCTCACTTGTGAGCTGACCTTTGGAGACAGATCAGGGGTTCTTGAGTCTCCCAGGAGAGACTGACCAAGAGAACACAGATCTCTGGAGCTGAACATGTCTTGAGCTCTGCCAGAAGACACAGCAGAGCTGATTTCAAGACACAGGGAAAACTACTAAACCTGAAGCTGACACACCCTGAGGGAAGGTAGCTGAACCACGAACTGAGAAGATTTTCCCTCCAAGAAACAGATAAGACTTTCATTCTTAATCGACTTCTTATATCTGCTTATTTCATGCTATGTGTTTGGGGCTGGGAGAAATGCTTGACTAAGGGAGATGTGAATTAATTGCATAGTGTTTCACTAGAAATACTCCCAAGTGAATAGAAGCTTTGTTCCCCTATCTGTGTTTGGATGGATTTCCTGATGAAAAGGAAAAGGCACAATAAAGCCTTATTATAATTTCACCTTATAAAAGTCTCCAATTGTGTACCTCTGTGAACGTCCGTCTACATATGGTGTCCGAAGTGGGATGAGAGGTGTCTTTGAAGTTAAAAAGGACCGGAGATTTTTATGTGAAATTTTTGTGTTATGCTTTTTGCCTACAAACAAGTCTGAGCAACTTAGAAAAAAAACCTCATGCAGCAGAGATCAGAGTTAAAGGGATACACACCACTGAAACTTACAAAACCACAGATGGACTCTTTGCCCCAATCCCAAGAGGAGAGAGACTGCTGAAGCAGCTAAACCTTATTTGCCTATCATAAAGTGTAATATGGTCATTGAAATATGGGTTTTGCCTTCCAGCCATAGTCAGGGTTCAAGAAGTGAGTCAGCTCTTAAAAAGGGATAGGTGTTTGTTGTTTTCAAAAGTTTCGCTGAAGCAGTGAATACAGATGGTGACCCACGAGTGGTACTGATTTTGCAAATAAAGTTTGTCACACTGCATAGGGCTACCAGCTGTGAATGGAGTATATGCAGAAAAGTGTGAAAATTGATAAAAGACTGTGCTGAAGCAGGGGAGTTTTTAGCAAACAAATGCTGAGTGTAAAATTGCCCTATATAGGAAAAGGGGATTGCTGAACTGTGTAAAAGGTTTTTCAAAGTCAATTGCTGAGTGTTGAGTCACCCTGCCGGGAATGAAAGAAATAGTCCACTGCAAAGAATGTTTTTTTTTCTGCAAGTAAAAAAAGTCTGCCTATATATATCTTGGGAGCAAAACCCAAAGGGTGAAGTGTGAATGCCATAATACCCAAAGATGAGACTGAAAATTACTGAACTCAGGCAGAAAACCAAATTCTGTTGCTGAAGCGGAGGGATTGGATCTAGCAAGTAAATGGTGTAAAGCAAACAGAAGTTTTTTTTTCCTAGCAACCACACATTCAGCATAACTAATGAGAGATTAAACCTAGCAAGTAAATGGTGTAAAGCAAATAGACTTTTTTACCTAGCAACTGCACATCTTGTATACCTGATGAGAGAAAATGCATGCACAGCACTGCTGATATTGAAAAAAAATTACCCAAGAAAGAAAAACCTACAGAGATGCCTGAGAGAGCTACGACCTCTACAAGCAAAATATGCCCACCTGTAGTACTACCACAATTGGGGGTTCTTGCAAATACAGAGGCAACAGCTGCAATAGTGCCTCCTGAGGTCAGGAAGAAAATTACACCTGATAGCCTAAAAATGGAGGACAAGATGCAGCATTTCTGTAATGATCCCTACCCCACGGAAGAGTGGCCTTTCCAGTCCAATAAAGAGGAAGACATCTCTTACGGGGAACCCGAACCGAGTCACACCCACAAAACACCCCAAGAATGGTGGGGGTGCCTGAACTCGGCACGAACAGAAAAGACCGCTCCCTTTGATGACGAATATGATCAGCAGGAGACAGAGCGGGAGCAGTGGATCACCGAATACTTCCGTCAGCTATTACAGTTGCAAGGAAAGCTGGGTGGATCCAGTGACGCTGCTAAAATTTCAAATAAAGGAGACCCCAGTATTTCTGACGGGACAGAGTCATCCAAAACAAAAAGGCGGAAAAAGAAAAGTGGTTCTTCACTTACCGTAGAATGAACAGACACGTCCGAAGATCCTGTGGAGGAAAAGGGGGACCGAGTTGCCCTGCAGCCTAGAGAAAATGGAGAATTTGTTCCGCGGATAACCGAATATTTAGAGGGCCCAAGGCCAAAATCGTGTACCCCAAAGAAGTGTCTATCCGGTGCCAACAGTGAGGAACCCTCAACCAGTCATCCCAGGGAAGCGGAGCCGGAACCAGTGAGTGACGATCCCTTGACCAGCCCTGAAGACGCCCTGAAAATTGCCAGGCGTGACTGTGATCTTCTTCGAGAACAATTGAAACTTGAGAGAGCAGATAATGCTGAGTTACAGATGACGGTGCTCGCAATGTACTCTGAATCTGGTTCAGAATTGGACGATCTCAAGACTGAGCTAGATACTTCAAAGGCTACTATTTCCGCCATGAAAAGCAGAGCCAATCTGATAAAACGGTGGCTACGCTAAAGCGGAAGTATGAGGAGGCACTGAAACAGATGACAGTCTTCCAGCAAGAGGTTCACACTCTTCGCATAGAGCTGAATGCCTCACAACAGGAGGTCAACAGTGTCCAGATAGAGGTGGACGGATCTCAGAAAGAGGTTCAGACACTCCGCAGAGCACTGGATGCCTCACATTATGAGACCAACAGCTGCCGCACTGACCTGGAAGTTTCCAGAAAGGAACTACACAGTCTCACTGAGGAGCTGGACATTGCTAAAGAAACTATTGCCAATCTTAATACAAATCTCCAAGTCTCCCAGAAGGAGCTTCAGACCCTAAACCTAGAGAAGCATGCCTCACGCCAGGAGACTGTCAGTCTCAAAGCAGATGTGCGTAAATAGAAGGAGGACTGCAAAGAGGCCCTGAATAGTACAGAGACAGAAAAAGGAGAACATTTAAGCTTACAAAGAAAAAACGTAAAACTCAGAGAAGAAAATTTTAATTTGACAAACGACGTCAAGGAAAAAAATGAAAAGCTGCACGTGCTTAAAGAAATAAATAGACTTTTGGAAGGTGAGAAGTTTGAAGCAGAGCACTGACTGCAGAACCAACTGCAAGGTCTGCGTACGCACCTCGAGAAGGCAGAGGAGAAGCAGCGAACTCTGCAGGATGACAATCTGCAGGCTGTTAAAGAAATTCAAGTGCTGCAGGAACGTCTGATGACCCAGTATGTCCCCGCAAAGCAGCATGAGAAACTGAAGGCTACCCTGAGCATCACCAAAGCAACGCTAAAAACCAAGCTTAGAACCTAGGTGACGCGGCACAAAAGGGAGCACAAGAAGGTCCAGAAACTGAAACAAGTAACTCTGGCCCAAGCTAAGAAGTTCATAGTGCTTCACAATGCAATAAAAATGTAGAAGCACGCTCAGAGAAAGCAAAGCATGCAGATAAATTCCCTGAGAAGAGATTTGCAAGACGCACTCAAAAACAGGGATCTCTCGCGGATGAGATTACAGTCCTACAAGAACAAGTATTGACCCTGACTAAGCATCAGTATCCCACAGCCTCAAAAACCCATGAAGACAAGGGTACAGTGAGAGCTGGGAATACCGCTCATCTGAAAGACAAGGTTGCAAAATTTGAACCACCTAAACAAGCACTAGCAAAACCTTCAGCCACCCAGCAGGCAACAAAAGAAGGTACACGTGCTGAATTAAAACCAGAAGAATCCTTAGCTGATGAAGCTGAAAAGATGGGACATTCTCTGGAAGTGGGTATGGAATTGCAACTTAATCAAAAAGGGGCTTAACTTGCAACCCCATTGAGTGGGAAAAGGGCAGAGAGACAGCTTCAAGAGCGGAAAACTCAAAGGGCTGTTTTTAAACGCTCTGCAACTGCTGCCATACAGTATGCCTACAATAAGACGAGCACCAGACGCGAGGGAAATCTCATGACCGCGCACATTGAAAAAAGACTATACTTGGAAAAAGTCCTCCTCGAGCGACTGAGGGGTGCTGATCTCAAGCACCATCAGGAGGAGACACGAATAAACTGGAGAAAGGGCTCCAATCCCAGCAGGACTGAGGGTTCTCTTCCTCCATCCACTCTCATTCAAGTCACAGGGATATCTAGAATGAGAGTGGAAGGATGGGCTTTGGCTGTGGCAAGCCCGAGCTTCCCACAAACAGGGGAGGTATGTAACAGGGGAGTAATCCCTGTTCAAGTAATGTGCCTTTAATCTAGCAGTGTGGTGGTTAACTGCTGGTAGTCAATTAATAAACACCACCTGCCTCATTAAGATTGCTTACAAAAGCCTGTCTGTTGAGACAGGAAGTGACTCCTTAGCACACTTGTGAGCTGACCTTTGGAGACAGAGCAGGGGTTCTTGAGTCTCCCAGGAGAGACTGACCAACAGAACACAGATCTCTGGAGCTGACCATGTCTTGAGCTCTGTCAAAAGACACAGCAGAGCTGATTTCAAGACACAGAGAAAACTACTAAACCTGAAGCTGACACACCCTGAGGGAAGGGAGCTGAACCACGAACTGAGAAGATTTTCCCTCCAAGAAACAGATACGACTTTCTTTCTAAAGAGACTTCTTCTATCTGCTTATTTCATGCTATGTGTTTGGGGCTGGGAGAAATGCTTGACTAAGGGAGATGTGAATTAATTGCATAGTGTTTCACTAGAAATACTCCCAAGTGAATAGAAGCTTTGTTCCCCTATCTGTGTTGGGATGGATTTCCTGATGAAAAGGAAAAGGCACAATAAAGCCTTATTATAATTTCACCTTATAAAAGTCTCCAATTGTGTACCTCTGTGAACGTCCGTCTACAGTATGGCACAGATTTTTTTTTCAATGAGAGAGCAGCACCAGCCATCTGATTACAAAGTATTTAACAGTAGTCACAGTATACAGTAGTTCCAGTATAGACTAGTTTGACAGTACTAACTGCATAGTGTTGTCCAATATGGAGTATCTATACAGTACACAATGCCATAATACAGTATGCACCTAACTGCTCAATTATTTTCTTTCCAGAGAGAGCAGCACCAGCCATCTGATTACAAAGTATTTAACAGTAGTCACAGTATACATTAGTTCCAGTATAGACTAGTTTGACAGTACTAACTGCATAGTGTTGTCCAATATGGAGTATCTATACAGTACACAATGCCATAATACAGTATGCACCTAACTGCTCAATTATTTTCTTTCCAGAGAGAGCAGCACCAGCCATCTGGTTACAAAGTATTTATCAGTAGTCACAGTATACAATAGTTCCAGTATAGACTAGTTTGACAGTACTATACAGCACACAATGCCATAATACAGTATGCACATAACTGCACTAATTTTTTGTTTTCTTGTCTTTTCAGAAAAAAAGGATGGACTGGGGGAGAGGGGGGGTATCGTGTAAAGTTTGTGAACTGTTTGTACAGTAAAGTGTACAGTATCTAAACTGCAGTCATGATGTACACAAAACCTCTCCTCTCTCAATGAACTACTGTACATAGAATGAAGAAGAAGATAAAGACGGAACAAATTATATTATTATATATATTATTATATATTATTAATTAATATTATTATCAATGTGCATTATTCATGATTATCCACCGCCCTCAATTTTCATCTGACAGAAGAACTGAATAAAGACTGCCTTTTGTATTATTCATGATTATTTCTATATTTGTATTTTTTGTTCCTGATAAAATAAAAGAAATATTTCTTTACATTCATGACAATCATTGACAACCCCCCCCCACACCTACACCAAAGAAAAAGAAAGAATGACAAAAAGTGGTAATTTACTGCATCAACAACATGAATCAGATAATGGTTTTTTTAACTCTCAATTTCACAGTGCTGTGCAAATCAGATTTACCTATCAAATTCGAGAAGGGATTATCAAAAGCGTTACCGTAAACAAAGCCTCAAAGGGTTGGGGGGTGGATGGGTGAGTCATGCGCAGTAATCATCAGCTAGCTCCCTTCCCAAAGAGGATTACAGAGAGGTGACTCTAAGCCAACAATAGGAAAATTAGGCACGCAGGCGCAGAGAGAGGTGATACTCGGCTAGGGACAGACAATTAAAAATACAATGGCAAGCTTTAGAAACGGAATGGCTCTGGAGAGGTGTCTGTCTATAAGAGGTTGAAATCCTTGGGCGAGCCTTGTGTGTGTCTGCGGGGGCGGAGGGGGTTAAAGCTGCATGAAGGATTAGCTGTTCAAAGACATGACATATTTTCAACAGGCAGGTCATCATAATAATTTGATCCCCACACCCCCAAATATATAAAAATCACACAAATCAATCATGTGCAGTCAAACGCACAGTGTCGCAGTCAAAAGCTACAGCACAGATTGAATATCGTAATATCAAGATGGTTTAGGCAGGCACATGTTCATGTTGAGAAAATAAAAATAAACAATGACGAGAAAAAACATAAATATATTTTTTGGTCACTCTTGAACTTCGCAAGCAAGCAGTGGTGAAGTTATAGGCACATGCACAGTAATCATCAGCTAGCTCCCTTCCCAAAGAGGATTACACGCAGGCGCAGAGAGGTGATGCTCGGCTCAGGACGATTAAAAGCACAGACAAGCTTTTGAAAATTAATGGTTTTGGAGAGGTGTCGATAAGAGGTTGAAATCCTTGAGCGAGTCTTGTGTGTGTCTGCGGGGGGGGGGGGGTAAAGCTGCATGAAGGATTAGCTGTACTGTAGTTGAAAGACATTACATATTTTAAACAGGCATGTCATAATAATAATTTGATCCCCACACCCCCAAATACATAAAAATCACACAAATCAATCATGTGCAGTCAAAAGCACAGTGTCGCAGTCAAAAGCTACAGCACAGATTGAATATCGTAATATCAAGATAGTTTAGGCAGGCACATGTTGAGAAAATAAAAATAAAAAATGAGCATTAATAATAACACAGAAGAATAAATCAAACCAGGCTCTGCACTGCACTGCACGTTATACACGCAGTAATGTGATGACAGGAATGTGATTGAAGACAGAAAGCCATCCATTCAAAGGAATGGTGTTGGAGAGGTGTACTGTAGATAAGAAGTACATTGTGTGGGGGCGAGCGAGGGGAGAGCGCTGTATACGCCGAAATGTGATACTGTTGCAGTACACGCCTATGCATTTCAACAATGTTCAAATGAGACATACAGCACTGTACATGCATGTATAAATATGCACATTTACAATTACTGTGCGCGCACAAGCAGACTGTGTACTGACATAGGTTGAACTGCTACAGTATTAGACTTTGAAGACAACAGCTCGCGAACACCCACCTGAGTTTTTAGACGGTATTGCAGTATTACAGACAGCGCTAATAATATGCTAATATTACAAGCGCTAAAATACGGAACATATTCTTGAAACAAAAAATATACTGCATCTGCCCACGGTTATCACAGTTGCGCCGCTACGGCCGCATTAGGATAATGGCGGCCGCAGATGTACTGTTTTTAATAGTGTGCGGGAGCAGGAGGTCTCCTGGGCTGAACCACTTTGATTTCTGGCTCAGGGACCCCCTGCTTTCCAAGTTATAGGCCCCGGTAAGGGACATCAGATGCCAGTGTCACCACCATTTTTAAAGCGCCCACGTCGCGTGACGTGTGACATGTAAATAATGACGGAGATACCGGCACCCCATATCTGGGCCTGTAACTCAGAAAGTAGGGAGTCCCTGAGGCTGCGGATATCTGCTACGGTAATAATTTATTTTTTATTTTTGTGTGTTTTGATACTAGTGTAGATGTGCAGGGGGACTCCTGAGCTGAACTGCATTGGTTTCAGCCTCGGGGAGCCCCTACTTCATGAGATACAAGCCCTGTTATGGGGTGCCGGTATCCCCCTGTGCTTTTAAATCTCCTGCGTCACTTGACGGGGGATTTAAATCCTGCAGGAGGATACCGACCTCCCATAATGGGGCCTGTATCTCATGAAATAGGGGGTCCCCGAGGCTGAAACAAATGCTGTTCAGCTCAGGAGACCCCCTGCACATTTAAACTATTATTAAAATGTATATTATGCTTCACGATCGCCTGTAAGAACGACGCAGCGTCTCCATGCAGTTCTTACAGGCAGCATTTTTTTCTATCAGCTATCGCGCTTTACAAGTTTGAGCATATTTTTGCTTGGCCGGACCAAAATTCGCTGAACTTGTTCGTGAATCCCACTTTTGGCGTCACGTTTTAATGGCCGAGCAAAAATGTTCCAATTGGGCGCAAAAACGTGCAATTTATTGCATAGCCCCCATTGTATGATATTCCATTTACAAATACATATTTTATTTTTAAAAGGTGATCACAGATTGAGACAGTGTGCCTCAATAAAGCTGTAGCATTCAATGTCCCCCATAGGCAAAGACATTCACTTTGCCATCTGCCAGACACGCACTGAACTTCAACCACACAAATAATAGTTGCGTCTGACCACTAAATAAATTCGAAGGAGCAGGGACAACCTGCCGTTAGGAAGTGCAGAGAAAGTGCAAATTCCCCCGCGGCCAGCCAAGGGGCTGCCCACAGAGTGTCAATGGAGGCATTGTCCCGAACCAGTGACTCCATCTGTACTTTGCTACCTTGGTTGTATGCTGCATCTTGCTCTAGCTTCTCTGTTGTTATGTAGTGTGACCACACTAGAAGAGACATGCACCTTCCTCTAAAGCTATACGAAAATAGATAATTAGGTTGGCTCTCTGTTGGTATTGAGTATTTGTTCCTCTTTTTTTCTATTACAGTACATAAAGTAGAATAAACAAGGAGTAGTTTAAATAAACACATCATATTTATGCTTGTGGCTATTTCTAACTTACCATGATTTTGCATATTCCAAATAAACAAGACTCAGTGATCAGTTTCATGTTATATAATGTTTCTCCATATATTTCACCAAAGCTGTACTTTATGTTTTTTGTGCTCCCCAAGACTCATGTTCACTAAAGGGTGCTTGCTTTAGCACATCATACCGTAACTCCCATATTTTAATGATAGTTAGGGTGTACTCAAATATAGCACCCTTAAGTGAATATACAGTACTATATATGCCCACTTCTCTTTTACTCCAAGTTTAAATAGTGTCTTGAATATAAAATATTATATTACTGCAAAATAGTGCAGTATTTAAGATGTTTATTAATAATGTTTCTTATATGACCACTTTTGTTTTTTTTAGTTGAAGAAAGCCGTCTATAAAGATGACAATAATTATGCATTGACATAGTGCTATTTTTTGTCAAGATGCACTCATGTTAATTGAATGCTAATTGCAGCCACATGAAATTGACTCATAACATCCAGAAGACATAACAGGTTGGTATCATTGATACAAATGGGGTTATGTATGTAAATGTTCCAGCTGCAAACCTGGGCAAAAAATTGCACAAGAAAAACATTTCCATTACTTTTTATTTTAACTGTGCTTAGAAATTATTCCCCCCTCTCAGAAACTTCCTGACATTTTGGAAATAGCAATATATCAAGACAGATTTTGCAAATTATAAGCAAAGAACTGTAGCTAATACAATAACGGTAAGAGATGAAACACATTTGGAAAGTGTCAGCAGGCAGAGTTCTATTTCCTTTTTTAGCATGAAAACGTATCTGTCTTGACTTGCGTTATTGTCTCTAGCAATTGATTGCCCTATTCCCTGTGTCCTTTTCCCAGCATTAATTCATGTACTGCAGTGTTTTACTGCTCCATTCTCTCTGTAAATCACCATGCAATTGAGTATTAATTGCAAAATTATATATTCAAGTGTTGCAGAGATACTTGAAAAAGATCACATAAACCTGTTCCAGCCTGAGAGTCATCAGTGAATAAGAACAGCCTAGAGTAGGTGTTTACAAAGATTAAATATATCACTTTTGAAATAATAATCATTATAAATGTTATAATGCCTTGAAAAGTCTGTTGGCATAAAGAGTATTAGAGTAGATGAGAGAGATGGTTTATGTCTCTCTGACCACTTTGACTAGAAATATATGTATATTCCTATTCCTTTTTTTAATAATACATTTTATATGACTTGTGTTTTTCTTTAAAGTCCTGCACTGCCAGAAAGGTCTGCAATGTAAGGGATTTCCCCCAAACCTGTACCTTTTTGCATAGATAGAGAAAAGACCCTTTGTGAACAAGACGGATGGAGAGCAGAGCTCCTTGAAAAGATGGGTGCAAAAATGAACTTGCTGGTAAAAAAACGGATTTATTGTCGAACAAGGAACAGCATAACAGCCAAAAAATACAGAAGCATTCTAACGCGTTTCACGCATGGGGCGCTTTATCAAAGAGTACTGCCATATTCTCTGTGCTGGGATATACATTATATGCAGGGTGTGCCGCCGGATGTAACAATCTGCCGCCCTCAGTGATCTAGTAGGGATCACTTGAGATGGAAATAGTGGACGGATGATAAATAGTTCAATCTGGCGCAGCACTCATGCATACTGCCGTTTCAGGGAAAAATTAATACAAACACATAAACTACACATTTAAAAAAAAAGTATCTCTCTCTATAGTAGATTGACATTTCGTTATATTTGGCTGATGATGCTACAATGTATAAATCCATTATAAGTGCTCTATAGCTATAATGTGTCAAGGGGAGACTCCTGGAGCGGGTAGAACATAGGTGGCTGGAACACCGGTGAGCAGGCAAGGATTGTTGGGGTCACAAGCAGGGTTTGGTGGCAGGCAACAAGCAGGATCATCGGTGTCACAAGCAGGATTCGGTGGCAGCATGAAGGATAGTCGGGATCCAGGCAGGGGTCGGCAACAGGAAAGCAGTAGCAGGGCACGGGAGCAAGAACTGAGAGTAGGAAGCAGGGACTGAGACCAGGGATCAGGGAATAAATGGGGACAAGCCAGAAAACTAGCAAGGGCCTTTAAAAAGTACTGGACTCAATACAGAACAGAACTGGGCAGAAGCAGAAGCATGGGCATGGGAGTCTGGACACAAAACAAAGGCAAGGGAGAAACAGGAATCTATAAGGGCAGAGGACAGGAGCAACAAGAGGAGACAGACAGACAGAGGAACTGTAGAGCAGCACACTTGGTGGACAGAGAAAGGAGCTATGGCTAGGAGCAGGATGTCCAGGAGACCCTGGCATTACTCCCTCCTCTCAAGAGCACTCTCCGGATGATCCTCCAGGCTCTTCCAGAAGGCCTTGATGAAAGGCGGACTCAGGGTGACCCACTTATGGTGGTTTGTTGATGGGCAAAATAGTTGTCCCCACAGTGACGGTGCAGGAACCAGTACATCAGACATTGCAAGGAACTTCCCGATGGGTGCGTTCAACTCAATTGCAGAGGTATGGAGATCAGGAACATAGGCATCAGGAATGGATGCATCAGACTCTCCATACGAGTCAGTGGGAAATTGAGTTCACTCTCTGTGGTCTCTTTTTGTGACCAACCATCTCTTTTAGTTTTGGCATCTCTTTCTCCAACTTCGAGGCCTATGCAGAGAGCAGCGCTATTTCGAAATTCGCCATTTTTTGGAGAAAATCGCGCAGAAAGCAGCAGAAAATGGCGAGTTCCGAAAAACGCGCCAATTTTTCTTTTCTATTTGTAAAACTCGCCTCGCGGCTGGCGAGAACCTCAATCTCGCCAGTTTTAAAAATATCCTAATGCAGAGAGGCGCGAACGGCATCTAGCGGCTGTTCGCGCCAATAAAATGGCGCGATTGTCTCCTTTTTGCCTCGCCAGAAAAAATTGGCAAGAAGCTGCCGCTCGCGGCCATTGCAAAGGGAAAAAAAAGGCGCAAATTTGTTTTTACACGTTTCTGAAGCGCGCATCTCGCCAATTTAAACTCGCCACACGCATCCATGTTAAACATAGCAGAATTCGCACTTTTCTGCATATGGAGAATAAAACTCTCCAAAAAAGCTACTTTTTAATAAATTCGCCAATTTTAAAATTCGCTGCTCTCTGCATAGGCCCCTTCATCTTTTCAGACTTCAGTTTAGCACTAAATGTCCGTTCCTTGTAACCCTTGCTCAGGTCTTGCAAAGCCTCTGCCAGCTTGCTTTTGAATTCTGTCTGATGTCCTGAATCTGTTTCTACTGTCGAAGTCTCCTGCCATTTCGTGGTATCAGTTAATGAGCATTTAAGACCATCTATTTGAGTTTTTTTGCTTTTTAAGCTGTGCATTTCTTTTCCTACTCAATGCTGTTGCCAGTTCAGCTTCTTTGGAGTTGAGTATTTAGTACTGGGCTTTAGAAGGATTTAGGTGAGCATAGGGTGGCCATACAGGAATGTTAAAAAAAACTTGTAAAATGTACAAGATATATATATATATATATATATATATATATATATATATATATATATATATATATATATATAAAAGGGCGTTTCCCAAAGTGGCGAGTTTGTAGCTGATTTTATCCTACACGAACGGAGAGATTATTCTGAGGCTATTGCAAATTTGCATGGGACTGCCGTCATTCCGGTACTGCGGTTGTTTGCTGGTGAGCAGTGGTAGCTGAAGGAGGTGTAGCCGGAGGGAGTCTCTGTCCGAGACACTGAGTCTGACAGCATCCGGTTCCTGAAGCACCAATACATCCTGCTACAGTATATCAACGGACACACCAGAGGTGGCACCAACAGGATGTTTTGGCGTGGACCCCTGCAGCTCTCAGGCGATTGAGTATATCTCATACATGCTTTAAATATTACTCTGTGAGAGTGTTTTCTATATATTTTTTTATATTTTACAGTCCTATAAAAACTTTTTATACTTTATTACACTAGGAGTGCGCCGGTTTTTCTTTTGTTTTATGTATATATATATATATATATATATATATATATATATATATATATATATATGCTGGGCGATAATGGGGAAAGACAGGGTTGCAGACCTGTCTAAGACATGCAAATGAACATACAGTAATATTTACAATTGCTTTATGCTTTACTGTGGAGAGTTTTTGTCACTTCTTTTACCCACCATAACCTTAATAATTGTGGTGATTACCTAGTCTATAGTCTCAAACCCGCTTAGCCATTACAACCAACCTCACACTGATGATACCCATCAAGGTTGAAACATGTCTGTGAGTGGGTTTAATTGCTTTGCATCTCATCCCAGCCTCTGTCTTAAAGCTGTGTTTAAAACAGCATGTATTGGCTTGAGGATTTGCTTGTGTAATACGAGCTTGAGATAAAAGGTGGCACTGAGTGCTCATTTGCATGTCATTTCCCAGAATCCCTTGCTGCACTGGAAGCACTGTATGCTGGGCGATAATGGGGAAAGACAGGGTTGCAGACCTGTCTAAGACATGCAAATGAACATACAGTAATATTTACAGTTGCTATATATATATATATATATATATATATATATATATATATATATATATATATGTATCCGTATCAGACAGACACTTTTCCGAGGACCTAACAGCAAGGAAGAGACAGCACACAAGGTAATCCAGTATCAACAATGTATTGCAGATAAGTGGCACATTCACAGACGTTTCAGTCCTTCAAACAGGACCTTTCTCAAGGGACTGCTCAAGACGCAGTGACAACCACACACCTATATATACCCACCACCTAAACCCAATAAAATAATTTCACTAATTGAATCAATGATCGCAAAGCCCACAAACCTGCACAGCTTCTGGAGTCTCTACCAATGCGTCGCTCAGCTCCGTGGTGCGCCTGCCAATGACGTCATAGGATTCACCTCCGCTCCAAAGCGTGGAGGAAAGTCCAGGGCAGCATCAGACACGTATTGTAGAGCAGCGAGTGATAGTGAAGGGGACAAGGAGGGGAACCAAGTGTTTGGCATAACTTGACACAGCACCAGGGTCTGGATCAGATTGGGGAGCAATATCTTCCCGATGGTGTCGAGCCACCCCTTCATGAAGGCTGCAAATGCATCATAGTGACATCCATTACAAGGTTTAATCACTCCTTATTGTGTCATTTTGTTTATATTGTGTTAGTGTCTAGCACTTGCTTCATGTGGGACTATGTTCTAGTTGCGCACTGATCACCTTTTTTCCATCTGGAGTCTCTGCCTTGATTGGAGCTGACGTCACGTCAATATCCATGGTGAGCAAAGAAACAGCTGATCACTGAGCTTGCTGCTGAGATCGTTTCTTGTAGCCATGGTGATCAATGCAATGTTTATCATATGAACGCTCATACATAGCGCTGGAGTGCTGGCCAATAGCGCAACTGCAGGAGTTGCAGAATGACGACGCTGGGAGAACCATCGGGGAGGGTGTGTAGTGAGGGAAAGGAGGGGGGAGGTGAGGTGGGGGGAGGAAAGGAAAGATAGTGAAAGCTAATGAAAGACCTCACATATTTATAAAGCAAAAAATAAACACCAACCCTGGTGTAAACCAGGATGTGGCATAAATAAAGACAGCAGGCTAGTGAAATTGTTAGGGTCAGATAAACTGAAACAGTCCTGTGTGAATTCACATGGTGTCTCCAGATGGCTCCCAATCTATCATGGTAATGTCTTCTAGAAATATACAACAGTGGGAACCTAAGAACGGGAGCACTATTAGATAATACATCCCAGTTTGAAATCCTCGTTCAGACCATGTGGAGACATCGTCTACAATTCAAATATCATCTTGACCTCCAACTGTAGTAGCAATTTATTTATGTCTACGCCCCGCGTAGATGTACTGTAGTGCCGACAATTATTCTAAAACAAATCTGGGGCAATCACCAACAAGACCCAGGTACATGCTGGAACATTTCAGTGACATTTCCGCAGACAGAATAATGGCCCATCGGATTAAGAGCGGGGGTCCCTGGCAGTCCCTATCAAACTGAATGGGACTGCCAAGGAGCCCTGCTGTGTTAATCCGATGGGCCATTAGTCTCTGCAGAAATGTCACTGAAATGTTGCAGCATGTACCCAGCATGTACCTGGATCTTTTTGGTGATAGTCCCAGATTTTCCAAGGCAAGTTTAAGGCAAGTTTTAGAATACTCATCGGCGCACCTGTATTGGCATGCACTTTAATGTCGTCAAGCTGTGTCTATGTTTCCTGAAATGTCTTGCTACCGGCAGGTAGTTGAGGTCCTCATCTGTGATCTGGTCTAGAAGTGCTTTCCTTATGGTGGACCTGTGAATCGCCATTCTGTCTTTTAGCATCCGGTTTTGACTATGTAATAAAGATCGCAAGGGCACTTAATGAAGTAGACAACGAATCGTCTTTCACAATTGAGATAAGTATTGATTCGGATCTGATTCCCATTGTGGGGGTGGGAGAAGGATTGGCCGGTCTGCATGTATCGGCAGTTGATGCAGCCATGGTGGAAAACTTGCAACAACGATTTTCCAAAAACCAACAGACAAAAACACACTACTTTATGCAACAAGTCATCACCCTATCTCATTAAAATGTGGTCTCCCGTACTCGCAGATGTTAATAGTCAAAAGAATCTCCAGTGACCCCATGGAAGGGGAGGATTCATTACGGGAAATGGTCCAATGGTTCCTTGACAGAGAATACCATAAAGCTGAAGTAGATGTTGCCCTGGCCAAGGCACGAGCAGTGGATAGAGGATCCCTACTCACACTCCGTACGCCTTATCTGGCGTAGCATTTACAAGAATTGGAATATCTTGGCAAATGATGCGAGAATTGGCGATATCTGTCAAACTCAGCCATGACTGTGCTACCGACGAGTCCGGAATCTGAGGGATGCTCTGACACAGGCAGATCCAGTTATGAACTATCCACCAACCACATCATGGCTTCATAGAAAGTCTGTGGTCTACAAATGCCATGGATGCATCAACTGCCGATACATGCAGAATGGCCAAACATTCTAAATCCCAAATGTGACTCCCTTTGGATGACATCACATCCTTTCTCCAAAAACTGTGTCACATGGTCTACTACAGTCAATCAGATTGGGGATTTAGTTCCCACGATCTCACTCGCACATGTTCCATGTGACGGCGGCCATTTTGCTTTTGATGATGTCACCTTAAAGGGAAATGAAGCACAGCCATTCTGATCGGCTGGCATCATTCCCTTTAAATGATGTCACCAAAAAAAACCCCACAAAATCACATGATTTTCACTGCCTAATCAGGGCCTTGGGAACCATTTGATGGAAATTTGACGTCATAGGCCGATAAAAGCCTGTGACGCCTCATTTTAGAGCAAGAAGCCGAGGAGGAAGGACCTTCTGAAGGAAGAAGAGGACAAGGGCCTGCCGGATGAAGACACAGATGACGAGGAAGAGAGAGATGAAGACCCCGAAGACCGCAGAAGACCCCAGAAGAGTGACGGTATGGATTACAAATGTAACCTGTTCCTTTTGTGTGGATTGATTCAAGAGCATACGTTGTCCCCGGGATTTGGAGGGTGAGGTCATCTAAAGGTAAGTAAAAATATTAAATGTATGGTAATTTTATTTTACAGGTTTTTGATTTTTTTTTAAAATGTGATTGTTTTTTTTTAATGCCCATTTATTGCCCCTGTGTTTATGTATGTCCCTATGGATATACATACATACATACAGGAACAATCAATGGTTGTTTTTGCAAATGCTTATTTGGCTTCTTTTGATGTATTTTAAATATATTTTGCGTGTTTGTTTATAAATGTTGGTGCAATGTAATTTTTCTTTTTATTTAGTAAGATGTAATTTTGAGTGGTGTTTTCAATAGTTTATTTCGGGGGGACTTGCTGTTTAATAGTGGCTTCTTTTTGGTAGTTAGATTTTGGATGATGGTGATTACTTTGAACTTGCATTTATATCAGAATGGTTTGGTTTTGGGGTTTTAATAGTGAATTGTGTAATTTATTTTGGGTTTGACTACTTGGTAATTTATGTCTGTTTACTTCTTGCTTTGTTTTTATTTTACCATTGTTTGGGTGGTATTGGATGACAACCCTGGTAAGGCCATGACAGGAGGAAAGCATCATCCCAGACCATATACCCTCGCCTGCAGCCAGAAGCACATGCGCTCTAGCACCCAGGATTGTAACGCTCCCAGACATCATCTTGAGAGAACTGCCCCAGCGTGTCCGGGAGAAATACAAGATCGGAAGTGCTCGTCTAGTATAAATATGCCCTGTTCATCTTTAAACACCACGTCAGTTTTGAGATGTGCAGCGAATGGACCCACAATGTAAATTATGAAGTAAAATTCCTGAAAGGTCTAGCGGCAAATTTAATGAACTCAGTTTTGGAAGAACTGCAGCATTATTTTAATGTTAACACTCATGTTATGAGAACCATGAGAGACACCATAAATGGCCTTTTGCGGCAACCTTTCTGTTTGATTGTACTGTAGTTCAAAATTTAAATGAAAATGTTTTTAATTAAAAAAAAAACCTGTTGATTGTTTTAAATTGTTTCATTGTTTAATGCTTGGTATAATAATTTATTTCTATTTCTGTTTTTCATGTTCATGTCTGGAGCTGGGCGAAGATAAAGTGCAGGAAACCCCCCCCCCCCCTCCCCCACCACCAATACTGGCAGGGAAGACACAGTACTCCAATCCATAATTTAGTATAGTTATACTGTATACTGTACAGTATAGAGTTACAGTATATACTGTACAGTATACTGTAGTTATACAGTTACACTGTATATAGTTAGACAGTAGTTATAGTCTAATATTGTGAAATACTCACTGCCTATAAATGCACTAATCCTGGTGAAATTTTTTTTCTTTTCAGTGCTGCAGTACTACAGGAAGGAGGGATGGGGGGAAATGTGCAAATGTATTGTACTGTGTGAATACTGGAGTAACAGTCAGTAATTTGTCCAAATCCCCCCCTCTCTCAATGACAAAAGAACTACAGAATACAATGCAGCCATTACGAAGAAGATAAAGAGAAGATTGTACATTTTGAAGAAGAGACGACCTACTGTATTTTTGTATTATTAATTTTTTCTTGATTATCCTGTACAAATAAAACGATTCCTTCTTTAAATTCATGAGAATCATTTGAATACCCCCACCCACAAATAAAAATTACAGTATGCCACCCACCTCATAAAATACAGTATACTGTACATGACTATAGAATCAAAAAGCTAGTGATTGTAAGAATGGCAAAAATTGTTAAGCCGATGAAAAAGGGTTGTCTCTCTTTTTTTTTCTGACTTGAAATTCACATTGAATGCGGAGTCAGTAATTCTCGCCAAATCCCCAAGAAGGATTTCCAGTATCACACTCATTTGGGTGTGCAGGATTATACCCGCACAGTAGTTCAAAGACATACACGCATGCGCCTAAATGTGATGACACGCATATGCGTTTCAACAAGGTTCCAATTAGACAAATACGCATGCGCATAAAATAAAAACAGTATGAAAAGAAGAGCAAGCCTAGCAAAAGTTGAAAGTATTGAATAATAAATAATACATATAGAATAAAAGATATACATTGTTATTTTTGGGATTTCTTAGCAGAGTTAATTACACATGTAAATCTACTGAAATTATACTGCAAAATGCAAACAAATGCAATGTCAATAAAAAGTATCGAATATGAAAACATAGCAGCATACTGTATAAGGTTTTCTATAAAGCTCCCTATTATTCTCTCCTAATCAATAAAAATGCACATGCAACATTTAAAAAAAGTGATATTAGAGGTCCATCGAAATTCCTCCTTTTGTCTTTTGCCGCTTGACGTCAAAGTTGCTTTCTAGGAAAAAAAAACATGCTATGATTTCCGGTATTGCGCATGCGTCAAGTCGCATCATTGGGAATTAAAGCAGCAGTTCAAGCAATATCCTACATTTGTGCCTGTACGATGAGAATAAACTTCTGATAGGCTCTGGATCTTGAGCCTCACCCTCTCCCTAGCTGTCCACCAATTGTATCTAATATTGTAACTGCTTAGTCAATCATGTTGCAGGACTAAATTTTCAATAAATGTGCAAGAATTGAATTAATTAAATAACCCTGGGCAAAGCGATTGGTTACAGGAGAATGGACCGATCTGAGGCTTATGTAGCTAATCAATTGTCTGTGTGCATATTGTATTGATGCACATATTGTTTTTTTTTTAAATAAAATATTTTTTTAAACACGGCAGCTTGAACTGCAGCTTTAAACTTAATACTGTACTGTATAGTGTATAGTATACTGTAGTACATTATATTTATCTTCATTATAAACTTTGCCAAACGGGTGGAGAAGAGCCACTGTCATTCCAGTAGACTGCATTATAGTTGACAGGAGACAGCTGGCCTGCTACACCTGTAGTTGACAGCTGATGAAGCTGGAAATCTTTTTGGTACACGCAAGCTTGCTGGTACCTGTACGTGAAATCAGGCTCAGGCTGGAAATTTTGCAGGTATTTCAGCGGGGACAGGTAGCAAGGATTGCTGTTCACCAGGTTTTCATTGACGGTCGGACCATTTTTGTAAGCCGGTACTGGTGCCGGTGCTGGCGCTGTTGCCGGCACATTGCTGAATTGGGATTGACGAATCTTATATGGATTTAACCCGACCTTTCTCCTTTTGCTGTTGCCATGATCAAACATACTGTAAAAATTTGGGAAAACACCCCAATACTCTCTTCTATCTGGGTGCAGGGTCAATGCAAAAAAAACACTGATCGTTACATAAGGTTTGTCCTATCGAACACTTCCACCCACGAACGTCAGGAGAAAATTTGTAAAAATCATAGTTCGAAATGAAATATTCATATATTTCTGCTACAGTCACCATGTTATCTGCTGCAGCATTAATTGCAGAACATATTAAAAATGCATAACTACAGTCAGGTTTTTTATGCATGAACGGTGTACACATGGTATCCATTCCAGTCCAGTTCAGTCCAGTCCAGTAAGCAATTGTGCAAGGATACTGTAGGAATGTAGAAAAAAGCACAGAGCATTGAGTTTTATAAGTTTTTACTATGAAACACCTAAATTTGATAACGTCTTCAGCGTCTTCAAGGACCAAGGTCAATTCACAATGGACCACTGTAGTAGACTTGTTTTTTATCTGGTTTTTAAACACCTGCAAATTGACACAGTAGCTCAGTACAGTACACATTACAATTCATTCATTTCTGCTACTTGGCGGATACGTTAAGAATTGCACCCAAAGAAATCCGAAATCATTAAATTAAAACAGATCAATCGCGGTAAACACAGGGGTGCCTGGCGGCATGAATGCCGCATGAATACCGCATTAAATACAGCAGCGCACACGAAAATGGCTCCATGATATGTTCCAATAACGGCCGCTGCATCTGTACACTTTTATTATATTGTGACAAGGGTGAGAATTATGACATGACTTGTAGTAATACACAATGGAGAGAAGGGAGCAGCAATGCCAAAAGGCTTCACATGTCTTCATACTGGTATTAGAGAGCAGAAATAAAGTTATATATTTATGTATCATTACGATTTAAACAAATGGATAAGAAGTAAAGAGTGACACACTGGTCTCATTTGCTTGTCATTACCCAGAACCGATGGCTGCAGTGGAAGCACTGTTTTCTAAGCAATAATGGAGATAGACAGGGTGGCAGACCTGTCTCAGACATACAAATGCACCACAAGTTTTTACTGTACATTTTACAAACAAAACTCGAAGTGTGTTTCATGATGCGACATTTACTTTACCAAACAAACAAAATATTCTTGCAGAAATAATAATAATAAATATAATCATCATGATCATAATCATTTTCGTACATAGAACTGCAGTGTGAGCCGCACAGTACATAGAAGTCCAGTGACGTCATCACGTCAAAGGGGCGGGACTAACGCTCGTGATCGGAGCGCAACCGTCCCATACTAGCTCCCTAACACGGATCTTCTCTTATGCATTAAGCTTACCTTAAACTATCTAAGCAGCACTTTTAGGCAAGCTCGAATACACCCAGCACTAGCAAGTAGGTGTTTATTATCTAGTGCTACCACTGCTTTTTATCTATACCGGATACTTTTGTTGTTCCTACCTACCGAGGTGTAAGTAGACACTACTTGTGTACTGCTGTTCTCTCTTTTTTATTTTTTGTCAACTGGTGTGCCAACAGCTGTATGCTGTGCTGGGATTTATAACCCTCACTGGGTTTCCCTACACAGGTGACTCACCTAGTGTGGGGTGTTTGCCTACTACTAAAACTGTGTCCATATATGACAGCTACTATCACTGATATTCACAGTGGTACAATTGCTTGGATTGTCACACTATGGGATATGTAGAGCCATCATTATAGTCCCTAGTACAGCCTACTTACACAGACAGTTGCAGTGCTTATTCAGCATCTACTGCACCGACACACTTTATTCGAGCAAATACCCAGTATGTACCTGGCAGATACCTGGAATGCGCCGCTCCTCACCTCTGACAAGCCCCGTTGTGTTTGCCTTCCCAGCCTGGGTTCATGCCTGGCTGACGGGCGGCTGATCTGTTAAATGATAATGATTAGGATTTAATAGGCTGCAATGCTTCGCGTGTCTACCAGATGGCATAAATTCATGAATTGTAATGCAGTATATATATATATATACTGTGCAGTATTGCAGCCAGCGGGAATAAAATGCTTCAATCCCTGCTTGGAAAATACCTCAATGCACTCGGGCAGAAAACAGTCACAAACCTCAATACACCCGGGTATACCCGAATTCGTGGGACTAGCCGAGCTCGAATAAAGTGTGTCGCCAGTGTATATCATCTGTTGCCAATTCAGGCAGGGGGACTTACCTATACCACTATTGGTGTATATATTTCCCCTCATGCTGCTATCTAATACAACCTTATACATACAGGCTGTACCTGTGTTATACTTTCACAGGCAGAGGCCACCTCGGTTTGACCATCTAGCTACACCTTGAACATATAATCAAGGGTGTTAGCACATATTATACACATCTATCCGGCATATTTTATTTTCGCCATGCTTTTTTGGCTCAATTTGAGTCTCATTCACCCTGATAATAAATCAGGGATTGGGAAAGAGGGGAAAGGGGAAAGGGAGGCTCCCGCATCAGCAAAATCAAAAATGAAAATAATATCTGGATAAAGTACAACCAAAATCTGGTGCAAAAGAGGATAGAAACTGTAGTAACAACACAAACACAAAAGTTCCTCCTTGAATGCACTCAGAAAGGTAAGTGAAAGTGATATGGTTGATATAATTAAAAACCTTTTAATCACAAATGTAGTAAAACCATGTTTGTATAGAGGGGGATGGTGAGAAGTCCAAGGCCAATCCCTACTAACAGACCAAGAAAATCTGGAGTTGACATACATCATATCTTAATGTGGTCCACTGATACCTTATAGGTACACTACATGACCGTACTGACTGTCAATTTATCAGCCCTCCAGATTCTGTATCATCAGCCTATACTTATTTAGGTCTGATGGTTTTTCTGTAAATAGGAACTCTGTAGACAGGACAGGTTTCCAACTCTGAAGGTTTACATAAGTGATTACTGCAGTCTACGAGCCCACATTGAGGTGGTGTATTGTCATTTACACTATCTTCCGTGTATATATTTTGGAAGATTTTCTTGGTCTGTTAGTAGGGATTGGCCTTGGACTTCTCACCATCCCCCTCTATACAAACATGGTTTTACTACATTTGTGATTAAAAGGTTTTTAATTATATCAACCATATCACATTCAGATAGTGAAGGTCTGTCGAGCGCTTCTGTGTGAGGCAGGTTTGAGAGTGTCAGACACTGGAGTGGGCATAAGGGAGCTAACTTAGGTCGCTGATTCCACCGGTGCAGGGGGAAGGGGTAACCTCACCTGCTCCTCCGGTTGTGGGACCGCTCTCCTTGTCTCCTCCTGCGTGCCGCCGCCGAGATGCAAGTCAGGGGAAAGTTGGAAGTGCGGCGCAACTGCGCATGTCTGAAAGAAGCTCCCGGATATTCGTTTCCAAAAAAACTTTATTGACACACACCAGGGCTACACCAGCATCTCCCCCTCAACGCGTTTCACCCTTACGTAGCCCTCTGCGTAAGGGTGAAACGCGTTGAGGGGGAGATGCTGGTGTAGCCCTGGTGTGTGTCAATAAAGTTTTTTTTTTTTTTTTGGAACCGAATATCCGGGAGCTTCTTTCAGACATGCGCAGTTGCGCCGCACTTCCAACTTTTCCCATATCACATTCACCCTGATAACCAAGTGTTCTACCCCTATTTTAATTGAGTTATTACTCCCATTAAACTTTATTTTAATCACTCAACCCTCACTCCACTTATGACCATTTCCATTGATAGTACACTGTGATTTCTGTACATGTTTGAGTGCTCTCCAGTGGAGTCCTGTCTCTTCCTGTCTATGAAGAAATAATAATAATAAATATAATCATCATGATCATAATCATTTTCGTACATAGTACTGCAGTGTGAGCCGCACAGTACATAGAAGTTTGCAGGCACAAGTTCCTGCCACATGAATCTTGCAATCTGACATTTGGTGTAGGAATTTCCCAAGGTCACAAAGAGTTGATGCTCATATTGGAACCAGGTTCTCTTACTCTAATACCATCTCATTATCAAAAGGCCACTGCTTCTCAATTGTTGCTATGTAAAATAGGTATCTTAAAGCCATGCAATAAATACAAATGTCCCAAATCATATTAAAACAACACATCTGCAGAAAAGACGGTTTAATTTTTGCAACAAAAAGAAATCTACTTAGTTTGCATGATTGCAATACTTTGAAAATCGAGCCCAAAATAAGTATTGAGCCCAGCATATAACACATACACTTCTTGTCTCATTGCAATTCTTTGCAATTAGTGCACAAGGCCATGATTTGTATATTTTACACATCTAAATTATTTAGTGATTGATTTATCCAGGGCCATTTGCTCTCTTTATACCCAATCAGAATCAATCATGCTATTGCGGCACGAGAGTAATATACAGTAATGAATGTAAAGTGATGAGCTAAGAAGTACAGAATGTGAAATGGGAAGACCATATTGACAGGACTTTTATCAAGAGCATGAAATGGAAATGAAAGGTCTCAGTTGCTTTTTTAAATGTTTTTTTGCATTGATGTATAGAGATCACATAATTATTTTAAACAAGAGTCAGGAATATAGAGTTCTGTTAAATGATTGGCTCATGTTGGAGTGGATAATTGATAATCAACAAATTTAATTTGTGAGTCTAAAGATATTTCACATTCATCCTCCTAATGCAAAATAAAGGTTTTAAGGGTCTACCCTCAGTTTGACCTCTTTCCACCAGAAAAAATAAATCGAAAGTGAAAAATCTGGGTGATTTGGTTTTACCTTGGCTACAACACAAGCAATTCATTGTAGCATACTCCTGGTTTCCTTCTGGCAAATGCTAATGTAATCACACGTATGACTTCATTATGTCATAGAAGTGATTTGTGTAAAGGCAGTTGAAATGATATCCCTACTTTATATTCAAACGGCCTGCTCTCTGCTGTAGAATTATTCTCTATCCAGAAAAGCATGCTGTTCAAGTGTGCAGTTTCCCATTGCGGACAACAATTTAGCTGTTGTTAATTGCTTTACTTTCTTTCTGAAACAAAATGGCAAATTAATCTCCAGTGCTGTTAAATAGAAGTGGATTTTTAGAGTGCAGAACTCTATTTTAGTTTAAAAAAAAGATAAACATATTGTATGCATATATACATATATATTTAAACCATCAAACTCTTAAACAAAAATTTGCTATAGAATAATTTGCAGAATACTGTATACTGCTGCGGCACAGTTTATTCGAGCATTTGCCCGTTCTGTGCCGCAGCAGTAGCCTGGCGCGCGCCCGAGTGTGACGGGCGCGCGCCGAAGCAGCGGAAGAGCGCCCTCCGATCGGGGCGCTCTCCCTACCGCTGCCGGGTCCGCCGGGTCCCCCGGAACCCCCTGCCGCTGTCCCGCGATCGCGGGACACCAGGGCTCCCTCGGGGAGCCCCTGGACACGCGTGCAGGGGGCGCACGCTCCCGATGACGCGTGACCGCGCGTCTCTGACGCGCGGCACGCCGAGGGGCGGCCACTAGCAAGCCGGGAGATTTCCCGGCTTGCGGTACCGACCACACTTCAATAAAGTGTGTCGGTAGTGTATATATATAAAAGAACATTGTAATTATTGACCAGCACCTTGTAATTGTATACGATATTCTGTTACAGTAGGACAGATTTTGCTAGATCCTGCCCTTTACTAAATTATGTATCATATGCATTTGTGGCCATTGATTTATGCTTATCAAAAGTTAACTTATTGGCCTCAAAATTCCATTAGACTCCTGGTTATTCCTATTAAATAAGCCACTTGAGGGACTGCCAAGAGTGGGGAATAAATTAATTGCTCACTTTGCGACGGCAATGAGGTGTGAGACTGCAGCATTGTGGAAACAGAATGCAATTTCAACTATTAAAAATATTCGGAACAGAATTTGGTTTGTCTGCCAGATGGAAAATTTGACAAGTTTGGTCAATGACACTGGCCCAAATTTCCAAAAGGTCTAGCTGCCGTGGCTGGCACAAACAGAGATCCCAGGGGTGAGCAATGCCTCTATCTGGCTTTGATAGAGATAGATGGGTTCTCCTTTGACGGTCTGTATCTAAGGTCGGGCAGGTACAACAGTGACAGAATTAGGATAGGTAGGAGATCTACATAAGACATAAGAAATTGGGACATAAGTTAGGGCAATTCTTCAATAGGCGGCAGGTGGAACGAGAGCTGGAGAGTCCGTCATCAAGAAAAAGGAATCGGTTAAACAGTATCCTCTACGAAGCCAGAAATATGAGATCCAGCGACCCCACCCTCCCCTCCCTATCCCTCCTCTCCTCCCTATCCCTCCTCTCCTAATGTGACTTTCCCCCATGTCGTTGTCATAGATGTAGGTATGTTTCTGTGTTTTATTATATTACAATGTATAAACAAGTTACAGAAGATTTCGTATGTGACAAAATGTATACGACAAATGTTATATGTTCTTGAAAAATGAATAAAATATAAAGTTGAAAAAAAAGTTAGCCTATTAAAATAATCACACAAAATAATTATTATAATGAAGACAATGCCTATATTTTCTAGCTCTGATAATTACATAAAAAGATTTATCTGCATTCTACAAGCACTTTGTGGGATAATTTAATTATAGTTTGAATAAAAATCAATGTAACAATTACTCTATTCCCATCACATGAAATGTTCCATATGTAACCCCACCATTGTTTTACAAGCTAATGTACACTGCCCTGGATAAGGGTGCTATATAAATGTTGTTATAAATAAATAGTGTGCGTCTATGTACATTTCCCAGTTAAATTATTGAAAATAGTAGAATTAAGTAGCATAGTAGGTAACTAAGTTTAACTTGGCAGACACAAAGTAGCAGATTTATCAAGCTCCAAGTTAACACCGGATTGGGTGTGCTAAACCATACCAGCGCTTTATTAATCTGCCCCAAACCTTAGTGCAAGAGGTGGATAGAGATACAAATGTATTTGTTATTCAAGTCTGATGGTGTGGTACAGTAAATTTCAGAAATGAAACATGATCTGGAAAAGTTATAGGTGCCTAGGAAATTAAAGTGACACGGTGAGACATACTGTAGTAGAACATAATGTCACTGCTTTGCTGGATAATTCTCTAGGCCTTTGTAAAATTTATATAACTTCAGACTTTTGTTCTGTATAACTATAACAAACCCTTGCTTTGTATAATGGTGCTTTGTGGGTAGAAATTTGTGTTTGTTACTAAAAGAATGTATGTGAGGTTCCCTTAACTTTGCTTCACCTCATTGATTTCTTAGACTGTAGTTTCTTTATCTCACTAACTGTCTCTCCCCTCTCTATTTTCTCCCTCTGGTGGGGGATTGAACGGGAAATATGCAAGCTGTTGGCCTTTGTGATGAATCTGTTTTGTATCATATCTTTTCTTTTTTGCTTAGACTGCTAAAATATATGCCTTTTGCATAATAAGTAACTATTTAGATGCCAAAACAACAAGTAAACCACCCATTGTTTTAAAACATTATGACATTGTGAAATTATGCATTCACGCCTCCTTGCCTATGTTATAAAGCAGATGTGTTAAGAATAAAGATTCAGTGCCTATGTTATTCAGACTCAAGACTGACTATTATATGTACTCTTGCTTTAGCTACGCAATATGTAATAAAAAGACTCCGATAGACTATAAACCTAAAGTATGAGTAAGGTTTTGTTTCTTCCACACCTAAAAGGACATAGGCCAGGTTTTACCAAGCTGGCGATAACTGCCATTTATATTTACTAAGCAGCCCTATGTCATAAAACACCTAGTGCTGGAAGACACATTACAGCCAATTCACTTCCTGACAATCTCAAGGGGTGTTCTATGGCCATAAACCTTTTTCAAAATAATGTTCTCAAAAGAAAAGAAATAAATGCAATCATAACAGCAGTTTCCCCTGTAAATCTTAACAACTTTTCAGACATACTGAAGAAACCTACTTAATGTACTGTGCTGTATGTGCTCTTTTTGAAGTGATATGTAACAAATGTTATAATCCCAATGTATGTTTCTCCTTCCACAGACAAGGACTGGACAGAGGATACACTGGAGCCTTTATAGAATAGAGATTATCTGGGGGATTTTCACTAGGGCCGTGTCTGCCTGTAACTCTGAAGTCTACATACAATGTTTTGCAATTTTCAGCATTGTGTGGATATACTGCAACACGTGGCTATTCATTGCCATGCCTGCCAAATAACTTGTTGTAAATACCCAAGACTTTTTAAATGCATATCTTAATACCTTTCTTGCTAAAATTTACATTGTGCTCCCCCTTTTTGCCTTTGGACACAGTGGGGGATATTGTAGTAGATACCAGTTTGTCCCTGTCAAACTGCATGATTTGTCAAGGTAATAAGTAGCGGTATAAAATGTCGACAACTAGCCATATTCTGCTACACAAATCGCATATATTACATCGCTTATATTAAAACAGACATTCCGCGTGACTTGTACCGTTTTAATTTTAATTTTGGAACTAAAACGTTCCAGAGCACATATACTAAGGCAGTATTTAATATACGTAGCTTTATCAATTGTAAAACAACGTTTGTGATCTACCGTCTCACCTGGGTGTGGGAAACAGTATGTGGGCCGGGCCACAAGGAGCCTTAAAATACGCATTATGGAGCATGTTAGGCTCATTAAGAAAAAGGATCTTAATCATCCGGTACCACTACTGTACCCACTGCCCACAGGGAGATGGTAGATTACTCAAAGTTTGTGGGATCGAGTCTGTTTTCTGTCATGAAAGAGGTGGGAATCGTATCAAAAGGCTAGACCAAAGGGAGGCCTTTTGGATATTCACATTAAAAACCCAGGTTCCATTTGGACTTAATACAGATTGGGACCTGAGTCATTTTCTCTGACTTCATTAATAGGACAATTTCTTTCTTTTTATAAATATTTTTTCTGTTAAACCAGCATAAAGAATCATGTAACATTAAACCAGTAATCAATGTGTGTTCAAGTAATTTGAGATCTTTGTATCACATTCAGTTTACCTTTATCACTGATCGAAGTATAATATTGTCATTTCTCTTCTTTAGACAATCTGGGTCTGCACATAATTATATCTGTAACCATTATAATTTATATACTGAATTGAGGTTTTTCCTCTCTTTATACTTATGGTTAATTGCTGGTTTGTGTGCTCAGGTGTTATAAAGGAGAAAAGTTTATATCAAAGTTCATATCAAAACTTTCTTTTTGCCTTCTCTGCCTGGTAAGTGTTGTATTGTGCAAATATGCTATTTTCTAGATGTTATGATTCTTAGGGTATAGTAATATTTTCCTTTTAGGGGTTAATATATTTCTTATAATCATTTGATTAAATAGCATTTTTTAATTTCTAGTTTTAATTTTAACTTTTGTTATTCTTCTTTCTGTATATTATCTATTAGTATTACTATTATTATTAGTATTAGTTCTTTTGAAAAACATTTTTGTTTGTTATGTTTTTCCTTTTTTTCTTTTTGCACCAGGGTATGAAGCCGTTTTTCTGACGTCACGGACGTTTTTATTAGATAAGCTGTTAAGTGTTATATTCAATAAAGTTATATTTGTGCTAGGGTTTAGTGCACCAATCGGAGGGTATCATCCTTAAGCTCATGTCCCTTGCATTGTAGGGAGGGATGTGTTCGTTACAATAAAGTTGGTTGATATGACATGATCCCATTATCCAATCAGGATCTGTCTATGAGGAGACGCCATCCGATTGGTTGGACTGTCCGTTATGTCACCCGATAGCGCGATCGGCGCTAGGGTATAAATTTCGGTTTCTTATGGCATTATGTACACCTTGAGAAAGGGCATACTGCCCGAAACGCGTTGGTGGATCTTTGCTGTGGCTTAGGGGGAACATTTGGTACATCTTTTTTATGTAATAAATAATTTTTGCTTCTGCATACCGTGAGCCTCATTCTGTTCCTTCTGGCAGTGCACTGCCAAATTTTTCTACCTGTTTTTTTTTCCCACAATTAGGAATGGACTGTATTTGTGTGTAATTATACTTACAGTATGTATGTATGTCTTTATTTATATAGCACCATTAATGTACATATCGCTTCACAGCAAAGTCCCTGCTCTGAATAGCTTACAATCTAATTGGTTGGTAGGAAGAACATACAGGGACAGTAGGAGGGTATTCTGGTAAGCACGCCTGCAATGGGGCAAAGATTTATGTATGAGGTGTTAATTATCAGCCATGGAGCTAATCATATAATTCATTAAGCAAGTGTGTTTTGAGGTGGGTCTTAAATGTGGATAGAGAGGGTGCTAGTCGGATATTGAGGGAAAGGGCATTCTAGAGGTGTTTCGCAGTCAGTGAGAAGGGTTTAAGGCGGGAGAGGGCTTTAGATACAAAAGGTGTAGAGAGAAGACATCCTTGAGCAGAACGCAAGAGTCGGGAGGGTGTATAGCGAGAAATTAGGGCTGAGATGTAAGGAGGAGCAGAAGAGTATAAAGCTTTAAAAGTGAGGAGGAGAATTGAGTGTGTGATACGGGATGTGATAGGAGGCCAGGAGAGGGATTTCAGCAGGGGAGATGCTGAGACAGATTTCGGAAAGAGTAGAGTGATTCTGGCAGCAGCATTTAGGATAGATTGTAAGGGAGACAGGTGAGAGGCAGGAAGGCCAGACAGCAGGAGGTTACAGTAGTCAAGATGGGAGATAATATGGGTCTGTGTCAGAGTTTTTGCATTTGAGCAACAGAGGAAAGGGCGTATCTTGGTAATATTGCGGAGGAAAAAACAACAGTTTTTCACTACCTTTTTAATGTGAGAGAGGAGTCGAGTGTGACCCCTTGGCAGCGTGCTTGGGCTACTGGGTGAATGATAGTACTTCTAACAATAATGTGGACAGAAGTACTGTAGTAGGGCCAGGTTTAGGAGGAAGTATGAGGAGCTCTGTTTTTGCCATGTTAAGTTTATTTCAACGAACGGTCATCCAGTATGATATAGCCGAGAGATATGCAGAATCTTTGGTCTGTACAGCAGGTGTAAGGTAAGTGGTAGAAAAGTACATTTGTGTGTTATCAGCATGGAGGTGATATTTGAACCAAAGAGATGTTATTAGGTCACCTGGAGAGAGTGTGTTAAGAGAAGGGGTCCCAGGCCAGAGCCCTGGGGTACCCCACAGAGAGATCGATAGCGTAGGAGGAGGAGTTTGCAAAAGAGACACTGAAAGTACAATAGGAGAGGTAAGAGGAGATCCAGGATAGAGCTTTGTTATGAATGCCATGAATATGGAGAATGTTTTGGAGAATAGTGGGGTCCACAGAATGAAATGCTGCAAAGAGGTCGAGTAATATGAGCAGAGTATAATGACCTCTGTCTTTAGCAGAATAGAGGTAATTAGCTATTTTAGTGAGGGCTGTTTCAGTGGAGGGAGCAGTGTGGAAGCCAGATTGTAGAGGGTTTAGAAGAGAATAGGTGTTGCGAAAATGGAGCAAGCAAGAGAATACAAGACGTTCAAGGAGTTTAGAGGCAAAAGGCAGGAGGGAGACAGGTCGATAGTTTGAAAGACCGCTAGGGTCAAGCTTGCTGTTTTTGAGTAATGGTATAACTTTTGCATGTTTGAAGGAAGAGGGAAAGGAACCAGAGAAGAGGGAGGAGTTAAAAATGTGTGTATTCGTAGGGAGCAAGAGGTTTGAGGAGATGGGGGGATGGGGTCAAGAGGGCAGTTGGTAGAGGGCGAAGAGGAGATCAGCACCAACACATCTTCCTCTGTGACAGCGGATAAAGAGTCAAGAAAAGCAGGAGAAGGATACAAAGGGGATGGCCTGACAAATGGATTCCACCTTTTCCTTGAAATAGTCGGCAAAGTTCTGAGGTGAGATGGAGGAAGAAGAACAAGCAGCAGAGGGTGGTCTGGGTAGGGAGTCAAAGAAAGAGAAGAGTCGCCGTGGATTAGACTTTTGTATGTTGATCAGTGCAGAAAAGTTGGTTTGTTTAACTTGAGAAAGCAGAGTTGAAACAGGATAGCATAAATTTGTAGTGAAGGACGTATTATGTACTGTAGATGTAACACTTTTGCTGCAATATACATCTTCATCTAGACAGTAGTGTAGAATTGCATAGAATAGTTTTTAGACATATTGACTAAGTAAGTGGATGCTCATTATGCTTGTAATGATGCAATTCTGCACCTATTGAGGCTATCTCATAAGCCTTGAGTTGGCGAGAAAAAAATCTGCGAGTTATTTGAAGTTTTTTTTTTTCCTTTTTAAGTTAACAAAACTACTACAATTCCAGCAAGTTTGCAAAAATTGTGATTTTGAACTATTTTTGTCATACCACTCAGGTTTGCAGAGCTGGAAAGAAACCGCTTCTAAAAATCCTTTCTTGCATGGTTTGGACACGCGATAAGGACTTTCAGAATACACGAACCTGCATATCTGAGAGTAAAGGGCACTTTCTACACTAATATGCAGTTATCGTGGCTACTAGAATATCCCCAAAAGAGTAAAAAACACTGATTTCAAACTGTCTCCACACCTCTTTTGTTAACCATATTTACAATCCTTATAACAACAAAGTGTATAAATCAGTAGATATATTGAGGGGAAAAAAAGGTAGTATTTTTAATTGACCACTTTTGTGAGGGCCGTGTGAGGATTCTGTTTGATATAATGATTTACACAGTATTTTGAAATCTACAATATTTCTTTTACACTCTGTGAAAATGGAAAGTCATGCATTATTTAAAAAATCACCATCCTTAAAATATCCAATATTGTATGTATTTAATTATTAGAAACTAAAATTTCAAAAACAATGACATAGTGACAGCCATTTCTTATCATGCTAAAATAAATCTTAAAACACAAATTAGATACCTGGGGAATGCACAAATTAGGAAAAGTGAGGATTAATAAAGACAGTCTTAAAAGTATTGTTAAAAGGGGACTTCAACATTAGGTGATACAGTATGTGTACATCAGATACAGTATGAAATTAATTAGTATACCAAACGCAACTACTACTTAAAAATACCAACAATCAGACATCAGTGTCACCAGGTAAAATTAATGATAGAAGAACTATATTCTGTTTAAATTGGGATTTAGTGAAATAACAATATTTGTATGTTGAAAGAAATTGTAGGATTATAAATGTCTAATCTATTAGTAATTAGTACACTTAGTTCCTGATCCCTGATGAAGCCAACATGTATTGGTGAAACGCATAGGAGGAGGAGCTACGGGTTACAGCAGGATCAGTGAGTGAGCTCAGGGTGAGCTCTGAGAGTCTGCAACCACTATTTGTCTGCCTGAGTCTTTCTGCCCATCTGTAAGCACAGCCCACCAGCCCACCAGCCTGCCGGGTAAGGGTACGATGTCACATCCGGACACTGACTTCACACCCGGAGTCCTGCGCCCAATGTCACTTCCAGGTTACGAAGGGGAGATTTTGGAGCACTGGCCAACTGCAGCAGCCATCACAAGGGAGTAGTGGAAGCGGGCCAACTGTGTTTTCCGTCCAGGAGACATTTTCTACTCAGCGATCGAGCAGCGCAGAAAATATCGGCACAGCTTTAACATCTTCCTCCCTGGATACTGTACATGCGGAACCATCTGACTGGGCTAAGCTGGGAACGTTGTGGGAGAACATAAGTGTCCTGGCCATTCATCAGTGACACACCGGCAGCAGCACAAATATCAGGCAAAGTCTCTCCATTTTTTTATTTTTCATTCACCATGTCTGCATTTGAGCATTGTTCATTTATGTGTTTATGCTATAAACAATTTTAACTTTAAAATCTGTTTTATTCATTGCTTTCTTTTTGCGCCTCTCTTCTTTTTTATATTTTCTCTTTGAGGTTTTGGCCATATTAAGGATAGGGTATCCATACACTGAGAGGCTGCATCTCTGCATATGAATAAGACATTGGTCTTTTTGACACAGTGACTTGGTTACATCTATCACTGATCCGCAACCCTTATTTGCTAGCTCCTCATTTGGTTCATGTGCAAAAAAACAGGCGCTTTCCTCAGATTAGAAACAAAAGTCTGCTTACAGTAAAGCGGTAAATTCGACAATAGCTCTCTTACAAATACTTGGAGCAAACAGTAGGACCCCTTCAGCTTCAACCCCAGAAAAGGGTTAATCCAGAGCCCTTATAGAAACATGGGAACAAACAAACAATGGGGGAGCATGGGATTAGAAAGACATATACAATAATAATGGTGATGAATATTGACAGTAGTTCCAAAGGTGGGGGGCGGGTTGTAAATATAATAATACTTACACGGCCATGTGTAAGCAACCACAATTAGTGATCACCTCCTTGAGGGCGAGCTGTGCCTCTCCCAGCTAGATATAGTTGTATGTTGATAGGGTTAGGGGAAATGATATATAATCTATAAGGCTATACTCACACGGCCCTGTGTGAGCTGGTGTAGAAATTGGTTACTTTGGGGTTAAATTTAACCCATCCACATCTATTCGTCACGTAATGGGGGTTTTCTCCAGTATCCAGGGCAGCACGAAAATCAGTGCTAACTCCCAGGCGTCAGCCAGGCTCTCCCCCCAGGTGTTATGATGCGTGGGGGGGGGAGGGGTTGGGTGATGAGAAAAATGAGTGAGGCACGGTTCCAGTTAAATATTCACAAGAAATCGCATTTATTAATTAAAACAGCAAAGGGACTCACATACATATAGAATGGACCCCTGGCCTCCTCACGCAGTCCAGGATCGAGTTTGAGCAGCTTTGTGCGCCCTTCCCGCATCCGGGATGCAGGAAGAAAAACTATCCTGCTGGGCTGCAAACACTGCTCCACGGTCTGACTGCGGAAGCCTCCTTAGGTCAAAATCTTCTGGTGGTTTAGAGCTACGCGTTTCGTCGACACATCGACTTCCTCAGGCTCAAATAATGACGTTGCAGGGGTCTGGTGGCTTTTTATAGACCCTCTGGATGATTAAAGGATTGATTAAAGCTGATTTGTTGTTTCAAATTGAATTCAGCTTGGTTGTGTTGTTTTCAATGACATGGCATTGCATATATATGGAAAATCCTTTCTGTACATATTCTAACACACATATGTGCCTCTTGCTCACTTTCATACTAATATGAGTCTAAACATCTATATTGGTTTCATTAACCATGTTAAAATCATTAATCAAGCCTCCATTAAGGTAGGGATCAATGGAATAAACTATCACCCGATAGGGGTAAGGATTTAAGACAGTGTTTACTTATAATGTCTTAAGTATATAAATATATAATACAATACAATCTTTATACAAATATCTGTAAAATCATTAAATAGCCATTGTCACAAAATTCTCCATTAACTCTTTCATCATTAATTAATGGTCCTATTAGGTTACCAGCTTGCATTAATGTCATGTATACCCCTAAGCATTTGGTATTGAATTTGGGCAAAGAATGATTTTAGCAAAGGGCTATGTTCATTATAAACATCATATTCAAAATCTAAAAAAATAATTAAAATTCATATAATATACACCTCACGTGTAATCTAAAAATTCAAGGTAATTACTCTCTAAAATATATTGATAATCTCGACACACTCAATGATTACTTATTAATACATTAAAACATAAATAATTACATAAATACATAAAAATGTTTAAAAATGCATAATGATCGGAAAAAGAGTCTGAAAAAAAAGGAAAAAAACAAGCGCAAATAAAAAGTTTGTTTAGATACTTTATAATGTATAACACTCTTCTTAAATAGTTAGACATATAAGTGGCACTTATGAAAATGTCTTATACCTCTAGAAAATCACAGTTGCCTTTTTATATTTTTAGTTGAATGCTGCAATATCAAGGTCGACATTAAGACCAGCTGGGGACATAGATTTCAAACGATATATCCAAAACGTCTCTCTCTGTCGGAGACGTTTCAATCTATCTCCCCCTCTCAGGAATCACCTCTAATTCTCTGTAGAGTAGTCCTGAGGGGTCTCCCCCATGATGTTGTGTAAAGTGGAGTGGCACGCTATGTGTGGTCAGGCCCCTTCTTATATTGCCCAAGTGTTCCAGTATGCGTACTCTAAGACTTCTTGATGTCCGGCCCACATACTGCAATCCACATGGGCACTGGAGTAAATACACTACGTAGTTCGTTCTACAACTAATTAATTGTTTGGTCTTAAAGACCTCTTTGGTGACATTTGAACTGAAGTTTATTCTGTCAGTAAGTGCATGTTTGCAGGCCTTGCACTCAAAACACTTAAAAAATCCTATTGGTTTCGGTAGCCAATTAGTAACCTTGGTTTCCGATTCTTTTCTATATACACTCGGTACCAGTCTACTTTTTATATTCTCTGCTTTTTTAAAAATTATGCGGGGTGTTTTTGGCAAATAATCTTTTAGTACTGGGTCTTTGCACAGCACATGCCAGTGTTTCCCTAAAAAATTTTTAATTTTATGGGACTCATTGTTATATTTGGTGACAAATGGTACAATAAAATTTGTTTTGTCTTTTTTTTGTTTTGGCACCATCAATTGTTCTTGGTTTAAATCTAAGGCTCAAAAGATCAAAGCCACAGGGGTCCCAGTGGCTTTGATCTTTTTATTGATGCACAAAAATATCTACGACAATTAACAATCAAAAGGTTTTTTATTAATAAGAATATCACTGGAAATAGCACAAATCACCATACACCAGTAACGGATCAATTAGAGTCAGAGTCCACCAGGAAGGATGTGTTTATACACTCCAACCTTAAAAATAAATCTAACTTTTACCCAGGACACTGTAAAGGCCAATACCTAGAAGTTTTCAATAAACTTATTTTGGACGACTTTGAGAAACTCGCATCTAGAAAAAACAGACAACAAGAAAACATGACTAAAGAAGAAAAACACGCACTTAAAACACTAGGTGACGACACTAGCATTACAATCAAACCTGCAGATAAGGGGGGAGGTGTCGTCATCATGGACACTAGTTACTACCTTGCTGAGTCCCTTCGTATTTTAGGCGATAGAACGACTTATGAGAAGTTAACACAAGACCCCTCAAGGGCTTACCAGGAAGAGCTAAAACAAATTTTAGGCGAAGCTAGGGACATTGGAATCTTGGGTGAAAGAGAGTTCACCTATCTGCTTAAAACAGAACCAGTGAAACCGGTGTTCTACTTTTTACCCTAGATTCACAAAAACCGCCAGAAACCACCAGGCAGACCCATAATTTCGGGTATTGGTTCTCTGACACAGAACTTTTCAGAATATGTGGACATATACCTCCAGAAATACGCGACAAGTGCGAAAGCCTATCTGAAAGACACAGTAGAGGTCCTGAGTTTACTATCAAAACTACAATGGCAGGAGGACTATATATTAGTAACCTGTGACGTTACGTCTCTGTATACGTCAATCAGGCATGAGGATGGGTGTACAGCAGTGGCATCAGCTTTAGATAAAGACGCTTCAGTTCCACCAGAGCAGAAACGCTTTATGTTAGATGGGATTAAATTCATCCTAACACATAACCTGTTCTGGTTCGATGGGTCAATGTTTTTGCAGAGGTGCAGGACCGCCATGGGGACCAGGTTTGCTCCCAGCTATGCTAATACCTTCATGGCACATTGGGAAGAGACCAATATTTGGTCTGGGAACCCATATGGAGCAAGCCTGGTCCTCTGGCGGAGATACATCGACGATGTGCTCATTGTTTGGCAGGGGAGTGAGGAGAGCCTCGGCCCCTTTTTGACGCATATTAACAACAATAGTGTCAACTTGAGTTTTACGTCTGAGATAAGTAAAGAAAGCATCAACTTCCTTGACTTAACCATCTACATTGAGGACAATGTGGTTAAAACCAAGACTTATTTCAAGGAAGTTGATGCCAAAATTTTCTGCTTAATAATAGCTGCCATCATCGTAGATGGCTAAATAACATACCATTCGGGCAATTTAGACGAATAAGGCGGAATTGTACGGAGGTTGAAATATATAAAGAACAAGCAGAAATTCTGGGAGCCAGATTTGGAGAAAGGCAGTACAAACCAGACGTAATTGAAGCAGAGCACTTTAGAGCCTTAGATTTAAACCAAGAACAATTGATGGTGCCAAAACAAAAAAAAGACAAAACAGATTTTATTGTAACATTTGTCACCAAATATAACAATGAGTCCCATAAAATTAAAAAAATTTTAGGGAAACACTGGCATGTGCTGTGCAAAGACCCAGTACTAAAAGATTATTTGCCAAAAACACCCCGCATAATTTTTAAAAAAGCAGAGAATATAAAAAGTAGACTGGTACCGAGTGTATATAGAAAAGAATCGGAAACCAAGGTTACTAATTGGCTACCGAAACCAATAGGATTTTTTAAGTGTTTTGAGTGCAAGGCCTGCAAACATGCACTTACTAACAGAATAAACTTCAGTTCAAATGTCACCAAAGAGGTCTTTAAGACCAAACAATTAATTAGTTGTAGAACGAACTACGTAGTGTATTTACTCCAGTGCCCATGTGGATTGCAGTATGTGGGCCGGACATCAAGAAGTCTTAGAGTACGCATACTGGAACACTTGGGCAATATAAGAAGGGGCCTGACCACACATAGCGTGCCACTCCACTTTACACAACATCATGGGGGAGACCCCTCAGGACTACTCTACAGAGAATTAGAGGTGATTCCTGAGAACTGGAGAGGGGGAGATAGATTGAAACGTCTCCGACAGAGAGAGACGTTTTGGATATATCGTTTGAAATCCATGTCCCCAGCTGGTCTTAATGTCGACCTTGATATTGCAGCATTCAACTAAAAATATAAAAAGGCAACTGTGATTTTCTAGAGGTATAAGACATTTTCATAAGTGCCACTTATATGTCTAACTATTTAAGAAGAGTGTTATACATTATAAAGTATCTAAACAAACTTTTTATTTGCGCTTGTTCTTTTCCTTTTTTTTCAGACTCTTTTTCCGATCATTATGCATTTTTAAACATTTTTATGTATTTATGTAATTATTTATGTTTTAATGTATTAATAAGTAATCATTGAGTGTGTCGAGATTATCAATATATTTTAGAGAGTAATTACCTTGAATTTTTAGATTACACGTGAGGTGTATATTATATGAATTTTAATTATTTTTTTAGATTTTGAATATGATGTTTATAATGAACATAGCCCTTTGCTAAAATCATTCTTTGCCCAAATTCAATACCGAATGCTTAGGGGGTATACATGACATTAATGCAAGCTGGTAACCTAATAGGACCATTAATTAATGATGAAAGAGTTAATGGAGAATTTTGTGACAATGGCTATTTAATGATTTTACAGATATTTGTATAAAGATTGTATTGTATTATATATTTATATACTTAAGACATTATAAGTAAACACTGTCTTAAATCCTTACCCCTATCGGGTGATAGTTTATTCCATTGATCCCTACCTTAATGGAGGCTTGATTAATGATTTTAACATGGTTAATGAAACCAATATAGATGTTTAGACTCATATTAGTATGAAAGTGAGCAAGAGGCACATATGTGTGTTAGAATATGTACAGAAAGGATTTTCCATATATATGCAATGCCATGTCATTGAAAACAACACAACCAAGTTGAATTCAATTTGAAACAACAAATCAGCTTTAATCAATCCTTTAATCATCCAGAGGGTCTATAAAAAGCCACCAGACCCCTGCAACGTCATTATTTGAGCCTGAGGAAGTCGATGTGTCGACGAAACGCGTAGCTCTAAACCACCAGAAGATTTTGACCTAAGGAGGCTTCCGCAGTCAGACCGTGGAGCAGTGTTTGCAGCCCAGCAGGATAGTTTTTCTTCCTGCATCCCGGACGCGGGAAGGGCGCACAAAGCTGCTCAAACTCGATCCTGGACTGCGTGAGGAGGCCAGGGGTCCATTCTATATGTATGTGAGTCCCTTTGCTGTTTTAATTAATAAATGCGATTTTTTGTGAATATTTAACTGGAACCGTGCCTCACTCATTTTTCTCATCACCCAACCCCTCCCCTCCCCCACGCATCATAACACCTGGGGGGAGAGCCTGGCTGACGCCTGGGAGTTAGCACTGATTTTCGTGCTGCCCTGGATACTGGAGAAAACCCCCATTACGTGACGAATAGATGTGGATGGGTTAAATTTAACCCCAAAGTAACCAATTTCTACACCAGCTCACACAGGGCCGTGTGAGTATAGCCTTATAGATTATATATCATTTCCCCTAACCCTATCAACATACAGCTATATCTAGCTGGGAGAGGCACAGCTCGCCCCAAAGGAGGTGATCACTAATTGTGGTTGCTTACACATGGCCGTGTAAGTATTATTATATTTACAGAAGCTTGAAATCCAAAGATTTGCAGCGGAGCACAGATGAGGAATGGGGCCAGCACCAGCAGTTGGAGGGTTAAAAATAAATATTTATTGCATGGTATACACGGAGGGGAGACAAAAAACACACTCTGACGCGTTTCAGGCTATGCAGCCCTTTTTCAAAGAGTACAGTCGCGTCTCATACTCCCGCAGTTATGAAGGGGATTCCCCGCCTCCATTACCCAGTGGTGCCGCGCGATTTTGGCGCGAACGCTATCTTGCAATGCTATTGGCTGGGACTAGCTCCCTATCAGACTACTGGATCGGAAGGTGCGTCTGAGAGAGGGGGAGGAACTAGGGTCTCCCGTTCGGCTGCGAGAGTAAAGAGAAAGACAGGGGATAAGACATGGCATTAAAACATATACAAAACAAAAACATGTAACATATATATATGCGCAATTGATTCATTATATGGATGTGAATAGGACATATATTTTGATTTGTTCCATGAGTAAAAAATGATCTTAATACATTGTCTAGAATCAGAACTACTGTCATATATACTATATTATGTAGAGTTGTCTCTTATGTCATATGCAGTAATTAATAATATAATCAATGGATTTTGGGTAGTATTCTACATATGTGACAGTTACATTGTTCATAGACATTTTCTGTACTAGTTTCCAGTATTTGTACAGAATAGTAGGCTGTATTTGATAAACCCGAAATGAAGAATATATTCTGAGGATAAATAATAGGGTAGTAGGGAGGGGAGGGAAACAGGGGGAAGGGAGAAAAGGGGGAAAGGGGAGGGGGGGGATAGGGAAGGGGGGGGATAGGGGAGGGGGGGGTGGAAAGTGGGGGGGAGGGGGGGAAAGAAAGGGATACAAAGGATATGGATATTTTGTGAGTAGAACTTCAAACATGAAATGAACACATTTATACAATAAATGATCATGCATGAGTATAAAGTAAAGTATAATTAGTTAAGAAAATGTTTGAGTTCCCTGTCCTGGTTCATGCCCCTGGGTGCAAGTGTCCCAAGGGCATAAATCCAGAACATCTCCCTGCGATTTATCCTCAGAATATATTCTTCATTTAGGGTTTATCAAATACAGCCTACTATTCTGTACAAATACTGGAAACTAGTACAGAAAATGTCTATGAACAATGTAACTGTCACATATGTAGAATACTACCCAAAATCCATTGATTATATTATTAATTACTGCATATGACATAAGAGACAACTCTACATAATATAGTATATATGACAGTAGTTCTGATTCTAGACAATGTATTAAGATCATTTTTTACTCATGGAACAAATCAAAATATATGTCCTATTCACATCCATATAATGAATCAATTGCGCATATATATATGTTACATGTTTTTGTTTTGTATATGTTTTAATGCCATGTCTTATCCCCTGTCTTTCTCTTTACTCTCGCAGCCGAACGGGAGACCCTAGTTCCTCCCCCTCTCTCAGACGCACCTTCCGATCCAGTAGTCTGATAGGGAGCTAGTCCCAGCCAATAGCATTGCAAGATAGCGTTCGCGCCAAAATCGCGCGGCAGCACTGGGTAATGGAGGCGGGGAATCCCCTTCATAACTGCGGGAGTATGAGACGCGACTGTACTCTTTGAAAAAGGGCTGCATAGCCTGAAACGTGTCAGAGTGTGTTTTTTGTCTCCCCTCCGTGTATACCATGCAATAAATATTTATTTTTAACCCTCCAACTGCTGGTGCTGGCCCCATTCCTCAGCTGTGCTCCGCTGCAAATCTTTGGATTTCAAGCTTCTACATACCTTTCCTGCGTGATGCACGCACCGATGGAGTGAAGATTATGGTAGTGAGTATTGCAGATCCCCCTTCATTGGATTCAAGGGGATTTCCAGACCGGTACAGTGCAGCAGGTAAGAGTTACAATGGTCTTGTGAGGTGCCAACAGGCATTAAACAGTCCCTCACCATAAGACATCATTTTTGAACATATACTCCTGCGTTTGCACTGGGTCAAATACTACTACAATCCTAACATCATTTACCATATCTTGTTCATCAACATATACTCATTCTTGGTGTATCTCATTCACTGGAGCGCCGCTATTGGGATTCTATCCCACCTTTCTACTGTGACTTATTATATTTACAACCCGCCCCCCACCTTTGGAACTACTGACAATATTCCTCACCATTATTATTGTATATGTCTTTCTAATCCCATGCTCCCCCATTGTTTGTTTGTTCCCTCATTTGGTTCATGTCACGTTTTTTTTTTTACCTCATTAGGGTTTCATTTATTTAGATCAAGTGTATCATTCATTTATTTCATTTTTGTTATTTATTAATATATTTTTTGTCCCATTGTTTGTTTTTATCTCAGCCCCATAACCATTCCAGGTTTATCTATCACTCTCCCATTGCTCCACAATTGGTTACCAGATCACAGGCTTTGGTTTATTGGAGCAGGTCTTTTCAAGCGCACCCATTTTTTCCTATTTGACTTAGTATTGTATCTGCTATTACTGAAAAGTTATACATACGGTATGAAGAAAAGTCTGTTATAGTCCCTATTACTCAATTAGAAGAGAGAACTTTTGTTTTGATAATTTTCCTTAAATGGGATAACAAGTCTAAACACTGTTATAAAATTGAAGTTATGTATTTAGTCAGTTGTTATTATTTATAATACATGATAAATAAAATATTACAAGATTAATTTTGAATTAGCTGGATTAGTCCAAGAATCCATGATTGCATACTCCTCAATTGCAAATTGCTTTAATGTAGATTAGTAAGAACTAAATTAGTTATAGGAATATATCCTAGTAATTCAGTGTTAACCAAATTCAGCCTGCTTGTTCATAAAAGCAAGTAGGATTCCCAAGCTGAAGCATGGGATTGACACACACAATTTACAGCATTCTTTTACATAGGTCATTAGAATGACTTGGTGTGAGGCACAATGGTTGATAAGGAATGGCAGCCTTAACATGGCCTATTCTGTTAAGTGATAAATCACGACAAATTCCATCAATGTGGCAACCAAACATCAATCAATAATGGGATGGTGTTTTTAGATACCTGATAATCTGATAATTCCCTTTAGGTGTCCTTTGTGTCAGTACTCCTTCAGCTCCTGAGATGTGTGGTACACCTATCCACATTCTGGGACATAAATGGAAACACCTGGTGGGAAAAGGATGGGAGAGGGAAGGGAAGGGAGAAACACCTGCTCAGCTAATTGCCATATGGGAAACAATAAGAAGGGTAAAAGTGCTGGGCTGAGAAATGTACTAATAATAAACCAAAAGAGAAAGAACTCAGCTAAAGTAGCACTCTGTAACCTTAGTGTGTAGAATGGAATGAGTTAAAATTAAATCTTTAATTAGTCAAATATTAAAATAAAGTGTGCACATAAAGGACAAACTGACAAATTGTAAAAGACCAAGCTCAATCTAATAAGAGGTATCAGCTCAAAGTAGTAAAGGTGTGGTACAATAATCCACTCCTTAGCTATTAGGTTGCAAATCCATATAAGTAACCCAACAGTGTCAACTTAGACAACAGCCTGTATTGGGATGATGCCTAGGGTATATATAGAGTCTAGTAGTAATAGCTAAATCTGTCAAGATTCTAAAAGGTATAGACTTAACTGTACATATAAGATATCCTTAGGCTGAGGATCCCAAGTACAGCTAATAGTATGAAGACGATATAGCTTGCTTCACTCTTAATGTAAATACTGACTTGTAATCTGAAGTCAATTATCATGTTTGTCTCCACCCATTTAAAGGGTAATGCCTTATTGTATTGCAACAGGGTTTCCCCCACCTGGTGGGAGATTTGGCCTTTACTGGTCATGGGGTGCATGACACCTGCTGGTAACAGGAGGGCTGAGTTGTCCGCTGATGGTAGTGGGGACACAGGACTAGGCTTCTGGGGTTCACACCCTACATATCTCTTTAGCAGTGCAGTGCCTTCATCTTCATTAGGCTCCAGGAACTGAAGGTGATCTCCCATGGTAGAACTATTACCAACCCCCCTCCCCTCTCCCCCCCCCCCCCAATTAAGGTCACGCACCAGGCAGGAGGTATATGCAAACAGGAACAGTTTATTACTCTTCTGTACAGTACAGGAACAACGGCAGACTTCTGCCCAATGCAGTTTCACAGCTATCACTGAATGATGGTCCCTGGACCGTCACTACAGGCCAAGGGCTCCCGCAGCTGTCCTAACTCTTCCCTACCTCCCTAGCAGAGGCAGAGGTATTGTTCACACTCACTCTCCCCTGGAGGTAAGAGGACTGAAGAATGCCCAATCTTAGCCTTTCCACTGTGTGACCTGCCTTCCTCAGTAGGGGAAGGTACAACTAACGAATTTGGGGCGGTAGTACCCTTAAGTACAGCCAGGAGGAGGGCATCAGGTCTGGCTCATGATTGGTCATGCAATGGTTTTGACTCAATTATGTCACTGGAATATTTGACAAAATAAACCCAAATACAGTATTGTCTATGTACTACTGAAATAATTAGCAATGTAGGGTGCCAGAAGTAAAATAGGCAAAGAGAGAAAAAGTAGTGTCACACTAGATATAAATATAATTTTATATCAACGTAGCTATTTCTTCAATCTCAATTTATGCATTCAAAATCTTTCCCCCCCTAGATACTATGTAACAAGAAAGGTACAAATGTACTAATCTGCTTTGCCAATTTGTAATGTATATGACTAATCAATGATACAGCTCAGTATTATTTTCTAAAAAATATAAATTGATTGTTAGGGGATTTATTTTGGATTATTATATTGTTGCAATTATAACAATCATTGTTTTAGGCTGTTTGAATATTACAGCAATATGAATAATGTATTTTAATATTTACTTTTCTATGCAACCAAAACTAATCCAAATTAATCCTTGCTATATAAATAAGGTAAAACGTTTGTGCTGTAGAGATTTCAACTTGCAGTTCATGCTGTTGAGGCTCCTAACTATAATGGATATGTCTAGATACCAAGATGGCCGATGGACCATGTCATATTTTGCCTTACCCAACATGGCTGCCGACAGGAAGTCAGCCGCCCTCTGATCCTCTATTGCCTGCAGCTTGTTCTGGTCTTTAAATAGCAGGCAATTGCTCTCTGTCTTTGCTTGTGCAAAGTACTCGGTTACTTGTTCCTGCTTAAGTTCTGCCTTTGGTCCAGTGATTGCCTGCCTGTGTTAGAACTTCTGTTTGGACCTGCCTACCACCTGCCTAAGCCATTCTAAAACATGAACTGTCTTCTTCTGCATCCATTCTTTTGTAGAACTACTGTACTTGTATGTTTAGGATCATTGTCTTGCTGCATGACCCACCTTTGCTTAACTTCAGCTCATGGAGAGATGGCCTGAAATTAAACTCTAGAATCTTTTCATACAATGCTGAATTCATGGTTCTGTCAATGATTGCAAGCTGTCCAGGTCCAGATTCAGCAAAGCAGAATCAAACCACCACACTCTCACCAACATACTTGACGGTTAGTATGAGGTTGTTCTGTTAAAACATATTGTTTGATTTTTGTCAAACATAACATTTCTTATTGAGGCCAAAAAGTTATACCTTTGACTCATCTGTGCAGAGAACATTGTTCCAGAAGTCTTGTGGATCATCTATGTGCTCTTTGGTGAACTTCAGAAGTGCAGCAAAATACTTTTTAGATAACAGTGGTTTCCTCCTGCTATCCTTCCATGTACACCATTCTTGTTGAGTCTTTTTGTGATATTTGAGTCATGAACAGTAACATTAGCCAAGGCGAGAGTGCCCTGCACATCCCCGGATGTTACTCTGGGGTTCTTTGTGACTTTCTGAATGATTTGCTGGTTTGTTCTTGGAGAGATTTTGGTAGAATGACCGATCCTGGGTTGAGTAACTGTGTTCTTGACCTTTCTCCATCTTTCTGACAATGGATTGGTGGAGCAACAAATCCTTAGAAATTATTTTGTAACCGTTGCTAGACTGATGAGCATCAATAACTGCTTTTCTGAGGTCAGATTATACAAGGGGAACAGGGGGAGAAAGGAAAAGCTCCCGCATCAGCTTAAAATTAGTGCATAGTGATATAATAATAAAAAATAATAATGAATAATAATTGGTGCAAAAAGGGATAAGAGCTAGGTAGACACAAAAAACAGAAAAGATACCCTCATGAATGCACTCAAATAATACAGTGTGAGTTATGATATATAAATTAAAATGCTATTTTATTCAATGTATAATAAAAATTAAATTGTATAGAGGGGCGTGGTAAAAAGATCCATGACCACCCCCTAATGACACACCACAAAAAACTTCCACATATAATAGATGAGGAAGAAGACCTGAGGGAACACTAGTATATCTATTGCCCTACAGTATGGCTAGCTTATACCCACATATCTCTAGAAGCATAAGTAACTGTTTATAATAAAGCAGTACTTTTATCTAAAAACTGGCATGGTACTATGTTGGCTTTTCTGAGGTCCTCAGAGATTTCTTTTGATCGTGGCATGATGTATGTCCACACACCTGTATGGCGAAGACAAAGCTCACAAAGTTTTTGATCTTTATCTAGGGGGCTGTCTCCCAAAGACACACCTGAGATCTACATAATAATTTTAATTACAAGTGCAAGACACAGTAGTCTACTTACTGGATATGAAACTAGGGCAAAACCCATGCAATAAAGCAGGGGTGCTCAACTCCAGTCCACATGACAGACACCACGACGTCTGAGGAAAAGACCTGCCAAATCAGGCAATGGGTTAAAGAAAGAGATAGCTATACACACATGATCAGCACTCCCCAGCGGTAACAGATACTGAGGTGAAAGACAACAGCAGTATATTGGACGTGGAAAATGTCCTCAACTTGGTCTTGTAATCTCTTTTGGAATCCAGTCCAGTACCATCTTTATCCAATGATATATACATATTGTGGGGTCTCCCTCCCTATATTTTTCCCTATGGATCATCTGAGCTGTTATCTATGACGGTGTAAAGTACCTACCTGGAGGACTTCAGAGTTGGTTACTCTATGTAACCATACTGCCTTTTTGCCACGTGGAATACGTGAGTTTAATAATCAAAGACCTAACGACGCTGTTTGAATTTGTCATACAGAGTTGCACTAATTTCTGTGTTTATATTTCTTTGCATGTCCGGATGAAATTTGTGCCCCTGTTTTTCTCTTCATAATAATTTAAACACCTGATTATAATTATCACCTTTAATTTATCTGATAAAACCAGGGTTTCACTTACTTTTGCACATACTCTGACTTTTAGTAACTCCTTGTTTGTCTAATTCATACATAATATTGTTTAAAAAGACATGGAATTGATTACTATAAACCCTATTGCATATTTAAGAAAAAAATGGTTTTAATTCAAGAAAGTTATCATGGAAAAACTTTGGAATTTCTGTAATTATCATTGGGGTTCACAACTGTTTCTCGCCACTGTATGTCACAGGGTAGCAGGTAGTGGAACATCAGGGATTAGTTCAGTGGCAAGGGTGTGGTAGGGTGTGGTTGGTCAAGTGAGGGTGAGGGCAGCACCGTAGTACAGGCAGGTAGTACAGTATCCTGTGAGTGCCACTGTGGTACATGTGGGGGTAAGCAAGGCAGATGCAGATTGGCTATCCAGACAAGTTCTGAGGATAAATCTTAGGTTGAGTAGAAAGGGGTAGATGATAGTAGCTATAAAGAAGCTTATTTGTGCATTTGTACCAGGCAGATAAAGAAAGAATTCAAAAAGACGATGATATAGAGATATTTTCGCTTTTACAGGGGTATAGGGATGAGACTGGATAGGTCAAAAGATAGACATAAGGACGCTGATAGGTCATTATCCTAGAGATTTTAGTATTGGCTAGAAGTGTATGCCATCTTGGCTACTGTAATTGTGGAGAAGGAGCGCTACTCTGCTATATGGATACCATCATGGAGGCCCACAATATGTATGGGGGTGGTGTGTGGCTATATTAGGATGTGGCCTTTCAGCAGCACGCATCGGTGAATAAGGAGGTTAGATGGGATTATAAAGATATGGCTGTTCATAATGAGACCTCAGAGGTCGGGCCCATTGTGGTCAGCGATCGGCAGTTTGCAATACTCAGGAGGTAAGCAGGGGTGTGCTGGCTTTTTAATGACAGTGCATGCATGTTTTAGCATGACTGGTGTTCTGGCTCTTTCCGCATGGAGTTAACAACTTGTTCAGTGGCCGACAGTGAAATTACATCACGAGATGAAGCGGAATTTGGTGTATTATTGGCATTATTCCCTGTTGTAGCCGCTGTAGTCAATGGGGCATAACATGGCATAGGGGAAGAAAGCTATGGTGGGGCAGAAAAACTAATTTAAATAGTCGTCCTTGTAGCAAGGGTTTTGTTGGGTGCCAGACTGCGGCCTAGGGCAGGTGGTGGGCTAATGCCCTGTTTTTTGGGGGGCAGATGGCGCAATGCTTGGTTGGTAGGTATTACTTTGGTGACTGAGCAGGTTATCTGGCCAGCTTTTGTCACGATTTATTTGTATGATTAGGCTCAAGGCACAGCCATGATAAGTCTGGCACAGTTCGGTGTACGGGTTATATACACGTGTTGGGGTTTAATAAAAACTGTGGCTGTTCTACCCCATATACAGTGTGGAGTGCTTTGTATCCGTGTCTGTTTATGAGGGGAAGGAAATAATGGGGAATCCATAGGTCAAGCAACAGCTTGTCTTCCTTGTTCCACTCAAAACAAATGAACTTTTTAAAGTGTTCTCACTTTTTAAAGTGTTCTACAAATAAATGTTGTAGAATTCACTCTCAAAGCAGAGGTGAATAATCATTATCAGGAGAGCTGTATAATTTTGTTCACATGGATATTATTGTTCCTTTCAAATGAGGACAAATGAGGTGTTCAGGAATAACACTGCTTTAGCAACCAAGATGTCAAAGCTGATAAAAATCTGAATATTTACTAGTTAAATTATTCAGGGTTACCATCTCCTGTTTTCCTTACTCAGCAACATTATTAAATGTAAGGAGTCAAGAAGAATATTTTTAGATCCAATTCTGTTGCATCGAGTTGTCTGTTTCCTGACAACTCAATGTCACCTTGTGTATGCCGAAAATATATATGCAATGTTTAATCTTCTATTTTGAGTGCAGAATGGTTTCTTTTTTACTGTGTCTTTCAGGAAGTAAAGTGCCCATAAGGTATTGAATAACCAAGGGGATAGGATGATGTGGCTAGTTTGTAATGTAATAAGACATTAACAGTTTCCACAAGCATTGCTGGATAATTTGCCCTTTTCAACGAGTAGAAATAAGCCAAAGGCTTCAAGAATTCAGAGGTAATAGCAGTTATTTGCATGTCATAAATTCTAAAATACTAGCTTGAAGAGATGTGTGAAACGTTTTACTTTTTAATAAGAACTGTATTCTGGTTAATGTCTCATTTTCCTTGAGAGACCTTTTTGCAGATAATTGTAAAACCTAAAATATTGTTGCTTGGTTAGTAAAATTGTAGACATGGTACAGTAGCATAGAGTAAATTACTGATATGCGCTCCAACATTTAAATTCAATCTTGATAAATGATATAAGTCCTTTAAAAAGATGCAAAGGATAGGTACTGGGGCTAGTGAGGTATGTGATCGTAATTATAGCACTTCATGTACCAATAATAGGATGTCTCTGTCCCTGAAGGTTAAAGGCTGAGATTAAAGAAAATCAGACCTAAACCCTCATTGGGAGAGTCCTCAAGTAGATAAGAAATAACGTACTCACAATTAGTATTGCCCCAGTCCTGTGAATCTTGATAGGCGTGCAACCAGGAGAATGAAGGGAAATCCAAAGGAAAAACACTCCAACGCACAACCAGAAATAGAGTGGGTCCCACACCAAAAACGGATAAAAATTATTTTATTGATCCATATTTAAAAAAAAAACGGAGGTAAGTACCCTCCTACGCGTTTCGTTCCTGGTGGTACTTTATCAAGGAGTGATAAAGTACCACCAGGTACGAAATGCGTAGGAGGGTACTTACCTCCGTTTTTTTAAATATGGATCAATAAAATAATTTTTATCCGTTTTTGGTGTGGGACCCCCTCTATTTCTGGCTGTGCGTTGGAGTGTTTTTCCTATGGTACAGTAGCAGCTTGCTAGAAAAATGCAGATATAGCATCATTTACTGGTGCATTTTACTCACCGATAGCGTACAGATTTAGCCAGATATTTGGTTGAGTATTCCTCCAGGAAACCGCAGTTGAAAACTACCTGACCACTGCCTGCTCGTAGATTACCGGAGCCAGACTAATGGCCCATCAGGATTACCAGAGTGGGGGTCCTTGTTTCTGAATTAGACTCCCGCTGTGTTAATCCTACTGGGCCGCATCAATCTGGAAGATCTGCACAGAGACAAAATAAGTCACTCTCTCTGTGCATTTCTAACAGGCAATCGCACTGTTTTAATTTGATTTTAATAACATAGTATTGAAGCAGGGGGTCTAAGGAGCTAAACAGCATTCATTTCAGAGCCAGGTACCCCTGCTTCCCAAGTTACAGGCCCCGGTATAGAGTGCCGGTATCACTGGCAAGTTTAAATGTCCCGGTCACGTGATGTGAGAGAATTAAACTTGCAGAGAGATACCAGGGGGCTGTAACTCGAGAAGCAGGAGTTTCCCGGGACTGAAATTAATGCAGTTTAGCTCTGGAGGCCCCTGCTTCAATACTATATAATTAAAATAAAAGCATAATGCTTGTTTAAAATTGATTGTTAATTTTTCTATTACTGTTTTTTGTTTGGATTAAAAAAAATTGGAATTTGGATGGCTTGTTTTTAGTACATTTTAGGATTGGTTAGCGTTTTAAATTAATTAATTGTTTTGGTGGCTAGTGCTTATATTTATTTAATTGATTGGTTGGCTAGTGGTTTTATTTCCTGAATAGTTTGCTTAGATAGGTGTATATTGAATTGCTATGTTATGGAACATGCTGGCAGCGGAAGACATAAACCTGCAGTATGCTGACGAGGATGCCCTTCATGACGGCAGGGGTAAGTAGAACGTTTTCGTTACTTTATTTATGCTGGCTGGCTAATGTTTGATTTTTATAATGGGCAAATGAGCTATTATCCATATCTGGATAATGGTTATTATGTCCATTAATGTACTGTATGTGTTGCAGGGTGTTGTTGGGGATAGAGGTGGGTAGCAGTGTTGTTGTGTTTATTTTTGTTTCTTGGGGATAGAGGGATTGGGAGAAGGGGATTGTAGCCCCAAAGGTGGGTGTTTAGGACTTCCAGTGGGTAGTAGGACTGGTTAACCCCTTCATTACCATAGCGGTTCCCACTGCTATGGTAGTGAAGAGGTTAACTCCTCCCGCAACCTTCCAGGCAGGACTAAGCACCCACCCTGGGACTACTACCCCCTTCATTCACTCCCTATGCCCCAAGAAACAGGCTATTGAGGTCTAACCCCTTCATTGCCTTAGCAACTAGCCGCTACGGTAATGAAGCTTTTTTAATATAAATTGTAATACTAGTGTAGCTGAGCAGGGGACCCCCGGAGCAGAACCGTGTTGATTTGAGGTCTGGGGACCCCTTGCTTCCCAAGATACAGTCCCCATTATGGGGTGCCGTTATCTCCTATGCATTTTATTCCCACTGTCACGTGACGCGAGACATTTAAATGCATATTAGACACCGGCACCACATAACATGGCCTGTAACTTGGGAAGCAGGGGGTCCCCAGACCTGAAATAAATGCAGTTCTTCTCTGGAGACTCCCTGCTCTTCAACACCAGTATTAAAATTTAAATATTGCGAAATCTGGTGAGCTATGCGCAGGGAGAAGCGTCTCTCTCTGTGCAGCTCTCTCTGCAGCTGGAAGAAATCGCCACGTAAGCCCTTTTCAGAGAGGCAATCATCACATCGCAGGCTACTCGCCCGTTTTGGGAATTTTGCTATCACAGGTAATCAAGGCTTTCTGAATACCGTGATAGCAACGCTCAAAAAACTGGCTCCGCAAACAGCCCAGCGATTACTTTTATGAAGGCTTATAGAATAGTCCCCTAATTGTTTGAACAAATACAAATGTCATAAAATAAATCTATTGAGAGTGATGAGTGAAGAAATTAGTGTATAACACATACTTTTACCACTGAATTAATATGTTGCTCTTAGAGACAGACAGAGCAGTCTGTAAATTTGAACAGAGAAAAGCAACTGGTAACTAAATCTTTAAAACAGATATACAGTTCTGTTCTGTGCTTTTTATACTCCGTTTTATTGTTTTTTAAAAAAAAATTCAATATATCTGTCATCATTAAATTGATTGTATTTTGATAATTGGATTTTGTTTTGTTTTTTGCCTTTTCCTGTTTTTTCCTGAAAATCTATTAAATATGCTATGACTAGAATCATCACCTACTCTTCTAGACGCATATCTGCTTCTCTGCCAAACATCCATTATGTATTATCTTTGTAATAAACTAAAAAATTCTCCATCTTTCCATTACGGCTCTGCACTCATTTACACCTCCCTATGTCTCCACTCTGATCTCTCATCACCTCATGGGCTGCGGCCACGCTGCCGCTGAGCGCGCTCATGCTTGATCGGTGACGTCACCAACTCTCCAAGCATGAGCGCAGGCTGTCCTTTGTAAGCAAGAGCAGGGGTGGGGCATGGTCGGGCATTGTCTGGCGCTGATTGGAGGGTCATGCGACCCTTCAGCGCATGCGGAAATCAATTTTGTTTGTCTCCCGAAGCGCCAAGCTTGGGATAGCGTACGTGCGTGCTCATGATCATGCGTGCACCGCGTGAGAATGGCTGTACCAATTGATTTTAATTGCAGTGAGCGAGCCAAGCACCAAGCGCGCTCAGCGGCTTCGTGGACGCAGTCTTATGCTCAACCCAATGATTTTCCATTCTTGCACATTTACCTCTACAACCCTCTCACATCTTAACATTTTTTAACTCATTGTTCCCTACCTACATAAACTCTCATGAACTCAATATTCTTCAAGCACCTTCTCTTTTAATTTCAGCTGATCTGAAAATTAACCTACTGTATTAAAAGAAGCATCTCTTCTTTATTTATTTTTTCAACTTAAAATTTTTATTTGAGTTACATGTTCAAACATTGTATCAAAGCCCAATGTGTCATTTCCAATTACAATTTTTATAACATACAACAACAACTTTCCGGCCGAAACTGAAATGCAAGCTACTAAAAACTGAAGACACTACAGACAAGACATAACAGACAAGGGATCCGGGGGAGGGAAGAGGGGGAGGGGAGGGAAGGGAGGGGGCGAAGGGAACCGGGGCACCGTGCTTCTTTGCTCGCTGCTATCCTTGTACAGTCCTAATAAATGATATTTGCTGTATCTACCTGGGGACGAGGCCTTCCTCCCGGCCCGCTTAACGATCCTCTATAGTTGGGGCTGACATCTACCAGTTCGTCGCTATGTCGTGTCGTATTTCTGACCCTCAAAGGAGAACGCATCTAATATTATCATTGAAATATCGCGATAGCATCCACCCCTGGGATGTCTAACTGGGCCAGCCAAGGTCCCCAGACTTTTAGAAAATTTGTGCCGGTGTCATTAACTAAACTTGTTAATTGTTCCATCCGGCAAACTTGCCCAATCCTGTTTCTGATTTTAGGGATAATTGGAATTTCTTGTTGCTTCCATAATGCTACGATCTTGCACCTCGTGGCTGTTGCAAAATGCGTGATCAATTTATGCGCCGCATTTGACAAACCCCGGCTCCGTCTGCCCAAAAGGAACACCCACGGGTCCAGGGGGATCTCCAAACCGAGAATCCGCTGTATCCAGTCCCTAATTTGTTCCCAAATAGGGGCCACTTTTGTGCAAGACCACAGCATGTGTCGCAAGTCTGCCACCTCCCCACATTGTTTAGGACAGAGCGGGGAGTAGCTCCTAACGAATTTAGATATTTGAGTTGGGGTGTAATACCACCGCATAAGGACTTTATATGCGTTCTCCTTTAATGTGGTGCAGATTGAGCTTTTTGCTGCTGCTTGGATAATTCTGTCCCACTCTTCGTCCTCTAAAGTCTCCCCTAAGTCTGACTCCCAGTGTCTAATGTAACACTCCTTGATAAAGGACCTACCCATCCGAAACGTGTAGGAGGCTGTTTGTTACCCCCCCTGGGGTGATGTTTTTTTATCAGATATGTTCTGAAATAAATGGATTTTATCTTTTCACCACCTGACTCCCTGGCAGTGCGCTGTTTCCTTTCTTTTTCTACGTCTAATGTAACACAGTCTGGTCTCGTTGGGCGTCGCTGGACAGATCACTTCCCTATACATTCTAGATGTAAGTCCCTGGAACAGGGGACTTATCCCTGTTCACAAATGTGCCTCTAATCCAGCAGTGTGGTGGTTAACTGCTGGTAGCAAATTAACTAACACCACCTGCCTGATTAGAGGTGGTAGAAAATGCCTGCCTTTGAGACAGGAAGTGACTCCTTAGCTAGGAATGAGAGCTGACCTTTGGAGAGACAGAGCAGTGTTCTTGAGTCTCCCAGGAGAGACTGACCAAGAGAACACACATCTCTGGAGCTGACCGGTCTTGAGCTCTGCCCAGCATAGCTGATTGCAAGACACCAAATAAGACTTCTAAACCTGGATGCTGATTTTCTGTGCATGCATGGGTGCGGTTCCAGGAGAGCAGAGAAGCTTACTCTACAGCAGCTAACAGATAAGACTTTCATGATTAAGAGGTTGAAGTAGTTGAAGTGTGAACAAGGCGCTACTGCGCATGACAAGAGTCCAGAAGTCCCGGATAATGCAACAAAAACTTTATTGGCACAGATACAGATCAGGGGCTACACCACGATCTCCTCCTCTACGCGTTTCACCCTTAGCAATAGGGCTTCGTCTCGGAGACTTCTGGACTCTTGTCATGCGCAGTAGCGCCTTGTTCACACTTCAACTACTTGTACTCATCCAAGGCAGCACTCGGACGCCGTCAGAGAGTGAGAGCCAGACCCAGACCGGAGTGGAGATTCGAGGTAAGAGTTCCTTTACTTTACTATCTCTCAAAGCACTCCGGTCACCCTAGGGTCTCTCACATGCTCCCTCTTAACCAGCATAGCGACGGTCTGACGCCATTGGTGCAGCAGCGGTGCGGCTGAAGCGCAGGACAGGCTTTTTGCATCTGTTTCATTATTAAGAGACTGCTTATATCTGCTTATTTCATGCTATGTGTTTGGGGCTGGGAGAAATGCTTAACTAACGGAGATGTGAATTAATTGCATAGGATTTCACTAGAACTACTCACAAGTGAATAGAAGCTTTGTTCCCCCCCACCCCACTGTGTTTGGATGGTTTCCTGATGAAAAGGAAAAGGCACAATAAAGCCTATTATAATTTCACCTTATAAAGTCTCCAATCGTGTACCTCTGTGAACGTCCGTCTACAGTCCCCTTGTGTCCGTACCTCTAGAACACAGCTGCTCAAAATGAGTTCGTGCCGGTCTGATTGGGGTTTTATTATAAAAATCTCTGATCTGAAGGTATCTAAAGAATTCCTTATTTTGGATAGCTTTAGTGGATTTAATTTGCTCGAAAGTTTGTATATATTTTCTTCCCTCCAGATCTTTAAGACGGTTATCCCCGTTTGAATCCAATTTAAAAGGTTCTTGCTATTCAGTCCTGGAGCGAAGTCTGGGTTGCCGACAATTGGAGTTATCAGTGAGCCTTTGGTAGTCAAGTTACAGCTAAATTTAGTGGCGTCCCAAACTCTCAATGAATTAGCCATGGTCTGTAGCGGTATTTCCATCTTGCGTACCCCTCTTTTGGGTAGCCAGATTAAATTTTGGAGTTCAATCGGTGCACAGCAGTTCCTCTCCAACTCTACCCATCTCCGTAAGCTTGGGTCCGTGTGCCATTGGAGAATTTGTCCTAATTGGGCTGCTTTATAATAAGCCAGCAAGCAAGGCACTGCTAAACCTCCTCTTATAGTGGGTCGCTTCAAGATACCCTTTGCAATTCTTGGGTTTTTCTTATTCCAAATAAATTTCATGATTTGTGACTGTAGGGAAAGGATGTCAGAGTGTACCAAAGGAATAGGTAGACTCTGGAAAAGATATAACATCTTTCGGAGGAAGTTCATTATCACGCTATGTATCCTCCCAATCCATGAAATACTACCTTTCATCCATGTCCTGAGATCCTCTCCCAATATCTTAATCACCCTGGGAAAGTTTGCCTTATATAATGTTTGTAGTCCCTTATAAGATATACCCCTAAATATTTGATAGCGGAGGCTTGCCATTTAAAATTAAAATTGAGGTCAATCAGTTTTTCTACTTCTTTAGGTAAATTGATATTGAGGGCTTTGGATTTGGACTGATTGATCTTAAATCCCGAAATTTGGTTAAATTTGCCCAAGATGCCAAATACGTTGGGCAGAGACGTGAGAGGTTTGGATAGTGTTAGGATAACATCATCTGCATATAGAGCGGCTTTGTGCACCTGCTCTCCAATTGGGATTCCAGAGATGTCTGGCAATTTCTAAAGTGCGCCGCTAGGGGCTCTATACACAAGGCGAACAGCAGTGGCGACAGCGGGCACCCCTGTCTAGTTCCGCTTCTTATTGCAAATTGGTCTGAGGGGAAGCCCTGATGCCTCACTCTTGCTGTCGGGCCCTCATATAGCGCGAGAATGGCCCGTAGGAGGCATCCCTCAAAGCCAAATGCTCCCAGCGTTTCTGTTAGGTAGGGTCAGTCTACCCTATCGAAGGATTTCTCAGCATCCAGACTTAACACCATGGATTGTATGTTTTTCTTTTGAGCCAAATCAATCAAGTCAATGATTCTCCTGGTGTTGTCTGCCGCTTGCCTACCTCTGTTAAACCCCACCTGATCCGCATGGATTAACCTGGGAAGGACAATACCCACCCTGTTTGCTATAAGTTTGGAGTATATTTTAATATCCGAGTTAATCAGTGAAATGGGCCGGTAGCTCTTGCAGTCTGCCGGGTCCTTTCCAGATTTATGGATCACAGAGATTGAGGCTTGTAGCATTTGTGCTGGGAAGGAGGCCCCTGTCAGAATTTCGTTGAATAGTTTTAACATTTGGGGGGCTAGTATTTTGATATACTTCTTATAATATAAATTTGAGAAGCCATCCGGCCCTTGGCCGGTTTTAATGCTTTTATGACCTCAGAGAGCTCCTCTAGCATAAAGTCCGTTTGGAGCGCCTCTCTCTCGGCTCTTCCCAAAACCGGCAATATCGCCTCTTTTAGGAAGGTCTTTAACGACTCTCCCATTTTAGTATTGTGGGTAACCTTATCTCCATTATATAACTTTCCATAGTATTTTTTAAACTCCTCTACAATTTTCCCAGGAATGGAGGTGAGATCGCCCTTTTTGTTCCGAATAGCGTGAATGTGGTAATTTGAAGCTTGTTTTTTTAGCTTATTGGCAAGTAGGGTGTCAGGCTTGTTCGCTTTTTCAAAAAAATTCCGCTTAGACCAGGCCAATTCCTTCTCAGCCTGGGAGGAGAGGAGGAGATTGAGTTTCGTTTTGGTGTCTAATAACTGTTTCAATATGTGATCCCTCTTATTCACCTTGTGTAGGGATGAGAGCTCCGCTATCTGCCTTTCTAATTCTTTAATCTTATTTTCCCTTTTTCTTTTGGCGGCCAAATTCATTAGTACTCCTCTGAGGGTAGCCTTACAGGCCTCCCACAGCGTGGAGTGTGAAGCCACACTCCCCTCATTCTCCTTGAAATATTCTTTGAGTTTTTCCCCTATTTCCCGTTCTAGATCTGCGATTTTCAGCAGGATCTCATTCAACTTCCAGTTCGCTCTAGGTCTATCTAGTGGTATTAGTGTGCATCGCAGCTCGATAGATGCATGGTCAGACCATGAAATTCGTAGTTCGCAGTTCGCAGTCGTACGTAGCAGGGTCGGGACTGGAGAAGGTAGCATCATCAGTGGTCAAGCCATGGTCAGGACTGGAGAGATCAGGATGAACGTTATTCAAGCAGGAGTTCAGCAACAGGTAATCAGAAGTTCCTCGCTTCAGCTTAGGAGCGTGAGCGCGGGCGTGGGTTCTGCGCGTGCGGCAAACATGGCCCATGGTACTGGTCTCAGGAAGGGATAGGCAGACTGGAGTGGGCACACCGCCAGGCATCACTGGTAAACCAGTGCTTCAGTGCAAGAGTCCAGAGCGTGCCTGTGCAAGGAGAGAGAGCTACAGACCTCAGGACTCATAGACTGGCCTCTGCTAATGGTAGGGCAGCAGACCACAGGAAACAGGGAGCTGAAGAATACACGGGAGGTGCTCTGCTTCAGAACAGGAACCAGGACACGGCCTCTGCTATGGAGAATGAGCAGCAGGCACCAGGAACCAGGATCCAGTAGATTGGCTCTGCAGAGAAAGGACAGCAAGCCTCAGGAAACCGGAAGCTGAAGTCAGCACTGGAGAGACCTCCGCTTCAGTACAGGAACCAGGACACGGCCACTGCAATGGAGAATGAGCAGCAGGCCCCAGGTACCGGTAGATAGGCTCTGCGGTGTAGGAATAGCAGACCTTAGGAAACAGGGAGCTGAAGTCAACACTGGAGAGACCTCCGCTTCAGTATAGGAGACAGGAACAGGCCGCTGCATGAGACTAGCAGCCGGCCTCAGGAAACAGGGTTCTGAAGTTAACATGAAGAATACTTCTTCAGCACAGGAGACAGGAACAGAATACGCTTCAGCACAGGAGGCAGGAACAGAACTCTGCGTGAACTGGGGAATAGAACATTGAGAGATTAGTACACAACAGAGCCAAGCCTTAGGGCTTGTGACAGTACACTTGTGACAACCAGGAAGGGTTATGCTCGTCAGGGAAGCAGTGTGGGAAAGGTGTCTTTAAAGGTCAGTGAACCAATAGCAGAAGGAGCGTGTGACAGCACTGCTTCAATGAGTGAACCCAGGGTTGTAGCTGCAGCAAACATCAGGAGCAGTGTTCCAGGGCTGCACAGGTCTGTAAGGTAAGGCAAAAAGCAAACTAAGGTGTGGATCCGTTACAAAAATCAATTTATTAAATCTACATAAAACAGATACTAGAACATAACAAAAAAGACCTCCTCCTCCTTGGAGGAGGTCTTTTTTGTTATGTTCTAGTATCTGTTTTATGTAGATTTAACAAATTGATTTTATTACCTACCTGGTGAGTCTGTCATCCCAAGGAGCAGCGCTGATATCGATCATATTTTTTCTTTCATCTGCTTCAGAAGGCCTACCCTGACCGGGAAATCCTTCCGGGCTTCCTGGTACTATTTTCGGCTAGAATACCCAACCGCGACCGCTACGTTCTATTTTGAGAATTTGGACTTAGCGTCTGACTCTGCAGCGCAGGCTTTCCTAGCTTCAGAAACGAAGTCGGCTGCTCAGCTATTTGTAACAGGGCAACTTTGAAAAGCCTGCCCGCGCTTCACCGACTCAAGCCACAGAAAGTCTAGTTCTCTGATCGGGCCATCTCCTTATATACCTTCTGCTGAGCTCCCTCTAACATGGAAGTAGGAGTGGCAACCAGAGCGTGGGAAATTTCCCCAGCAGCAAATCGAAATGGGCACGTGTCTGGCTGCTGTTGTCAAAGGAGGGGGCGTGTCAAGCCGGCTCGCAAAGCCAGATGAGCGGGAAATATGAATTGGCCAATGGGAAATGCACCTCCGAGCAGCATCTGCCCCCAGCCAACCCAATGTCAACCGCTGTGCAAGCTCCACCAGGTCTGGCAGTCCAAAAGGTGTCCTATTGGGGTGTCCTTTGTTCTCCGGACCTGGCATATTGCCCTTTCCCGCTCACCAAACTGTTTTATCTCCTCTGAACATCCTCCCTCCTTTGAACTCCAATGTCGATGAAGAGATCCCGGCACCTATGAAGATGCCCGTGCTGACTACATAGACATTAGTACAGTACGGATGAAACATTAAAACACTGCTTTAATAAAGTATAACTTTTGGGAAACCTTATACCTGTGTGGGAAATGAGTCTGGGATACTTGGGCTCGAAAAACTGTGGGACATTGAGGAGTCCCGTTGTAATTCACCTCGCATTCCTGCAAAACATCGGGGAGAATTACGTTTCCCAGTTACCTTGGTCCCCCGAACTACTGCAAACAAGAGGGAAACATTTCGACCCACATATCCCACCTAAAACACACATTCCCAAAATGTCATGTTTTTGGGGACAAGGAACATGTAAAACCCAAAACAGGTCTGGTTTTTACTATACATTACATTGTACTTCCACAATATACCACGTCCTTATATACAGTACAGACGGGTATCTGCAAATCATACGTGATTTGTGGGTAAAATAACACTACTGCCGGTTACTCCGGTCAGTAACCTTTTATACAGTTTTAACTCTAGTTGCCCCCTGATATCTACCCCTTGCCTCCCGCTCCCAAAGTCCCGGTCCTGCAGCTAGTTTCTATGGGGAAGCCTAACCACACATAGCATCTACAGCTTTAAATACTGCAGGCGACAGTAAAATGGGAACAGAGGTACAGAGAAACATAACAGGGTGCATTACTAGACTCAAGAGCTGACACTCTCAGCCCTTGACATATGGATTTAGGGGCAGCCAGCCGAGCTTCACCTTTATTATGAAGGCCGGCTACACCCTACCGTCACACTGACTTGGTATTAGTAGGAATTTCTAATGTATAGTATGCATCTCAGAATTGACAACTCATTTTAAAAATAAACAATTTATTTCACAGCAGGTGGGTGAGGGTGCATATTTATTTTAGCATAATCAAAGACAGATGATTATTAGTAATAGTTATTGTTCAAAAGTTACAGTATTCCGTAATAGTACAACTTGAACATTGAACTGACAAGCAGCCTCCACTATTGAAGTTCACTGTAAACGTACATGTCTGCAATTGCTGCATTACCACATGCCTACCATTTAAATAAAGCACCATATCTACTTAACTGCAATATAGAAAACACCCTCTTTAAGGCTACTGAAGCATGACCAGTAGGCCCTGGCTCCTCTCTTCACTTGTTCACAAGTAAGGCTATATATTATTTTTGATTTGGTGCATGTTATCAGAAAATACCTTACAAGAGGGTGGTCACATGGGGCCTTCCAGTTAAGTAGTCCTGATGTGCTCTGGTTCCTCAAGGATGCAACAAGGTAAAACAGCGGGTACACTGTGTGGGGTTCGCACAGTTCCTATATCTGTTTGTGTTCCTATTCTTGTGGTGCCCCTACACCAGCTTTCCATGCATTTTAATATTATTTAATTATTAGAAACTCCTCAAATCTGCCCTAATGAACTTTAAAATGCTCTCCAATGTGCCCTTGCAGAGGTTATCTATCAATAGTACAAGAGGGATATACAGTAGGATCTTACAGTAAATACATGATAAAATGAAATATATTTGGAAATAGGACTGACAAGCACTGACCTTGGAGTCAAGGTGATTTAATTTCAATGAAGTCACCTAAGGGTGAAAGACCATTATTGTGCAACCCCCCTGGAAAGTGGGTATTGAGGTTGTTTGACCCAGATCCACAGAAGTCAGTTAAGTTACTTAACAAGACGCTAACCTAAACTAACACCCCATTATGCATTAACCTCTATCTTCAAAGCTCAATAACATTAGGTTAAGTCATGTTTTTGATCAGACAGTGCATTACATTAAGTGTAACGAATGTTTGTGATAATATTATGCACACGAGATGTTACATAGTTACATAGTCCATTAAGTTCAACCTACTGTATGTTACATTTAGATTTAGATGACCGATACTTATTCTAGATTTGTATTTACAGCATATTGATCAAGTGTAATGCAAACATAAAACCGCAGTGAAACATTATCCAACAATCTCTCATAAGGGGAAGAAATTAATTCCTTCCCAAATCCGACAATGACAATCAGATTTCTCCTTGGATCAACATCATTCCAATGTTTACTTATTTGGTATATGCTTGTATACATTTCCTTTACAAAAAAAATGTCCAGCCTTTATTTGAAGATCTATTGTATCTGCCATCATAGTCTCCATGGCTAATGAATTTCATATTTTAACTGCTCTTACTGTGAATAACCCTTACCTTTGTTGCTGATAAACTCCTTTCTTTCAACCTTAAGGGGTGTTCCCATGGCGTGTGTACTGACCTTGAGGTGAATAGTTCTTTTGAAAGATATATTTGGCTATAGTTATCATATCCTGTCTTAGATGCCACTTTTTTAATTTAAACCAATTTAATGTAGCTAGCCTCGCCTTATAATTCAGATTTCCATCCCCTTTATTAATTTGGTGGCTCTTCTCTGCACTTTTTCTAGTTCCATAATGTCTTTTTTATGGAGTGGTGCTCAAAACTGTAATCTATATTCAAGGTGTGGTCTTACTAATTATTTATACAGTGGAATAATTATGAATACAAAATTACTATATCCTCAGCGCTTAGATAAAGAAATACCACTTATCAGTCCAAATTCAATGTCCCAACAATGTAGATTAACCCAGCAAAGTCCAAATTGGTAGGGTTCCTTGGGAGATGTCAGCAGCAATTATCCTCAAGATGGTTTTTGGTACATTCAGGGGAGAGAATCTGTGCTTTAATTCCAGGATTTTTCTCCATGGACCCCATGTGGTGTTTGGAATCTTCTAAGACGCTGAACTCCACACTTTCTTAGTGCTCAGAACCAATAGAACATCCACCGTAAATTTACCCAAAAAGAAATAAGCAAAATAGTGCAACATAGCCACACACTTTACTAAAACAATTTTAAAAAGAAGGTGAGATACACTTACAATGTATCCCTCCTAACCGTATAGTTACAATGTGCCGTCCACCACTTGCATACAGAAGCACAGGTCACAACAGTGCAGGTTCAGCGTCTCTCTCTCACCGCGGCCGCAGGTGGATGGGCACTTCCCAGATGATGTCAGTCTCTTGCGTGCGACTGCTACACCTGACGTCAGCACTGCTAAGCTCCGCCCAACTAGTTTCATGACACAATTAGATTGTAAGCTCCTCGGGGCAGGGACTCCTCTTCCTTAATGTTATGTTTGTCTAAAGCACTTATTCCCATGATCTGTTATTTATATTATCTGTTATTTATTCGATTACCACATGTATTACTACTGTGAAGCGCTATGTACATTAATGGCGCTATATAAATAAAGACATACAATACAATACAATACACACCTGTCACTTCCTCAGGGGTTTCAAAATTTTATTTGGGGCATTTTTTCAGCTACAACACTGGTTGTTATAGCAAGAGTGCAAATGCTCATTAAAAAGCCGTTTTCACGTGATTTTGCCATGTTATCAAAGCTTTTTGAATAGATACACACGCAAAATCGCTTGAAAAGTGCACTTAACAAGCGTTAAGGCACTTATCGAAGTTTAGTGAATAGGCTCCATACTGTAGAAGTAATAGCAAATATTCTGTCCAGAAACATTTGTGTAACAGTGATCATACCATGGTCTTATATGAAATAAATGATCAAAAACCATATTACAGTACATGGGTTCAAAAAATTATTTACATTTTAGAAAGGCAGATTTTAATAAACTGAGTAATAAGCTACAAGAAATAAATTGGGAAGATGGGCAGTCTTTAAAATATTGTTAGAAAAGCACGCTTACTGTATCAGTGTATACCCTTGGGTGATACACTAAAAAGAAACAAATCTAAACCAATGTGGCTAAATTACCAGGTAGGGGAAGAAATGGAAAAGAAGAAGCAGGCATTTAGATTTTTAAAGTCAGATGGACAGAAGTATTAAACACATTATTTGTCTCTGTATTTACCAGGGAAGAATCAATTGCAATAATTGTGCCCCAGGAGGAAGCCACAGTGTATATTAATTAACAATTGGTTAACTGAGGAAGAAGTTCATAGGTGGCTTGATAAAATTTAAGTAAATAAAGCACCTGGTCACGATGGCATACATCCAAAAGTTCTTAATGGTTATAAGTTCAGTAATAGCCAAACAATTACATTCAATATTCTAGGACTCCATTTACACAGGCTCAGTACCAGAAGATTGGGGTAAAGCAGACGTGGTGCCTATATTTAAAAAGGGAGCTAGATCACAACCGGGGAATTACAGACTTGTAAGCCTAACATTAATAGTGGGGAGCTACTTTAAGGTTTAGTACGCAAAAATATTCAGGAATACCTAATGGAAACAAAATTATAAGTAATAGTCAGCATGGTTTTATGAAGAATAGATCATGCCAAACTAACCTTATTTGTTTCTTTGAGGAGGTAAGTAGGAATTTAGACCAGGATAATCGCAACTTAAGCATTAATTGGTCTACTTAGATTTTGCAAAGGCTTTTTCATACGGTTCCACTCAAGAGGTTAGAGTACAAAATAGAGCAAATTGGACTCAGTAAAAATTTTTGCACCTGGATTGAAAACTGGTTGAAGGATAGACAACAGAGGGTTGTCATAAACAGAACTTTTTCAGGTTGGGCTAATGTTGTGAGCGGAGCACCTTGGGGATTGGTACTGGGTCCCTTGCTTTTTAACTTGTTAATTATTGACCTTGAGCTTGGCATAGAGAACAATGTCTCAATCTTTGCTGATGACATTAATTGTGTTAGGTAGTAGAATCAGAACAGGATGTAATTTCTCTCCAGAAGGACTTGGATAGACTGGAAACTTGGACAGGTAAATGGCAGATGAGGTTTACTACAGATAAATGTAAGGTTATGCATTTGGGAAGCAAGAATAAACAGGTGACTTACACGTGAAATGGGGAGAAATTAGGGAATCTGTAATGGAGAAGGATTTAGGAGTACTTGTAGATAGCAGGCTTAGCAATAGTGCCCAAAGTCATGCAGTAGCTGCAAAGACAAACAAGATCTTATCTTGCATTAAACAGGGATGAAAGGGAAGTAAACATACTGTAATTAAGCCCCTTTTATAAAGCATTAGTAAGACCACACCTTGAATATGCAGTACAATTTTGGACACCACTCCATAGAAAATACATTGTGGAACTAGAAGAAGTGCAGAGAAGAGTCACCAAATTAATAAATGGGACGGATAATCAGTTTTATGAGGAGAAGCTTGCTATTTAGATTTATTTATATTAGAAAAGAGGCGTCTAAGAAGGGATATGATAACTATATACAAATATATTCAGGGACAATGCATAGTGCTTTCAAAATAACTATTAATTCCAAGGTCAGTGCAAACGGCACAGGGACATCCCTTAAGGTTGGTGGGAAGGAGATTTCAGCAGCAACAAAGGAAAGGGTTCTTTACTGTAAGAACAGTTACGATGTGGAATTAATTACCCATGGAGACTGTGATGGCAGATACAATAGATATGTTTATAAAAAGGTTAGACATATTTTTTAGAAAGGAAAGGTATACAGGTATATACCAAATAAGTAAACATTGTGAAGGATGTTGATCCAGGGAGTAATCTGATTGCCTTTATTTGAAGTCAAGGAGGAATTTTATTTTCCCCTTATGAGATATCATTAAATTATATTTCACAGTAGTTTTTTGTTTGCCTTCCTTTGGATCAATATACAGAACAGTAAGCACAAATATACAATAAAGTATCTGTCATCTAAATTTAGCATAGGTTAAACTTGATGGACGTATGTCTTTTTTTTTTCAACTTCATCTACAATGTAACGATCAGTTTTATGCCACAATTTGGCTTTATGCCTATTATGTCACGCAGTGCTTTGCTGACTATTAATTACAATTTCACAAATGTATAAGGCATGCTTCTACTACATATAATTAATTTAAAACCAGAGACAGAACATGAAACACAGACAGAGCTCAGTGCACATCCACATGGCATACTACATATAATCCTAAGAATGGTGTTACTTCTCAGTATTGTTTTAGATGGCTTTCTAGTATGTTATATTTCTTTCCTTGTAACTGACGTTAACTCAACCTGCAATCACTGCGGGCTGAAAAGGGAATGGATTGAAAAATTGTGGTTAGCCTCACTAAATCAGTTATAATGCTTAATAAATTCCAGTAAAAATTGATTCATCTTTAGGGCACATTCTCAAACAGTTTTTGAAAGCCTTTACAGCAAAATGGTATTCTCCTAGCATCAATTCATGACATTTCAGACGATATATCTAGTACTATCTGAGTACTGTAATTGCTTGTCTTATGCTTTTATTCGCTGCAAGTTGTGGAATATCGGGAAAATAGAAATTAGAAGACATCACACATTGCTGCTATGAGGATCAGTGTCATGCTGCCTGACAACGTAAAATGGAAACTTTGCATCGACATAAGTAGTGTTAGCTTTTGGCGGCCTTAAAACTTTGGAAGTCTCTTCACTCACCCATAATGTCACTCATCTTTTCAATACCTCATACCCATTTTTTTTTTAATATACTGTAGTGCCGACGGTTATTATAAAACAAATCAGTGGCAATTACCAAAAAGACCCAGGTACATGCTGGGTACATGCTGGGTACATGCTGGGTACATGCTGGGTACATGCTGGGTACAGCTGGGTACATGCTGGGTACATGCTGCAACATTTCAGTGACATTTCTGCAGAGACTAATGGCCCATCAAATTAACAGCGGGGGTCCCTGGCAGTCCCATTCAAACTGAATGGGACTGCCAGGGACCCATGCTGTGTTAATCCGATGGGCCATTTGACTCTGCAGAAATGTCACTGACATGTACCCAGCATGTACCTGGCTAGTTTAAGGCAAGTTTTAGAATACTCATTGGCTCATCTGTACATATATTTTTGCAAAGTACCAGCTGGAAGGACTCCAGATGCAGTTAAAATTCCTAATCTAGACCATGATTTTGGAATTGAGCCAAATTTCCATGCAGCCCAAGTATCCAAGACAGGTATGACAATTAGGCACCCTCGTGCTGATCACCACTTTTGGGATCCTACAAATGTGCACTGGCTGTATCAGAGGTGCGGCATAGGGTGAGGATGCGCACGTATTATGATGATGCTGCAGTGAGCTTCCAGAGCACCAAGAATGATGGTGGGTGGTTTTGAAGGTTTGTGCAATGATTGGTGTAAATTTTATTATTGTGTGGGTATAAATATGTGGCTGACATGATTGTATGTGTACCTTGAGAAAGCGCTTAGGCGTGAAACGCATTGGTTGGGAGAGACCTCCGCTAGCTAGTCCAGATGACCAATAAATCATGATTTTTTTTTTACAGAATACGCATTCTCTATTTTTTATTCTACTTGTTTCCAAAAGTAGTGCTCTATTTATTCATCTTCTTGAATAGCCCTGATAGGAAGAATACCTGTGCAAGAACAGTAGTCGTTTTGGGGTAATTTTTTCATTTTAGGCTGTTAGAGCAGACCACCAGTAAGGACTTTTTTTTTGGTGTTCCAAAAGGGAACAACATTTTTATTTTCTAAATGGTTTGGTTTCTTAAAGTGTCAGGTACCAATTTGTGTTGTCTATTAAATAAAGAGTTAAAGAGATATACCTTTATCCTGGTTACTCCTAACACCTGCGTTACTCATAACACCTGCATTGCTAGCGCCGATGTACATAGAAAAAGGTGAAAGACAGGGCCCTGAAAGTCCACCTTATCACAATTTACGTTACATCTCTAAGCCCCTGGCATGCCAACCGTCAAGTACCAGGTACTGTACATCCATAGGGCACTTACATATAAAGCGTGATATATGTTCAACCGCTGTGCTGAAGTGCATTATGAGCACTTTGTTGTCCGCACCTCCTCCGAGGGCTGACTGCGCTTAGCTACACTGACCTAATTTGTGGTCAGACTGAATTATTATTTGTTTTGTTGCAGTTCAGTGTGTGGGCGGCAGGTGTCGCACAGAATATTTTGGCTTGTGATATTCTGAATGCAACAATTCAGTAATAACCTAGCCAGATGTGTGTAGAGAAGATTAAATGTAAACATGTCTCTTTGCCTTATGACGTTGTACATCTCTACTGTACCAGTTACCCACTTTATTGAAAACCATTATGCATTAACCTAATTTGTCTCATACATTTTGTACTGTACTGTACATGGCATGGACTTTCTCCTTGGCACACAAGACCGGCTTGCAGTTATGCCTATATTATATATTGCGCAATTCAAGTTGGGATAAGAGTGCATCCCTGTCTGAGATCTATCAGTATATCACTGACAGGTACCCATTCTCCAAAAAAACACCAAACCAGAAAGGCTGGAAGAATTCTATTCGCCACAACTTAAGCATTAATGATTGCTTTATTAAAACACCATGCCCTGGCAAAAGGAGCTAGTGCTGGGCATTTCGCGCATCATGGATGTGTATGCTCGATGATGGAAACTTTTGAAGGAGAAAGATTGGTCGGTAACAAGAGATTGAATAATAGAACTACCTGGATCGATCCCTCCAATCTGTCCACCTGAGTACCTGTTCCATCCTGATTACTTGCCTGCACGCGAGTACCTGCCCCAATATCATTACCAGTATGGACCAACCAACTCAGAAAATGAGATGAACCTACATCACAACTACTTGCATCACCAATGTTCAGCCTGTGTATAATCAAGTTAAATATAAGTTTACACATGTTTACATAGAGTACTTTACAGTATAAACTGTCATTCCCAAATGACCCATATATGTGCCTACACTAAACCACATATCGACTACCATAAACCACATATGTGCCTACACTAAAAGACCTGGATATGCATTACACAGAACTGGTGGCCACAACCCCCAGGGGAGGCGTAAGATTTTCCGGGTGGGGCTTGGCAGTTACAGAGGTCATGCTCTCTCCCCCAAAGCATTTAAATTAAATGCCAGGGGACCGTAAAATGCCTCTGTAAATTCCCTTTCCTAGGCTTCCAGTGACGCATCGTCATGGCAAATGATACCATGGGGTCATGTGATGCTGCATTGCCATGCAACTTGAGGACACATGACCCCACAGTGATATTTGATGCCAAGGTAAGGGGGCACAGCATAAAGGGGGGCACAGGGTGAAAAGTTTGCGCACCCCTATCATAGACCACATATGTGCCTATTTTAAAACACCTGAAAATTCATTCCATAGACCACACATGCTCATACAGTACTTTAAGCATGTATTATTTATTGCTTATTAATAGGGTACAGTAAATAATCTCACAATTATTTTACAGAAATCAAGCTGTCAAATCGACAGCCAGAAGATGTTGATTGAAGTCTAAAAACTATTATCATTTTTAACCTTTTTAATACTGTAGAGTTATTTTATTTCATATAATTCTGGTGGGCACAAATATATACTGTATTTATACTTTTTTTACTACTGCGCATATTTTCAACTTTCTTCTGGCCCGTTCCCTTAGACCAATGCGATCTAGGTACTTCCCGTACCCCTGTTACAAACAAGTGCTCCCAAACATTTTGAACTCAGTATCAAAAGATACACAAAAAGGAGGAATAACTATGACATGGTATCCCTCAGTGGGGTACCATCTACAACTATTGAAGCAGACACTACCCCAATACAGATATTCTCACTGCATAATGTGTCTATGTCAATATGACCCCTACATAATCTCTAATAAATTGTAAGCAATAAATTAGAGCCAGCAATTGATAGTAATATCTATTAGTATAAATTACCCATTGTTGCAGGAGTGTAATTCCAGATTTGTAACTCAGAGTAGAGCATAATTTATTACAGTCCCTAATGTGGACATAGAAGGATAGAGGTGAGAGAAGACCAATACGATAAGGTAGGATCACAAGATGATGACGAGAGTCTGTATATGGGAGAAGCAGGTGGATTGGCACAACATTCAGTAAATGAGGACATCGGCACAACTTCAGAGGCGGTTTGTTCTGTAGGAGAATAAAAAAAAGTCTCTCTTAAAGAATCTATTGCAAGAAAAGTATACATTATGTGTCACAGCTAGGTCAGATTAAATGCAACCTAAATCAAGCTCCTTATTAATACCAGTAGGGGTCATAGTATCAAATTTGGGTGGTCTCCCCCACATAACCCATGCCACATGGACATTTAATAAGATAAATCACATTTTTAGAAAGGCATGTATATAATTTTTTAATAATAAACGCTTGCTTGATAGGGGATTGAAAAACAAGTTGCCTTCCTGCATACTTGCACATTGACTGCAGCTACAGCATTGATAGCACGCTAACTTGGAAACCCAAAGAAATGTCTGTGTTATGCTGTTCCCACCTATGTAAGCTCTAATAAGGTGGTATTTAAGATTTTTCCCTCTTTTATAAGAGAAAAGGGGCTTAGAGTTTAATGTAGATTAGGTATTCAGCCAAAGTGAGCAGATGCCAATGTCTGAGTATGATATTTTTTATTTTCCCACTCCAGGTACTAAATGGAGAAACAAAGGGAACCGAGAATTCCCCGGTGGCATTCATTGAACCTGGTTCCTTATGTAATAAAGTTAATCTCTCACTAGAGTCTGCCTTTTTTCCATTAATGAACGTTGATAACCCCTATCTGTAAACTTCTTCTGCATATCATCAAGTCTATTCGAGACAATGCCAGGGGTACAGATAATACGTATTGCTCTTAAGAATTGACTATAAGGAGTCCCCTGATAGTTCCTGGTGGATGATAGCTATTGTAATGCAACAAGTTTTTCCTATCAGTTTATTTTGTAAAGATATCTGATTTTAATTTGTGATTCATAATTTTAATTGTTGTATCCAGAAAATTGATGACGGAGCTGCTGGATGTGCAGGTAACCCTTATTGTATCCCTAGAGGAGTTGAGATCTTTGTCCATCACATATAATCTCTCTTCAGAGCCAAGCCACACAAGGAATATATCATCTATGTATCCCCACCCCCGCGACCCACCGGTAGGCCTAAACCCCAAGGGTTATGGCTAGACCTTCACCCAATCCCTCTACTCCCAATAAACATTAAATACCTACTACCTACCAATACACAACCCACCCCATGTACTCCCAACAACCCCCTTAACACATAAAGTACAGTAATGGGAAAAATTACTATTATCCAGATATGGATAATAACGCTATTTCCCTTTAAAAATAAAACATTATCCAGCCAGCATAAAGTAAATAAAACTTGCACTAACCCCTGCCAAGACGAAGGCCGTCCTCATCCTTATCACCATCCTTGTCCTCCATTGGCATCAACAATACAATAAAAAATAATAAAAAATACAAACTAATGGGCACTAACCCCTTAATTGCATTAGCAGTTACTCTGCAGTAACTAAGGGGTTAACCCACCCTCCCCTGCTACCCACAAGGGAGGCCTTACCACACTATCCAGGGCAACTACCCCCACCCTCCACCCCCACTACTCATTGATTTGAACAGTGTCAAAGCATGCTTTGCCACTATAGCAATAAATTGGCAAGCCAAAAAAAAAAAGGCACAAAATAAAACAAAGAGAACAAAGGCGCAGACGCACATAGTGAAGTAAGTAAAATAAATATATATATTGTTAGGGTAAGATATCTGCGTACATCAGATCAAAAATTATTCTGCATTTCATGTACAATGACATGGGTTACCCGACATCACACAGCCACCGCTGGATCGAAGGATATCCACTTTGTTGCCTTTAGAGAGATCTTTGCCTGGAAACACACCACCATGGCACTTGAGGAGAACCCTCCGCTCGTCTCCAAGGTCCAGGTAAGGAGCTCTTGCAGGTCAGGGCCGTCAAAACCGCCGTTCTGTCCAGCTAAACACCGATGGGACGCCCACCGCCGGGCTGGTTTGTCAAGTGTCCCGTATGTAGTTCACGACTGGCCCCAAAGTGAGGATGGCCGTAAAGTGAGATATCGCGTCACTTCAATATTGCCAAATTCCACAAATTTTTTTGATAGACTCAGAGAAAATATCAGCACACAGATTGTGAACAAGATAATCATAAGGGCTATATAATCTATCCAATGCGTTTCGTAGCGTAAGCTACTTCATCAGGGATATTGGGTTAATAAATTCACGAATATAAATACCCTATAACCACATCTGATAGGTCAATCTAGAAAGCATACTACACCAATCAAGTTTCGATTTAGCAATATCACACATACAGTATGTGTGTATAAATAGGTCATTATTAACCTCTATGCTTATCAAGTTTAACCCCATCAGGTGTGTCCAGGGTAATATTACAAAATACACTTTTATTTCAACAAATAACACTTAGGTAGAAAAAACAATATATATATGTATATAAAAAACTGCCAATATGGTCAATAAAAATATATGGCTCTGAAATAAAACAGACAATCAGTTAGTACTTTTTCAAGGGGAATATAACAAATATTTAGAATAAACAAATTCCAGATCTTACACAGTAAATTTGCAAGACAAAACACAGAAAATTGATCTTAAAGACACGTTCTTTAATATACAGTACACACCATAAGTCTATATTTTCATTTAAACCATTAATACCTAAGGTTTCAAGTTTTTGTATCCAATATGTTTCTTGAACAGAAACGTCCTTTAACCTGTCACCTCCTCGTCTGCTCCGAGGTATATGTTTTATCCCTTTAAAGGTTAAGGATGAGGGATCTTTGTTATGATGGGTAGAATAATGGCGACTTACGCTGTGAGTCTGTAGGGCATTTTTAATATTTCTCACATGTTCTTGAATGCGGCGTTTAAGACTACGCTTCGTGCGGCCTACATATTGCAGGCCGCACGGACACGCTAGTAAATACACTACAAAGCTAGTATTACAGTTTATAAAATCTGTAATATTGTATAATTTTTGATTCTTACACGACTTAAATGTTTTTCTTTTAGGATGAAGGAATCTACAAATATAGCACCTTCCGCATGGGAAATTCCCTATTAAACTAGTGCCAAGCCAGGATTGTTCAGATTTGGGATCCACACGCTTCCCAATATCGCTTGGGGCTAACGCATCTTTCAAGCTACGTGCCTTCCTATAGATAAACTTGGCGAATGAGCTAATGTGACCACTCAAAATCGGATCAGTCGATATAATTCCCCAATGTTTCTTAATGACCCCCTCTATCTGTTTGTACATTGAATTATAATTAGTAATAAAAGGAACCCCTATTTTATCACCAGTTATATCAGTTTTAGTCTTTTTCTTGGGTATCAACATTTTACTACGATCCATATTCCTAACTTTCTCTAATTCTAACATAAGTTGTTTATAATCATATCCCCGTTCCATGAATCTCAAAAAGAGAAATTGTGCTTGTTTCTCGAAATCGGCTTCATTACTGCAATTTCTCTTAACTCTCATAAATTGGCCTCCAGGTATGTTACTTATCCAAGATTTCTTATGGTTACTGGAGGCCAATAAGAGGTTATTCGTATCGACCTTCTTGAAGAAAGTGGATGTAGTGACACCCATTTCTTCTGACGCTATTAAATTCAGATCCAAATAGCTGACATTCTCTGTGTGTGTGACATGGGTAAAGACCAAATTATGGTCATTGATGTTATTATGTTGGATAAATCGATCCACAGACTCCTCATCTCCCTCCCACACACAGAGAATGTCATCTATGTGGCGACAATTGTGCAGCAAAAAGGTGTAAACAAAGCACTAAGCCCTAAAATATAGCAAGTGACTTGATGTGATATAACTGTGCAATATATGACTCACAGGTGATATGAAATAGAATGTAATACCCCTCTGCTTCAACCTCTGGTGGGGTTGTTTTCAATTATCCCCAAAGAGTAGAACTTGTATCACACGATCAAGGGGGAGCATAGGGAAAAAAACACATAAAAAACGCTCTAAGTGCAGAAATATAAACAGTGCTGGGATTGACCCTATAAAGCTTGGCTCTTGTGTTATTCCTACTCACAAGAAGATAGTAGTTTTCAGGCAATAGAGATCAATAGACTGATGGATGCATATCACTGGCTCTTGTACCTCACGGGATGTACCTCAGCGAGAGAGGGAGAAGAACACACATAGTACAGATCTGTCGGTATGACCCTTTATCAAATATCTGGTAAAATGCACAGTTACAGTGTATCAAAGCAAAAACAGCATTAATAGCTATAAAAGCTAAAGTGACGCGGCTTGGATGAAGATAGACAGCGTCTCCCACCACACCGCCTCCGTCTGGAGCTCCAACCCGATCACCACCTCCGTTGGCGGATGCTGCTGCCTCACTTCCGGTCGCGAGACGATGTCGTCACTTCCGGTCGAGGCGTTACAGCGGATCGTTGGTGTATACGTGGGATGCCCAGGAGTCCTCTTCCCCAGCTGCATTACGTTGTAGGCGGTACCACTCTACGCGTTTCGCCTGTTCATTGGATCGGCTTCCTCAGGAGTGTACCTATCCTTGTCTTATGTTTGCTATATATACTGCATGAATTAAACAATTACACAATAAAAACTAATTGAATATGATCAAACAATTAAAGTAAAAGGCCTGCTCTGCATCATCAAGGAGTGGATATATATATATACACACAAGGGACTACCCAAAATGGGGAAATGTATAGTACAAATTGAAACAACTCATTCATCTTCAATAAGTTTCCATGGAGATATTTCCAACATCAAGATATCTCAACATAATTCCAATAACTATTGGCCACAATATTCAGGGATTTAAACTAGGAATCAGTGGACAGTCCACATACCGGTGGCCTTGTTCTCCGCAGGTGGAACATGGGGAGGGTTCCCTCGCAGGAGGGGGCTGTGGATAGCGCTCCGCTGGACCGGTTACTGGAGACCAGGCATCTGGTGGGTCCTGTGGGCGACGTCCTCGGAAGTTCCTCTCACTTTGCAACGAGCCGACATCCAGAAGGAGATGAGCGTCTCTGCGGGGACCAGCATTTGGACTCCGTCCTTGCTGGAACGACTGCTCCTTCCATTGGACTTGGCGGTTCCGTGACGGGCCGTAGGTTCCCCATTGATACGACCTCCCTCTTTTGGCGTCCGCTAGTGCCGGTGGTGTCGGGTCCAGGACACTCGCCTGCTGCTCAGCCCCAAGGAAGTTCTCCACGAGTCGGACCGCCAAAGCTAGGGTTTCAGCAGCGTGGCATTTTACCCACGAGCGTGCGGAAGGGGGTATTATTTGTAGAAATTGTTCCAAAACCACCTGCTCAAGAATTGCCTCCTTAGTGCACTCCTCAGGTTGTATCCAGCGTGTACACAAGTCCAATAATCGCTGAGTGAGGACCCGGTGTACTTCATGTTCCGGAACTGCTGCCGGTAGGTCTCTGGGGTCAGACCTAACTGATCCAGTATGGTGCTTTTACTTGGCGGTAGTCCATTGCCTGATCTTCTGGGAGACCCTGATATGAGGCCTGGGCTTCTCCTATGAGGAGCGGGGCCAAAGCAGTTGCCCAGCGATCTGTAGCCCAGCCCTGAGCTTCGGCGACTCTTTCAAAAGTCAGTAAAAAAGCCTCTGGATCCTCGTTCGGCGCCATTTTCCTCAGGAGTATCGGGGGTCTGTTTGCAAGTTCTGGACTGGCAGACCCCTGGAACTGGGCCATTTTTTTTTCATTCTTGTGTGTATGTATGGCCCTTTAACTGCAGGGGCCTTTTCAAAATCCATCCCACTTCTAACACCATATGTTGCAGGGTACATGCAACTACACACGTGGGTTTCTTGCCAAGGCTTATTTATTTAGCCTTAACAGATATACAACACACAAAACAAAAAAAGCTTTTCTTCAGCAAAAACAAAACAAAACAGTTTCTCTTTAGCAGACAGTGTGTAACTCAGGCAGCAATCCCTTTTCTAAGCAGGAGACAGACAGTTTATAATTCAGTTACTTTGTTTATCAGACCTTGTTTTCAGGAATCACTTTAGCAGGCAGCTGGGATCCAACTAATTATCCTGAGGTTCCCAGCTGAAGTTAACTTAGTCAGTGCTGCACTGCAGACTAGACATAGGTTTTCCAGGCATATAACTGGTGGCTTTTGTTTACCCTGTCACAAGTGCTATTAACTATCTTTGATTAATAGCACTTTTGCCAATTCCTATTTTTGGTACAGGGGGTGGGTGAGGGTGGTAGTTGCCTGGGTGTATTTTTAGGCCCTGCGGGAGGGTAGCGCAAGGGGTTAACCCCTTCATTACCCCCCAGACACTCACAGGGACCCCCGGAGACTCCAGAGGTTCCCCACAGGCCTCTGGTGTCAATCCTGTGCAGAAAAAAAATGACAACGCTTTGATGCATCTTGCAATATCTTTGGCGCCAAAATATTGCAAGATTTTAAAGTTCGATAAGCTAATCACTGTTTAGTGAATAGCATTTTCAGTACTAGCAAAAAAAGTGATTTTGCCCTTTTTTGGCTTGTCGAATGACTTTTTTGCCTCAGGCTGTTAAAGGTTGTTAAAAAGCCATTATAGCACGATACCGCACTGTTTTCACTGTTTAGAGAATAGCAAAGCAGGCAGTTGTTTGTTTTCCATCTTGTATGTTCAACACAGAGAGCATCAGCAGAAAATTCCTTATTCCACATACAGTACTTCAAGATCCATCAATAGCTTGTGCCATGTAGTCTTGTGACATTGTTGAGGTAGTACTTTTTTGGAACTACAATACAATATATATATATATATATATATACAGTATATATATATATATATATATATATATATATAAAAAAATTATATAAAAAAAATTAATATACATTATATCGACATTCAGTAGGGTTAATTTATCAAAATCTTGGACACATGCTAATTTACTGTGGAATTATAGCTGTATATTTGCTTAGCTGAATCTTATTTTGTAATTCATTTGCTTAGCTGAAATTTTTACGACTGCTAATACAGATTTGGAAAATGCATTGTTTAGGTAATTGATACAGTTTAGGTTGATTGATGTTTAATTGCAGTCACACAATTATTACATCAGAGCTTGTGTGAAATGACAAGTCTGTCCTATTTTCTTGTTACACAGTTCTTCTATCTGGACTCCTGCTGACACTCAATAAACCCCCATAGCTCCCGGGGGTCTTTGTCATAGGTCTGTCAGCACAGAAGGTTGCAGGAGTAATCTTCAAATAAAGGAAACTCACAGCTGAATATATGTTCTTTCATTTGTTTGTAAATGTATAGGTTGAAAAATGCATTAAGCAGAATTATCTTATCATTAAGAGGATGCACTATGTATACTTTATTAAGAATACAGAATATGGCATAACTTCTAAACCTTGCTATTTTAGAGTTCTACATAGAAAATATTAAAACGCAAGGTATAATATTCGAAAGACAACATTTGCTAAAGATAACTCTATCCCATTATAGTTTCAGAATTTGTTAACAGCAATTGAAACAAAAACATCATGATTGTGTTTTGCAGTCCATATTAACGCAGAAACTGTGGTTAATGAAATCAGATGTATTTTCTTTCATCATGAAGAAGTAAAATGGATCTTGCACCTCAATAGACATTCTCCAATTTGTTTCATAGTGGGTCTTTATTTAACTCAAAAGAGAAGTGTTAAATTAAAGAAATAGCCCCTCCCAAAAGTTCAGATCTTTTCTGCTTGATTTGACTGCACCATATTTTTTCCACATGTAATGTATATGGCCTTTTACTCTTATTCTTATCTAATAGTTTACAGAGGTTTACCACATGTTCAGGCTCCACATCTCTACTCCAGAATTAATTTAATTCATTCTGTTAGAATATTAAAATGCAATTTTAACTATAGATACAGTATATATACTAATGGCTACTAGATTCCCCATCCCTCTAATTTGCTAGATCATCTTATATATTTAACTACTAAAGGACAGCGAAGAACCTTTAGAAATCTATTAAATCATTTTTTTGTTTTTAAATGTGATGCAAATTGTTAGGAAACTTTCTGCCACCTCAGCCAAGGCAGAGATTTGTGATCTGGAAGAATGAGGCGACGGCATGGTACACAAGAGCATACACCCCCAATAAAACCAGGGACACCATTCAGTTACATAAACAAGTCTGCAGCTTTATTTATTATTTATCAACAAGTAACCAGCAGCCTCCTGCCAGGCTGCATTACAATCTGCTGATTAAGCAATCTGTTGAAGGATTTTTCCAATTCAATCCGTGAATTTAGCAAGCCACTGATAGATTTTAAGAATCCAATCTGTGGATTCTGCCATCCGCGGATTGGATTCTTAAAATCCACCAGCGATTTGCCAAATCCGCGGATTGAATTGGTAAAATCCTCCAACGGTGTGCGAAATCCACGGATTAGATTGTTGGTGATAAAAAAAGTAAGGAAAAGACGAAGCACCCCTTTTGAGACTGATTGCCAGAAATCCATGAACCAAAGGAACAAGCCAATCTGAGATCGACCCAAATCCACAAAAAAATATCGCCCATCTCTTGCCCTCACCCAAATATCTGTGCTGGTCTGAGGCAATATCAAGGCACAACCTCCTTTTGGTTTTCCACTCACTTACCTCAAATGTAATATTGCAAATATATTGCAATATTTAATCCCCCTTCCTAATATACTTTAGGTCAGGAAAGTGCAATCTTCTCCTGCACCGCCCTTCCGGCTGTCCCCTCTCTGCGCTCCCAACCCGTTACCTTCTGGGCGCCATGACATCATGACATAGCAATGCGACATCACATGACCCCGCGGCATCATTTGACGCCGCGTTGCCATGATGACGTGTCTTAAGAAGTCGTCTGAACTAAGGTAAGTGAGAGGCCTTCACTGTTTCCCCGGCATTTATTTTAAGTGCCTTTGGGAAGTGCGCTGGGCCTCTGTAAACCTTGCGCCCCCACCGATAATCTCGCGGCCCCAGTTTGCGCACACATGCTGTAGGTTATCAGAGAAATACTCCCATCTGAACTGTCCTACTCAGACTATATAATACAAAACGGTACTAGTCAATTAATTTGTTCCAGTTGAATTAACGTTAACACCCTTATCTGTTAAATAATACCTATACGTTTAAATACATTGTATACAGGTGAGCATAGAGAATGAGAAAACATCTGACCTGTCCCTGCTCTCTCAATATAGGCCAGTCAATCAGTTCTGTTTGGGGAGGTTTTAACACCATTGATAACCTTGCTTGCATATTCATTTTTAATATGAAGGAAAGAGTGCAACAAAACTGCATCAGATTACAATGTATTATGACTAAAAAAAACTAGTTTATCAGTGCTACCCCCACAGTGCAATGTTTATTAAAACATTTGATACAAATATCAAATAACAAGATACACTCAAAAAGAAAACTGTTTAAAAGCTTCATTGGATAGTAACCAGGCATCTTCAATCTTGAGCTCCCCGTTGGATTAGGTTTAGCACAGGTAGCATTACAGCAATTTCATGTTGATCACATGTCTCATATGAACAGCATCAGTCACTTGGGTCCAAACGAAGTGCCTGTTTTCCACTATTATGTATGTCACTTTGCCCACAAGCCCTCGAGCGCTGTGTATGGTTAAACTCTTCTGGGAAGAGATTTCCATTCCTTGTCTGATTTTGTTTGCACTTATTGTATTTTAATTTCCTGTAGTGTATTTTTTTGTGAAGTTTTGTGTACACAGTGAGCAGTACATAAAGCTATACATACTGTACATACATACTGTACAAACAGAGGTGAAACTATGTATTTTTTGCACCCGGGGCAAGTACCACCAACTGCACCTCCCTCTCCAACTGATGATTGAAATTCAAGGGGCATACTGTATTAACAAAGCTCTGAGATCGTTGTTCCGTGCAACCTGAACCAGAAGCCCCATTGATGTGAATGGGGCTTCTGGGACAGATTGCCCTTATATGCAATCTCAGAGTTTTTAGAATATGCCCTAAAAACTCTCCAATAAACAGAATTCCGCGCCCCCTATAAGGCTGCTTCACTCCCTCCTCTTTTTCTGCTCCCCCTCTGCAAAAATATTTCAATAATGTCTGTGTATATATATATAAAAAAAAAAAACTGTAGTTAGAAACAGACTACTACAGTATGTTACTAGGTGATAGATTTTAATTTTAATACAGAGCTTTTACAGTTTTTTTTTGTTTCAAATTTTTTTATTAGGCATTATATGGTACACATTTTACATATAATCATGCTGTGGCCTAATACAGGTTTTTTCTAATTTTGTAATAGAGATAGTCTCAACACGTCCCCGACCCTACAACTTGGGTCGGTAGGGTTAGCGTGAGAATAGAAACAGAGAGAGAGAGGGGGGTGAAAATAGTAGGGGGAGAGGGTAGATGGGGAGGGGGGGGGGTTGAGAGAGGATGGACCCTTCCTCCTCAGTTTACCTTTGGGGGTTCCTTCTATATTCCGTCCGTCTCTTGCTGGGGGTAGCCCGTTTTAGTCTACTATTCGGGTCAGCCATGGCTCCCATATTGTGTAGAAGGGATCCATCTTCCTTTTTAGGAAGGCTGATAATTTCTCCATAAGCATCACCTCTTGTATTCTCTTTTTTTTTTTATAACTTTGTTTTATTGTATTTTACATACGTATACATGTACATGTACAGTCATTGCAACCACAGACATTGTACCAAAACCTTTTGTTGTACTTTAACATTTATCCAAAACGGGTAATAGGAAAAAGGGGAACAGAGGGAGAAGGAGAAAAAAGGTGAGGGGGGGGGGGGGGGTGGTGCGGGGTTATCTCTCACCGGGTCTATTGGTATTTGGAAACCCAGACTCCTGGGTGTTCCAACGCCCTACTCCCTTCCGGGCGCTCTCATCGGACAGGGGGCCTAGGCTCCACCTCTGATCACTCATCTAGGGTGCTTTTGTCGCCGATTGTCCCTAGTAATTCCTACTCCGGGCCTCGATCAAGGGAAAACGCATCTACCACTATCATAGCAGGATGGTATCCCTCTCTACTCCCGGGATGTCCATCTGGGCCAGCCAAAGCGTCCAGGTTTTTAGATAAATTTCACCAGTGTCATTAACTAAACTCGTTAACTTTTCCATCTGGCATACGAACCAAATTCTGTTCCGAATCTTGGAAATTGGTGGAATTTCGGGTTGTTTCCACAATGCTGCGATCTCACACCGAGTTGCTGTTGCGAAATAGGCAACCGGTTTATTACTTGATTAAGTCAACCCCAGTGTCGGCCTGTTCAGCAGGAACCGCCACGGGTCCAAAGGGATTTTGAGGTTAAGAATCCTCTCGAGCCAATCTCTAATTTCTCGCCAAAGCGGTCTAATCCTCGGGCAGGACCACAGCATATGTAACAGGTCAGCTGTTGCTCCACACTGTCTAGGGCACATCGGGGAGTACCCTGTTACAAATTTAGATAATTTCATGGGAGTGTGATACCAGCGCATTAATACTTTATATGCGTTTTACCTTAATGTCGTGCAAATAGAGCTCTTAGCAGTAGCCATAATAATCTTAGCCCACTCCTCTACATCTAGTACCTCACCTAGATCTCTCTCCCATTGATCCATGTACTTCAGTTTGTGGTCAACCTTTACCCCTGAACCGATTACTTCTCTGTACAAATGCGATGTGAGTCCCCGGGTATCAGTCTCAACTAGACAGAGCTTTTCAAACATGGTTAGTGGGGGTCGAGGGGTTATGTTAGTATAGAATGCTCGCAGTTGGAGAAATCTGAATATCTCTGAGGGGGGGATGTTTGATTCCTCTCGGATGTGTGCAAAGGGCTTAATATCTTTTCTCCCCTCCATATCTCGGAGCCTATGTATGCCCAATTGTTTCCAGATTGTAAATTCCTTTCTGTACAGGCCTGGAGCAATATTCGGGTTGCCCCAGAGCGGGGTCATCAGCGATCCTCTAGATGACAGAGTGCACCTAAATTTGTTGGCCTCCCAGATAGCCAACGAGTTAGCCATTGAGGCCAGCGGCTTTTTCATCGGTTTCAAGGCTGTTTTGGGTAACCAGATCAAGCTTTTCAACTCTATTGGGGAGCAAGCTTCGCTTTCCAATGCAACCCACCTTTTCGAATCCGGGCTTGTGTGCCATTGGGAGATTTGGCATAATTGTGCCGCTTTGTAATAAGATAGCAAACAAGGTACCGCTAGGCCCCCCTCCAATGTGTTACTCTCGGCTTTTTCCCCTCCCAAATAAATTTGGATATACAACAGACTGAAGTGAGAGTATGTCTGTCAGTCTAAGTGGCACCGGCAACGTGTGAAACAGATACAGGATGCGTGGGAGGAGATTCATCTTAATGCTATGTATCCTACCGATCCAGGATATTTTAAAAGACGCCCACTTTCTCAAATCCTCCTTTAGATCGCGGATCAGTTTGGGGAAATTTGCTTGGTAAATACCTATGTAATCTTTGGGGATGACTACCCCTAGATACTTCACTCCGTGTTTTGGCCAATTAAAGTTAAAATTGATCTGTATCAACTTCTCTGTCTCTTTCGGGAGGCCTATATTCAAGGCTTCAGACTTGGACTGGTTGCTCTTAAAGCCTGATATGTCATGGAATTTCCCTAGCAAGTTGAATAGGTTCGGTAGGGATGTGAGCGGCCTTGAGATTGTTAGTAAGACATCGTCTGCGTATAGCGCTATCTTGTGCGTCTGTGAGCCTGACTCGATTCCTCCTACGTCGGGATTATTTCTGATTTGGGCCGCCAAGGGCTCCATGCACATTGCAAATAATAGGGGGGATAACGGGCACCCTTGTCTAGTGCCACTTCTAATTTTGAAGAGGTCCGACGGGAATCCCTGGTGTACTACCTTGGTGGCCGGACCTTGATACAGTGACAGGATTGCGTTGACCACCCGTTCCCCCAGCCCAAACTCTCCAAGCGTGGCCCTCAGGTACGGCCAGTCAATCCTGTCAAAGGCTTTTTCAGCATCCAGACTCAACATCATAACTGGGATCTTACGCGTATTGGCTATATCTATCAGATCAATAATCCGTCGTGTGTTATCTGCTGCTTGTCGACCCTTAATGAACCCGACTTGATCTGGATGTATGAGTCTGGGCAGGATGTGACTTAATCAATTGGCCAATAATTTAGCATAAATTTTGATATCGGTGTCAATGAGTGAGATGGGCCTGTAGCTTGAACAGTCTAATGGGTCTTTCCCAGACTTATATATTACTGAGATGGACGCTTAGATCATCTGTTCCGGGAACGCGGCCCCTTCTAGCACTGCATTAAACATTCTGAGGAGGTGAGGCCCCAGGAGCTTAATGTATTTTTTATAGTAAAGGTTGGAGAACCCGTCAGGTCCAGGTGCTTTTGAGGGTTTGAGGTTCTGAATAACCTGGGTAAGTTCCTCTATAGTAAAGTCCGCCCCTTGAACTTCCCTCTCCAAACCACTCCATCTTGGTAGGTGTGAGCCCTTCAGGAAATCCCTCATGACTCTTTTGGTTTTACCATTATGTGCCACTTTTTCCCCGTTATAAAGATCCTCATAAAAGCTCCTGAATTCCTCCACTATAAGTTTTGGGTTAGCTGTCTTGACTGCTGTTTTTAGCCGTAGCTCCCGGATACTATAATTTGGGTGCCTATTCCTCAATTTGTTAGCCAGTAAGGTATTCTGTTTGACTTTTCATAAAATAGCCTCTTGGACCAACTCAGTGTGTTGTCTGCCTGGGAGGCCAAGACCAGATTAAGCTCGATTCTAGTGTTTTGCATTTCTTTAAGTAGAGCCAGACCCTGGTCCCACTTATGTTTGAGTAGTAGGTCCCTAAGCTTCGTTTGTAGGGTGGCAATTTTCTCGTTTCTCTCCCATTTCCTTTTAGCCGCCAACTTAATTAGGGTCCCTCTCAAGGTTGCTTTGTGCGCTTCCCATAAAAGTGAATGGGACGTACACTACCTGTATTCATTTGGAAGAATTGATCTATTTCCTTGCCAATTATCTGTTCGGTCCCTGGCACCTTCAATAATGCCTCATTAAGTTTCCAATTTGCTCCCGGCCTGTCCAGAAATTTATGAGTACACCGTAGCTCTATGGGTGCATGATCCGACCATGAAATATCATGGATCCCTGAATGGGGGATCTGCGGGACTAGTCTGCTAGAGACAAAGAAGTAATCGATTCTGCTATAGGTGGAATGGGGGTGTGAGTAAAAGGTATAGTCTCTTTACAGTGGGTGCATCTCCCTCCAAATGTCTACTAGTTGGCTATCCCTCAGTCCTTCCTGTAGGGCATCTATATATTTTCTCTTGTTGGGTTTGTGGGGACCTGACCTATCCATCCTTGTGTTGATCGCTACATTGAGATCCCCCGCCACAATTATATCTCCTTTAGCAACTGATCTCAGCGTATCGAAGAACTTCTTGATGAAGGAGGGGTCTTGCTCGCACGGAGCATATACCGTAGCCAATGTTATAGGCTGAGCTTGAATTGTGCCTACAATGACGAGGAACCTGCCGTCCCTATCTCTCTTAACCACCTCTTCTATAAAGGGGAGATTGTTATGAAGCAGGATCGCTACTCCTCTTTTCTTTTCATTCCTTGCTGAGGAAAGATAAAACCTTTTAAAACTCTTATCCCAGTATTTGGGGGCACTTTTATTACTAAAGTGCGTCTCCTGGAGTAGCACTACGTCAGCCCGCTTACGCTAGTAATCCGCTATTGCCACACTACGTTTGCCCGGGCTATTTAAACCTTTAGTGTTGTGGGAGACCATAATCTACGACATTGGGTGTCGGGGTTGTTTTTACTGCTACATTTGCGACCTCTATTGTAGGCATGTTGAACCCGTGAGCCCCCTGGCTCATTTACCTCAATCGGGGCCCGAGCCCGCACCACAGGGGGAGGGGAGGGGGGGGTGGGAGAGGAAGGAAAGAAAAGGGGAAAACAAAACAATTGAGGGGCCGAAGCTGACCGTGGTCAGCAGCGGTCCCTTAGCCCACGGGCTTACCTTGCGCCCTGGAATGCCCAGTAGGGGCTTCCCTAACCCCAACCACTGACATTGGCTGGGTGCCCGAGGGACTTGTCTGTGCATGAGGGTATGACCCATTCGTGCACAGCTTGAGTCGCAGGCAGCCGGCCCAGGTGGTCCCGAAACCGGCACCCTCTACAAAATACATCAAAGCTAATTTTACTTAGGCAAACTGTGTACCCAATCAAACCAGAGTGGGTATAATACTGAACCTACATACAGTGAAACTCAACCTGTCTTTGTTATCATCCCCGGCCATCTGTGTACCTTCCCCCTTAGTGTTTGGTGAAAACTTCATTGTTGCGACAGAGTTCCATTTGGGCAGCCCCCCGTCCCCCCTTTCAGCGGTCCATCTCATGGGGGGGTTCAGCCCCTCCAGTTACTTGTTACATTGTGTTGCCTGAGCTGAGAGTCTAAATCGAGTTAAGTCCCGGTCCATTGCCCCCTTTGCCCCCCCTAGATAATTCTTTTATTCATTATGCTCATCCCTCCCTCCCCCCCTTCCCTTCTCGTCTCCCGCTACCGGTCTCTTTGGTTCCATAGAGGAGGCTCAGCTTGGCCTGGAATCATTGTGCGATTAGTCTCTGGGCCCGGTGCAGCGACGATAAGCAGCGATAACCCTCTTGTTGACCACCCCTCTCCGCAATGCAGCCTAGGATCCCCCTCTCATCTTCCCAGCGGATCTCGGCTGTAGGATTGGAGAGAAATGTTAAATGCATGGCACTACACCAATATGGGGGATCTCCATTCTCACTCATTCTCGCCCCCCAAGCTCTCCCCCCTTCTATCATTCCCGACCCCTCCAGCCCCCCCGTCTGCCTCCCACTCCCACCTGCCCTTCTTTTCTCTCTTTTTCTCTCCCTCCTACTCTCTCCTCCTTCCTCCATATTCCTTCCCCCCCCCCAGTCTTTCCCCACTCCCGCTCTTTCCCCCCCTCCCCAGTCTCTCCCCTCCTCCCTCGCTCCCCCCCTCTCCCCCCCTTGATTCTCCCCCCCGCATTCGTCCCCTCCACATTCATCCCTCCCCCCTCCCTCTCTCTCCTCCCTCATCCCCCCCTGGGGTGGACAACTTATGTGGTGATGTTGATGGAATTGCTGCACGTCCTCCTGCCTCGGACCGTCTCCTTTTCTCCCCATCCCCGTGCGTCCTGCTCCTCTCTGTGTCCCTCTCTGAGGGATGTCCTCCAGCCCAGCCTGCTGATCCGGTCCGTCCTCCTGCCACCAGGGGGCTCCCTCCGCCATTCTGTCCTCGAGATTACAATCTGCCGCTATGCCGTCTTCTGCCACCAGGAGTCTCCCTCAGCTCGGTCTCTCACTGACTGGAGCAAGATGGCCGCGTTTCGACTTCCCGCCACCAGGGGATCATTGCTCCTGCCATCTTCCCCAGATGTGAGTAAAATGGCTGCGCCATTCTCTTCCCGCCACTAGAGGGAATCAGCTACCCATCTACCGCATTTAGTGAAGTTTTGAGCCAGGGAAGGCTCCTTTAAATACTGGCTTGGGGATGATCAGCAACTAATAGACAGTTAAACCTTGTGCTTGCTCCCTGACGGCTCCACACGCTGCCAAGACTCCTCCGGTGCAGGAGCTTCTGCGGGGCCCTGCTGCTCAGGACCCAGGGGAGAGACCGGTAAGCCAATTTTTTTTAGGAATTCAGCGCCCCCCTCTAGGTGTTTCAGGGTGAAAGCCACGCCGTTTCTTATCACCATCAATCCGAATGGAAAGAGCAATCGATAGCGGACCCCATTGTCACGCAGGACCCTGGTAATGGTTGACAGGGCTCTCCGTTTTGTCAGGGGTTGTGGGGCGATGTCCTGGAATACCTGCAGTCTCACCCCTTCAAACTCCAGGGTCTTGGATTCTCGTGCAATTTGGCACACACTTTCTTTTATTTTAAAGTAATGTAGCCTAATTATGATATCCCGTGGGGGGTCCCCTTGTTGCGGTCTGGACTGCAGAGCCCGGTGACACCTGTCAAACTGTAGCTCAGCCTCAATTTTATCGGGCAGCATATGTTGGAGCCAGTTTGAGGTGAATTCTTCTGGGTCTGACACGGATTCCGGTACCCCACGCAGGCATATGTTATTGCGCCTATCTCGGTTTTCGGAGTCCTCCTGCCGGTCTTGCAAGTCTGTGATCAATTTGTGGAGTTGGGCCATTGACTTGTCATTTTTTTGTGCGTCAACTTTATTTTCAAGTGTGTTCGTTCTTTCCCCTATGCTGTCAACGTCTTTCCTGAGCTTTCATAGCTCCTTCTGAAAGAAGGTCTTAATTTCTGTGCAGAATGCCTTCATATCTGTTCTCGTGACCCAGTCCTGGTCCGTGGCCCCCACTCTGCTTGCGGGTCTGCTCGCGGACCTGTCACTCTCAGAGTCTGAGCCCGCCATTTGCCCGCTGTCTTCCCCTCCACTTACTTGCGTCGGCTCTCCCTTCTGAAAATAATCAGTGACCACGGAGGTTCTTTTACGTGATTCCGCTTTCTTTGGCATCCTAGGGGGTTCCAGTTGCTGAATCACTGCTTGCCTCTACGATTCAATGGTTTTTTATGCTTTTATTGTTTAAAATTCGTGCCGGCAGGGACGGAGCCTCTTACTTAGGCATCCATACACCTAGCCGCTGCACATATGCCTCATTGTATTCACTTTTTAACTGTTTGCCTAGGGGGGGGAGACACCTTCTTCCATGAGGCCGCCACCGCACATCTAGCCGCTGTGAGGATGAAGGAGATCAATTTTCTTGTTGGGCGGTCAATATTCTCAATTGGCCTGGCCAATAAGTAGGTCAGCGGATCAATGGGTAGGGTGAGGTCTGTGACCTCTTTAATTAAAGACTGTATGGTTTCCCAATATTTCTGGATTTCCGGACATGACCACCAAATCTGGGTCATGTCGCCTTTTTGTCTGCAGCCTCTCCAACATAGATCGGAGGCCAGAGGGTAGATTTGATTTATTCTAACTGGGGTGAGATACCAGTGAAACAGTATTTTGTATATATTCTCTTTGATTGTGGTACATATGGAAGTTCCTGAGGCTGATTCCAAAATACTTTCCCAGTCCTCTTGGTTTATAACTATATCCAATTCTGCTGCCCAATGGAGCATGTAGTCATGGACTGGGGCTTCTATTGCCCTGGGGCTTCTATTGCCCAGTTCTGCGTAATTTTGTGTTATAAGACCTTTTTGGTGGGCTGTTTCCTTGCATAGCCTTTCAAAGTTAGTGAGAGGGGGAAATTCCAACGTTGGGGATAATGTTTGAATAAAGTGCCGAATTTGGAAGGATTTTGAAGACATTAAGTCCAACTATTTCATATTTATTTTGTAGTCTTTGATAACTCAGGAATTGCCCTAAGCTCAGGAAGTCGGCAATCGCTCTTATCTTTTTAGTCGTGAACTGATCGAATTGTCGGGGCTCACAGCCAGGTGGAAATTTGGGGTTTTTAATGATTGGTGTGAGTTGAGATTTGGGGGCCGTGAGCTTGAATTTAAGTTGGTATTTCGTCCAGGTCTCCCGTGTGTGCCTCGTTGGTCCTAATTTAAATTTATTATTCTGCATGTCCTCCCTGCTCAGGGACCAAAGACATGCTGGCAAAGAAGGTGTGCCGGCGTATTGCATTTCTATGTCCAGCCAGCAATATTGGCCTGGTTCTGCATTCCAAACTACTACCTGCCGCAACTGGGCGGCTTGATAGTATCTTGTAATGTCTGGGACTTTTGAAGCAAGTAGAACTGTCCTTGCGATTCTAGGTTTTTTCCCCTGCCAGATAAAATAGAAAATTTGTTTTTGGATATTCTTCAATTCTGAGCCAGGGATGTGGATCGGGTGAGTCTGGAAGTAGTATAGTAATCTGGGGAGTATGTTCATTTTCACCGAGATCATTCTCCCAATCCATGATATTTGGTATGCTCCCCATTTGTCTAGATCTTGTTTAATTTTCTGAAATAGGGCTGGATAATTATGGTGGTATAAAGATTGGTAGTTCCCCGTTATCTTTACTCAGAGGTATTTGATATGCGAGGAACTCAAGCGGTAGTTAAAGTTTAGCTTTAAGAATTTCACCTCTGGCTCTGGCAGGTTTAGATTAAGTGTCTCGGATTTGGGCACTGCCCCCTGCTAATTTTACCTTTGCTGAGGGGTATTGGTAGAGTCTGCGGACCCCTTCTAGGTATGCGTCTTTAAAGCCAAATTTACGCATGGTGTGGTCTAGGAATAGCCTTCTCTGCATCTAAGCTAAGAAGTATTGCTTTGGTCCCTGTGAGGTGGACATGGTCAATAATATTAATTATCTTACGAGTGTTGTCTGAGGCTTGTCTGCCCGCCACAAATCCAACTTGGTCTATATTTATCAGTCTCTGTAAGATAGGGTTTACCTATTAGCTAGTATTTTACTGTATAGTTTGAGGTCATTGTTAAGAAGGGAGATTGGTTCGATAGCTACCACATTGCATCGGGTCTCTGCCTTCCTAATGAATGATAGCTAGGTTAGCGAGAGACATAGAGGTGGGAATTGGATTTCCCTCTAGAAAATAGTTGAACATTTTTAGTAGATGCGTGGATAGTATAGGTAGAAATCTCTTATACAGTAGTAGACATTGGTGAAACCGTCAGGGCCAGGTGACTTGGAGAGTTTTAGCACTTGTACTGCCTCTTCTAATTCTTCTTTTGATATCTCAGCATTGAGGATTGAATTTTCCTCCTCTGTTAACGTAGGGAGTTGACAGTTATCTAGGTATTTTTTTATTGCTTCGGACGCCATTGGTTTAGGTCGGCCGTTCTTAGATCTTAGGTTATAAAGTTCCGTATAGTATTTAGTATATTCCGCTGCTATCTTGTTATCACTATATTGTATCTCACAGCTCTATTCTTGATCGCTGTTATATGGGATCTCTTTTGTATTCCTCTCAGTCTGCTAGCCAAAAGTCTGTCGGCCTTGTTTCCCTTGTCGTAGTAGTGTTGATTAGTCCATTTGAGGGCTTTTTCTACATCTTCTAATTGGATTTGTTTGAGTTTTTGTCTAGCTGTGGTTAGGGTTTTTTTTAGGGGGTTGGTTTTGTGGGCTTGCTCCAGCTTTAGGATATTATCGGTGAGTTCTTTAATCAGTTTCTGTTTAACGTTTTTCCTAGAGACGCAATAGAGATGAATTTACCTCTAATTGCTGCCTTATGGGCCTCCCATAGGATTGTTGGGGATGAGACTGATCCTGAGTTAAAGAAAAAGTAGTCCTTAAGTGAGGCTCTGATCTCCCTCTCTATCTCAGGATGGTTCAGTAGGGAGTCATTTAATCTCCAAGAGTAGGATGTATTCTTTTCGAACGGTGTTGACAGGGTCAAGGTGATCGGGCATGATCTGACCACGTGATTGGGCCGATATCTGATTCAGTGGTCGCCTCCAAGACATATTTGGTTAGCAGAAAGTAATCTATGTGAGAATAGGTCTGATGAGGAGCTGAGTAGAAGGTGTAGTCCCTCTGGCCCTGGTGCTGGGATCTCCATATGTCCACCAATGAGAACTCATCCATTATTCCCCTGAACCTTTTCCCGGTGATTTGGGAGTGGGTTGTACGGGGGTGACCCATTGCAGTTGATCTGTCCTCGGTGGGGTTTGAGACCATGTTTAGGTCTCCGCCCACTGGCATCGATGACAGATATTCCGGGTCAATGCCCTCGAGAACTGTTTTTAGAAATTCTGTTTGATTCTCGTTTGGGGCATAAACATTGATCAGAGCTATTGCTGAGCCCGCCAAGGAGCCGTATACCACTAGAAATCTACCCTTTGGATCCACAGTTGTTTTGACATGATTAAATGGAGTTCCTTGCCTGATTATTATAGCCACTCCCCGCTTTTTACTACTAAATGGTGCGAAAAAGCACATTGGAAACACTTTTTTGAATAAATTTGGGGGGTCTCCTGATGTGAAGTGGGTTTCCTGCAGGAATATGATGTCTCCCCCTGATCTTTTCATATCTTGGAGGGCTAGTCTCCTTTTCTTATTATTTTGTAGTCCTTTGACGTTTAGTGACAGTATCTTGACTGGGGCCTTGGCAGCCATTGAGTATTTTTATGGGGTGAAGCCTTAGAACCCCTCCTTTCCCACTTGGGGGGGTCTTGATTCTGTAGTGTAGGCGCACTCTATGCCCTGGCAAACATATAGGATTGGGTCGCTCTCTGCGTAGGATTGTCTGGGTGCACTGAGGAGGCGGGAGGTGTAGGAAGGGCGGGGGGGTAGGGTAAAGATCTGCTGGAACAGAGACAGCAGATGGTAGTAAAAGATGATTAGGTCCGCGTTAGAACCCAACAAAAAGTTGCCAGGTCCATGGGTGACCGGCATTTGGGCTGGTATGCCCTTCGGGGGTGGTTTCGGTGTCGGCAGCCGGTGGGCAGCAGGGGGGCCAAACCCTCTGGTTTTTTTTATGAGCTCTCTTTTCCCCTGTTCTCGGTGGTGTCTTATGTATGCCTTGGGGCTATTCTTCTGATTCAGGGAGTGGGGCGGGGGTGGGGGGGGAGGGGCACTGGTGGCAGGAGGGGTTGGCTGTGGGGGAGGAGGGGGGGACTGCCTTAGATCTACTTCGAGTCTGTCTCGAGTTGGGTCTGCATTGTCGCTTCTGTGTGTTCCAGGGGGGGGGTCACTGTATCTAGGGAGGTCGATTCCTAGATGCTGGGTTGCTATTTAGGGAAGAGTCTGTCCTCTTTGGATAAGGGGCTGGGAACTTTTTGCTACTGTGGCGTATGTGCCATGAAGGGGGGGAGGGGTCGAGGGGAAGGGGTGAACTGGCGGGGAGGGCTGGGAGATAGTGAGGGGGGAGGGTGTGGGATGTGGGTGGGGGGTGGGTTCGTAGAGTATGTTTTTACCATTGTACATTGAATTTTTGGCATGACAGGTAACGAGATATTTACATTGAGTAACCAAACCAATAGTTGCATAGTGTTATTCTAAACAGTTTTGGCAGAGGAGGGAGTGGACTCATCTGTACATTCATCTAGATATATTGGACATGTGGAGGAGTCGTCTCTGGGGTGGGAGGGGAGGGAGGGGAGGGGGGAGGAGGGGAGGGGGGAGGAGGGGAAGGGGGGTGGTGGTGGGAGGGGTGGAGGGGGGAGTTGGAGGGGGAGGGGGAAGGGTGGGGGGGAAGAAATGGTTACGGTGGATGTAGGGGGGAGTCCCGGGGGGGGGGGGGTTCTGCAAGCGCATAGTTGTTCACAAGGGAGAGTGCACATTGGACTTTTACAGCCATCAATACAGTTATTTCCCCAGGTTGTGCTGTCATGTAGATCTACTATGCTGGTCACAGCCGTTATGAAACACATAGTACAATGAGGGCAGAGGGGCAGCGGGGGAGGGGGGGAAGGGAACAAGGGGGGGATGCAAGGGGGTTTTTTTTTGTGGTAACACCTTCGGTTTAATGCTTACAATTTTTTTTATAATGTCTCTTGTTGAGCGTACTGGGGGGGGGGGGGAGATTAGTGAACAACATTGAGCCGCTTTTCAGCTTGCTGGAATAATCTGCAATGAGTGTGTACATTCTGATAACACTAGAAATAACATTTTAACGATATGCTACTAAACAAACGGAGGAGTGGGGGGGGGGGTGAAACTTGGGAGGATAGTTCAACAGCCTCAACGTAGGCAGAGGGCCTTCTAGTGCCAAACTTGGTAGAGAATGAAACTTGTCCCACTTATCCCAGATAAAATGTCTTATCTAGGTGGGTGTCTTTCAAACCTGTTCCAGGTGGAGTAGACCCTCGTCGTCGGGCGGGTTGAGGAGGTCCCAGCGGAGTTATGCGGTTAACCGGGTCTCCCGCCTCCACGCATCTCAACTCAATTCATCCAACTGTGTGGGGTATATGTTTGTCCCCGCTCTCCAACCGAGGGGACCCGGGGGACTTCCGGTCCAAAAGGTGAATAAAAAAAAGGACCCCCCTCCCTCCATTAAGATCTTGTGTTGGGGATCAATAGCCCAGGGTCGTCGGGCTCCGATGCGGAGTGATTAACTTCTCTGCACGTGCTGGCCAGCCAGCCTCTCCTAAGCTCTGATGGGCCCTTGGCCCCGACTTGGTCCTCGTGTCTCCATCTGATCGCGGTCCCGCGTGGGCGGCAGCGTCAGGCCAAGCCCTCGGGCAAATCCTGGCATCTCTTCTGGCAGTCTGATTGATAGTTGTTTTCCGCCTCTGGTCACCACGAGTCGGAACGGGAACACCCATCTGTAGGTTATATTATTCTCCCGCATCAGTTGGGTTAGGGGCTTGAGTTCCCGGCGTCTCTCGATCGTGAGTCTTGCTAGGTCACTGAAAATTTGCACAGGCTCGTTGCGGAACATTAGGTTGTTGGTTTCTCTGCTTGCCGCCATTATTTTGTCTTTCGTGGAGTAGCTGTGTAAACGCACTATGATGTCTCTCCTTCTTTTGGGATCATTTGATCTGGGGCCCAGTGCGCGGTGGGCGCGATCAATTTCCAAATCTCTTTCTTCCAGGCCTGTGCAGATCGTGTTGAAGAGTTCCACCAGGTATGGTCTGATGAGGTCAGGGAGAACCGTTTCCGGGACATTGCGAATCCGTACATTCTGTCTCCGGTCCCGATTCTCCGGATCCTCCATACCATCTTTCAGGTATCTAATTTCGTCCCCCAGGCGTATAATTTCCTCATCAGCGGCTGCTTGGGCCTGTATGGACTCTTCCAGTTTGCTCTCCAGATCCTCTGTTCTTTGCGTGAGGCTTCCCAGCTCCTCTCTTAGCCTAGACAACCGCCTCTTTTAAATCTTGCTGCAGGGTTCTGTGGAGTCTATCGTGGATGCTCGTTAGCATTTCCTCGAGGTAAGTGCACGTGATCTCCCTCTCCAGCGTTGCGCTCTCGGCTGGCTGATCTTTGTCCCTTTGTGGGGATGCGATCTCGTGGTGTTCGGCGCCATCTTGGGCTCCCTGCGTGGTTCCTGAGCCGCGATGCTGCTGTGGCGCAAAGTATTTTGTTACTCCCTTGGGAGCTGGCGTTTTTGCCTTATTAGACATGCCGTGGAGTTTAGGCACCTTTGTAGATAAAACTCTGGTGGTATTCGATAGGAGAAAAGAGCTTTAAATCTTGTTTATGCGTGAGGGTTCTTAGAGCTCCCTTGCTAACCCACCATCTTGGATGACGTCACCGGAAGTCTCTGGTTTTACAGTTTTTAACGATAAACCTCCTCATTAGTAATGGAGTTTATAAAGAATAAGCTACAGTATTTGCACAATAAAAAGCATTCTTTTATTTTCTGAAGCTGGTACTGGCTGTAGTAATAGAATGAGGCAGTAGAGAACAAAAAGGTTTAGGCATACTGTATGTGTCAGGCAACAGGGTTGAACAATAAGTGACTGGTGTGTGTTATTGGGGGAAGTGGGTTATTGTATTGGGGGGTATTATGTGTACTGGGAAGATATGTGTATTGGGGGTTAGTATGGCTAGATGGGGTGGTTATTATGTGCATTGCGGGAGCTTATTGTGTATTGGGGAGAGGGGATCTTGAGTGTGGGTTGGAGAGAAGTGGGGATGTGGCAGAGATAGAGGTGGGTGTGGGAGAGAGGTGGGTGTGTGGAGAGAGAGGTGGAAGTGTGGGAGAGAGCGAGGTACGAGTGTGGAAGAGAGTGATGGGGGGGTGGGAGAGAGAGAGGTGGGGTGTGGGAGAGAGAGAGGTGGGGGTGTTGGACAGAGAGAGGTGGGAGTGTGGGAGAAAGAGAGGTGGGGGTGAGGGAGAGAGGTGTGGATGTGGAGGAGGGAGAGAGAGAGAGGTGGGGGTTGTGAGAGCTAGTACAACTCACCAATAAATCAGAGCATACTCCTATGCCTTACATAGCAATGCTACTTCCTCAGCCTGCATGCTGTATGCTCTAATCTAATGCTATTTATAGGGACGTAGTCATGGTAACTGGACTAATTTATAAAACCCTACATTACCCCTTGATATTAAATGTATTAAAAACAACAACATTTACTAAAATATCTTACCAATTGAATATAAAAAAAACACATATATTAAAATATCTCTTTTATCTACAAAAAGGATTCTATATCTATAAAAAATATAGAAAACATTATTGAAACCCGTGGCACACAGCAGAAAAAGATACACAACCCGTCAGCTGTGTGTGAGCAGGGTCTGGAGCTATCATGATATCTCATGCGTATACTATTAATAAAAAATGAGTCCATAATAAAATATAGCAAATATTTTCATAACATGATTATATATTAACAACAAATACAGATGCAGTCAGATTCATCTCCACCCTGCCCTGCACTTGGAGTGGGTGAACCGCGACCCGATTAGAGCCAAGTACAGTGCAGGGGGTGACTTTCCCATCAGGATTAACAAAGCGGGGGTCCCTGCTTCTGAATGGGACTTCTGCTGCAGTAATCTTACCAGGCCACCAGCAGTCTGGAAAAGTTGCACAGTGAGAGCAGACAGAAGTGCTCCCACGTGATAGGGACATTGAAACTTGCAGGAGATACCGGCACCGATACGGAGAGCTGTACCTCTGGAAGCAGGATGTTCCCGGACCTTAAATTAATGTGGTTCAGGAGCTCCCCTGCTTCAATACTATTTAATAAAAATAAAATAAAATAAAAACAGTGCGCTAGCCTGTTAGAGCTGTTCAGGAAGAGGGAACTTTTCTTTCTGCTCTCACTGCGAAGCTCTTCCAGACTGGTCAGGTAGCATTAAGGCAACAGGAGTCCCATTCAGAAGCAGGGACCACCGCTGTTTTAATCCTTATGGGCAATTAGTAGACTGAGTATTTGGCCATGGGGAAGCTATACTGTATGCTAAATTAATCTGTCTGCATTTGTTTGTTTTGAGATATGAGAAATGAAACCAAAAGATACATATAGGAACATACACATATCGCGTATGTACATACAAAATTTGCATAAAACACATACAAAAATATAAATGACACTAAAAAAATCGTTAAATATTCCAGTTTATGTACACATTTATAAAGACACAGACAATGAGTATTAATATTCTCTGATGAAAGGTGTGAGGTGTATTTCTTCATTTTATAATTTGGGAGAATTTCCAAGTTAAAAATCCAAAATGCTTCTATATTGTAAAGTACTGCAGGTGAAATCAATTACCCTTTTTCTTACCAGTTTTAATCACCTCCACACCTAGCTACTGTAATCCTTGGTGATCTCTATGTAACCCTTCTCCCCCCCCCCCCCCTTAGACTCAACTGATGTATCTAGGGTGCATGAGGGGCAGTTACATGGTGTTGAGTGGTGCATACCTGTTTGGAACAGGAGGGCCTGAGCTTCCCGCGATGTTATGGGGGAGACAGGATCCGGCTTCTGAGGTACTGGCCTCCATTTGGTCTTAGTGGTGCAGCGCCTCCATCTCCTATAATTCCCAGGGATGTGGGAAGAGACCCTTATAGAAGAACCCCCTTGGTCCCCGGGTGAATACTCCAGAATCACACGGCACAGTGGATGAAAGTAACAGAGTCTTTATTGTACTCTCTTTAGCAGGCACGTAGTAGCAACACAGCAATACAGGTACACGGTACACCTCCTCCTCCTCTCCCTCCAGATTGTTCTCCACTGGATGGTCTGAAGGGTACAATTTTCCCTGCCTCCACCCGCAACCAAGGGCGCCACGGTGGGGCTGCTCTTCCCTCACCCCCTAAGCAGGATGAGAGGCATGGATTCACCTCTACAAACTAGGCCCTACTCCTCAGGAACCTAGCTACACTCTCTCTCTCTCTTGGCCTGTCGGTCCCGGCAGACACTCCAACACTCGCAGCCTCCAATGCATAACTCTCTCCTCTCTCTACTCCGGGAGTAGACAGACTCACTCTCAGAACTCAACTGAACTAGAGCACACAGGAACCGCAACTAAGTTTGGTCAGCCCCGCCCCTATGACATCAACAAGACCTCCCCTCTGCACTGGTTTGCAGCAGGGACAGGCTTGTATTAATCAAGCAGGCAAGGCTTTGCAAGGGGGAAAACCCATGATTACTACTGGGGCCTGCCTTAACAGGGCTTACCACAGTAGTAGGAAGATTTAGTAGCCCAGGCTGTTTACAGGGGGCTACATTCTCCCTATGGTGGAATCCAATGGTCCCCACTTGGACCTCGCTTTGGCAGTACCATCCTGCAGTGAACAACCTGGGGAACAAACACAGGTTATACACATCTACATCAAACATTTATGAGGTAATATTTGTCACACAATGAATCCAGGTACACCTAACATGAAGAACCTAATAATAATGCTTAGTGTCTGGCTTCCTTATCTTTCTGCCGTTGTGATCAGTGACCATTACAGCAAACGACTGAACTGACCCATGTTCTGGTCGATAACTCACACCATGCATGTAGATACATCTCCCAATGCTCCATATGCGTACTAGCTCGCTAATCTTATCTTCATTGTGATAACCGGCCTTGCCGAACTTGGTCCGTAAGTACTCTTGAACTGCTTCCCTTAGCCAATTATCTCTGTTTGCTTCAATCTCCCGCATGATAGGCTCAGGCACATAAGGGTACTCATAACCGTGTGACTGTCTGTATCTAGCCACTATGGCTCTGTCAGCCCTACTCAACTTAGTAAGCTTTCTGTGACTCACCCTGCCAGGCAGTACCCAAAACACAGGCTCTTCCGGAGCTATTTCGTCGTACAAAACACTAGGACCACGGGATACAATAAGCTTTTGCTCTATTTCCCTGTATCTATGGTCTAACTCATCCTCCACCTCTTGTTGAGTGAAAGAACCAGCCGCCCACCAATGATTAACAACATTATTCTTTATGAGCAGGAACCGTGTACGGTCCATCCCCTCGTGGTAACCGGTGAATAGGGGTGCCCACCACTTGTCATGGTGCTCGTACTCGGTGGAAGGACCTGTGTATTCTATTTCTGACTCTACCTGAGACGATACACCGGACGTACCCGCATCAGTAGACTGCGAGCAATCTCTCCTCCCCTTAGCATTTATGTACCTCGTCGAATTAATTTTATGCACCACTGGTCTTGAAGGCCCAACCTCTGCTGGAGTATGTGAGCCACGGGCTCTCCCTCTAGCTGTAGGACAAAATGGTACAGGGTTAGGCACAGGTATTACATTCGAATACGGTATCTCCCCCTCAGAACCCTAATCACTTAAGTCCCAATCCCACAAGTCCTTAGAGTATTTGGGGAATTTACACAACTTATCCCCGATAGGTCCCAGTGGTATCACTCGCGACGGGGCAGGGGCAGTGGCCGGGGCAGTGGAGCTAGGTACTGGGGTTGGGGCAATGTCCAGATCAGTGTCCAGCAAACGGGCAATCCCGTTACCCAGGGACGCTCTCCTTAATTCGTTCCCCGCCATGCTCCATGCTTCTCGCGATGTTCCGCGGCTCCGTAGATTAGTCAGGGCAATGGCCGCATCGATACTCCATGATGAAAACAACATTCTAGGCCTTCTCTTTCCGGTGGAACCGGACACGACGTCATCAGGTGTGCCCGCAGAGTCGCCATCCGCTCCGTGGTCACGCACCGGAAGTGCGTCGCTGACCGGCATGGGCCATGGCGGAGCATCCGATGCACGGTCGAACAAGTAGGCCTCAAGCCTCTCCTTCTCATCTTCCGTGGTTACGGTCTCCTCCTGGCAGGAATAAGAGGGTGGTGAAGTCTCCTTACCGCTCCGCTGGCTTTTGATGAGATCGGGCTCCTCGAGGGTCTTATCGATCGCCATCTCCTCCGCACTGGGAGTCACCCCGGTCATGGGACTGCATCGGGCCTCAGGCCGCACCACCGCTCGCTGTCGGACGGGGTCTGCGCTCGGCTGCTCCTCTTTGATGCCGCTCGGGTGGTTCGCCAGTAGGCGCATCTCCACCGATGATACACCAACATCCTAGTCTGACGAAATTATGATCGGCTCCTCCGCTCGGAAGTCACCGGAATTTTCTGCGATACAACCAGTGGGTACAGGCACAAAGCTGGTGTGCTCCGGTACCTCCACTGCGGTCGCGCTCTTCTCCTTGGACGATTCTTTCGGCTCGACAGCCGGTTGGGCCTGGGTTCCTCCCGTCCGCTTGTAACGGGGAACCAGGGCTGTTTTCGCTGCCCTCCGCCACCTCCGTTATTGTTCCCGGAGACACACCCCGAGAGATCTCGGTCATCAACTCTGGCTCCGTAGGCCAGAAGAAGTACGTACCACACAAGGAGCAGCGTGCCTTGGTGCTGGGTACCTCGCCGGGCACACCGCAGTTGGCACACAGACACCGCAGGTACTCTTGTTCCTCGATCTGGATCACCAGCAGGCCGCCTGGTACTTGAACTACATTAGTGTTCATCACTGACATAGTTCTCGTAGGATTGAAACAGTTCAATAGCTCAGCTCCCCTCTCTGTGACTGTCAGAAAGAAATGAAGCTCCTCGCTCTCACTTCCTGTCCCTCCCTTCGCTGGGGCGGTGTGACAGGGTGAAGTCAAACCCTATCAATTATGCCTGGGAAACATATGTCTGAGTGCTTCATCCAGCACTCATAAGGGTTAATTCAGGTGGAAGTTAGGTAGTCAGGAAGTAAGCTGACACCTGAGAGCCAGGAAGGTAGATAAGGATCTTGTTACCAGCAGTAGCTGCCTGTGTCAGAGGAGAGCACATGGATAGATGTGCTGCTAGCCAGAAGGATACAGCACACTACTTACTGCAGCCAAAGTAAGATTTCTTTCATTAATTTGCATGACTGCTTAAAAATATTCTTACGGTTTGGGTATGGTTTAGCCAGCCAGCCTGCTAGTTAGGCCTGCTGTGTTAGTCAGTTTTCTCCCAACGTGGAGCAGGATTTATTTGCTTAAAGGGACAGTGTACCCGCATGTTATGTTGCTGTGGAGAAATAAAGCCACTGAACGTTTTCATTTATCCTGAAACTACACAAGTGGACTGTTCCCTGACCTCGGCTACAGGCCGTCCTGCCACAGGTGGTGTCAGAAGTGGGACTTGGACGGGCCCTGTATCTGAAGGGCCACACACACACACACACAGACGAAAAAAAAAAAATGGAGACAATTTTTTCTCAGTTCCTTGAGCAACAGCTCCAGCTAGCAAGAAACAAGCTGAGCGGCAGGCCCAGCAAGATGAGCGACAGGCCCAGCGAGAGGAAAAGCTACTCCAATTGCTGGCCGACGGCCCAGCCCCAGGCAGACCAGGGATTCCAAATAACCCACCGGTGATGCTGCATAAAATGAAGCCAAACGAAGACCCAGAGGCATTTCCCCTCACTTTTGAAAGGGTAGCCACGGCCCACGGCTGGACAGTTGATCGCTGGGTAACGACTCTGGCTCCACTCCTCATAGGGGAAGCTCAGGCAGCCTACCAGGCTCTTCCAGAAGACGAGGCCATGGACTATCAGCAACTAAAGGCTGCTATTCTGGATCGCCTAGTCCTCACTCCAGAGGCCTACCGACAGCGGTTCCGGACAGTCAAATACTGCTGCGGCCAAGTTTATTCGAGCATTTGCCCGTTCTTGGCCGCAGCAGTAGCCTGGCGCGCGCCCGAGGGTGACGGGCGCGCGCCGAAGCAGCGGAAGAGCGCCCTCCGATCGGGGCGCTCTCCCTACCACTGCCGGGTCCGCCGGGTCCCCTGGACCCCCCTGCCGCCGTCCCGCGATCGCGGGACACCAGGGCTCCCTCGGGGAGCCCTGGACGCGCGTGCAGGGGGCGCAGGCTCCCGAAGACGCATGACCGCGCGTCTATGACGAGCGGCACGCCGAGGGGCGGCCACTAGCAAGCCGGGAAATCTCCCGGCTTGCGGATCTGGCCGCAGTGTAATAAACTGTGTCGCCACTGTATACAAACAGAGACAGACCCCGGGTCATAGCCCACCGCTTAGTAGACTTATGTACCAGGTGGATACAACCGGAAAAACATGACAAGGCAGAGATCCTTGAACAGTTTGTGCTCGAGCAGTTCATACAGATACTGCCCCCCTCATCCCGCTCCTGGGTAAAAAGACACGATGCATTTTCCCTGAATTCAGCGGTCCGCTTGGTGGAAAACTTCCTGGGCGACGACACCCAACAGGATAGCTTGGAATGGCCGGTGCAAACACCAGTTGCTTTCGTTGATGCTAGAGGCAGGAAAGCAGACAATCGAGGGGTCTACAACCCGCCAGCTCGGGAGATCCAGTCAACCCGATCAGAAGACCCTTTCCCATCTCAGAGGGTTCCTGGTACAAACTCCCGCAGAGACGCCCATCCTGGGTCCGAGGCCACTGGATCACTCAAGGGAGGCCGCCACCCACAGTATTCCCCGAGAACCTGGACTCCTGTCACCCACCCGGTGCAGAGGATAACCCCACCAACCAGAAGGGAGGACCCCATCCAACAGCGGAGAGGTCCAAACACCGAGCCCCGTCGAGAGCTTCCGCTGACGACCGAGGTTGCGGATTCAGGAGATGATGAGATGGACTGTTCATATGGCAGAACCACTGCCACAGCTTGTCTCCGAGGGGACCACAATCCGTGGTTAGTCCCAGCATCTCTGGAGGGGACAAACGTAAACGCCATGCTGGACTCGGGCTCTGGAAAACCCCTGATCCTAGAGGGCCTAATTCCAAGCAATAGACTATCTTATGACTCTCCTTGGAATATCGAGTGTATCCATGGGGATACAAAGAGATTCCCGACGGCGAATGTTCTACTGCGTATCCAGGATCAAGAGGCTAGCCTACTAGTGGGAGTTGCTCCCTGGCTACCTGCTTCGGTTCTACTTGGCCGAGACTGGCCCTACCTCGAAACATTGTTGGCCCCTACTCCTACGGAGCCTACTTCTCTGGTAACGGAGAAGCCCGGAGACTTGTTCCCTTTTTCCCCAGAGATTTTTCCCCGTAGACACCATGTCCCAATGACACGTAGACACAGAGACGTGCGGAAAAAGAGGACTGGTTAAAAAAGGCTGGGACTCTTGGTAACATTAGTCAGCCCAATGGACTGCAGGTCATGGCCGGGGATGACCAGGGTGGGGAACAGATAGATACAGGAATTTTGCCAGACCTGGATCTTCCTGACTTCTGTCAGAGACAGAGGGAGGACCCAGCTCTGGCTAGACAACATGAGAAGATGGTACAGGTCAACAAGAAGATAATGGATGAACAGGGTGTAAAAGTGTTTCCACATTTTGAACTGTTGAATGACATTCTATATCGTGTGAATAAGGTTACACAAACAGGGGAAGTCCTTCGACAGATGCTAGTCCCTAAAGGGTTGATTAAAACGGTGTTCACCCTAGCCCATACTCTCCCATGGGGTGGTCATTTGGGCAGAGATAAAACCACGGACCGCATCTCGTCCCGGTTTTACTGGCCAGGCATACATGGTAACATCATGAAACTATGTGAGACATGTCCTGAATGCCAGTTAACTAGCCAAAAAGGACAAAAGTCTTGGTTCCTCTGCCCTTGGTAGCCGTCCCATTCGAGAGAATTGGGGTAGATCTGGTCGGACCTTTAGAACCCTCTGCGAAGAGACATAAATTTATACTCATTGTGGTAGATTATGCCACCAGATATCCTGAGGCCTTCCCTCTGAGATCAGCCACTGCTAAACAGGTTGCTCACAGGCTGTTAGAACTGTTCTCTATGGTAGGACTTCCCCAAGTAATGTTAACTGACCAGGGAACAAATTTCATGGCAAAGTTAATGCAGGATGTCCTGAAGTTATTGGAGGTAAAATCCGTCCGGACCGCAGTCTACCATCCTCAGACTGATGGATTGGTAGAGAGGTTTAACCGTACTTTAAAAACCATGCTTAGGAAGTTTGTGGACACTGAAAAGCGAGCTTGGGATGAACTTCTCTTTCCTGTTGTTTGCGGTACGAGAAGTTCCCTAATCATCTACAGGCTTCTCCCCGTTTGAGCTCCTATATGGACGCCAACCTCGAGGTATTCTGACCTACTGAAGGAATCCTGGGAGGAGGAGCCCTCCCCCTCCAAGAATACCCTTCAGTATGTCATAGACCTTAGAAATCGCCTAGACATGATAGGTCGGTTTGCTAAGGAAAACCTCAAATCAGCTCAACAACGTCAAGAAAGACAGTATAACCACAATGCTCGCTTGAGGGTCTTCCAACCTGGGGACCAAGTGATGCTACTACTACCGACATCAGAGAGTAAACTACTTGCGAAGTGGCAGGGTCCTTTCCAAGTTCTCCGCCGCACCGGGGAGGTGAACTATGAGATCTCTCAACCAGGGTCCAGGAAGGGTAAACAAATCTACCACGTAAACCTCCTGAAACCCTGGAAAACGATGAGATTGCTGTTCATCCACCCTCGGGAAGGAGAGACGGATTTGGGTCCACAGCTTCCAAAGGGTAGTACGTACAATGACCATCAGGTTCCCATGGGAGGGCAGTTAGCAACGGAACAAAGGTCAGACCTACTAGAATTATGTGACCAGTTCCCAGATGTTTTTTCGGAGCTGCCAGGGCAGACTAATTTAGTGTCCCATAGGATTGAGACAGAACCTGGCGTAAAAGTACGGTCCTGTCCCTATAGATTGCCAGAGGGCCGAAAAGACCTGTTAGAGAGGGAGATAATAGACATGTTGGAATTGGGTGTGATCGAGGAGTCCCACAGCGAGTGGTGTAGCCCTATCGTGTTGGTCCCTAAACCAGATGGGAAGGTGAGGTTTTGCGTGGATCTGCGAAAGGTAAATGCTGTATCCAGATTTGATGCATATCCACTGCCTAGGGTGGATGAATTGCTTGACTCGCTTGGTAAAGGAGAGTATATCTCTACCCTAGATCTCACGAAAGGATATTGGCAGATACCTCTAGCGGAAGAATCCAAATGCAAAATTGCCTTCGCCACCCATCTCGGGTTATACCAATTCGTCACTATGCCATTTGGGTTACATGGGGCTCCAGCCACATTCCAAAGGTTAATGGACAAGGTACTACGACCCCATAGGGCATATGCCGCGGCCTACTTGGATGACATTGTCATCTATAGCAGACACTGGCAGTCTCATATAAAAAGGTTAAGGGCAGTCCTAACGTCCTTAAGAGAAGCAGGGCTCACTGCAAATCCCAAAAAATGTGCCCTGGGTAAATCCACTACAAAGTACTTGGGCTATGCCGTTGGGGGAGGGATAGTAAGGCCACTAGCTAGCAAGGTGGCTGCCATAAAGGAAGTCCCCACCCCACAGACAAAGACAAAGGTCCGCTCCCTTTTGGGGTTAGCAGGGTATTACCTGCGGTTTATCCCCAATTTTTCAGAAATATCTGCACCCCTAACAGATCTGACAAAAAAGAGTGCCCCGACCCAAGTTAAATGGTCTTGGGAGTGCCAAGACGCCTTTGACATGCTAAAAAAGTGCCTGTCGGAGGGCCCGCTCTTCGGAGCCCAGATTTTAAAGAGCCCTTCATCATCCAGACGGATGCCTCAGTGGTAGGACTGGGAGCAGTGCTGTCTCAGCAATTTGATGGTGTTGAACACCTCATACTGTTCATCAACAGGAAGCTGTTCCCAAGGGAAGTGAGGTATTCCGTTATTGAGAAGGAGTGCCTCGCTGTAAAATGGGCAATTGAGGCCTTGAGACATTATGTCGCCAGAGTACACTTCACCCTGGTCACTGACCATGCGCCCTTGAAGTGGTTAAACACCATGAAGGACACAAATCCAAGGTTTACCAGGTGGTATATGGCCCTCCAACCCTTCTCTTTTGATATTCAGCATAGACCTGGAAAGGACCATGGAAATGCTGATTTTTTTGTCAAGAGAAGGAGTGGAGGGTCGGGCTTCAGCCGTGTGGGACACTAGCCACACACAAACAGGGGAGGTATATGACAGGGTGAAGTCAAACCCTATCAATTATGCCTGGGAAATATATGTCTGAGTGCTTCATCCAGCACTCATAAGGGTTAATTCATTTGGAAGTTAGGTAGTCAGGAAGTAAGCTGACACCTGAGAGCCAGGAAGGTAGATAAGGATCTTGTTACCAGCAGTAGCTGCCTGTGTCAGAGGAGAGCACATGGATAGATGTGCTGCTAGCCAGAAGGATACAGCACACTACTTACTGCAGCCAAAGTAAGATTTCTTTCATTTGTTTGCATGACTGCTTAAAAGACTCTTACGGTTTGGGTATGGTTTAGCCAGCCAGCCTGCTAGCTAGGACTGTTGTGTTAGTCAGTTTTCTCCCAACGTGGAGCAGGATTTATTTGCTTAAAGGGACAGTGTACCCGCATGTTATGTTGCTGTGGAGAAATAAAGCCACTGAACGTTTTCATTTATCCTGAAACTACACGTGTGGACTGTTCCCTGACCTCGGCTACAGGCCGTCCTGCCACAGGCGGACTCTCCTGATTGGTTCTCCTTGTGCCTCCTCCCTCTGGTGGAATCCAGAGGCGGGGCTTTCCCTCCTCCAAAGTGACGTGGTCTGGCCTTCTGACCAGTCATGGTAAAGGTGGGTGGACTCTCGGCATTCGCGCCGCTCCTCTCCTCCTGCAAGGAATCTGGGTTTGGCGCCAGACTCTTGCACATTTCCCGCCACAACTGTCTCACAGTCCTTTTGCAATTCTCACGTGCTTGCTCCAGGCTTGGCGGGAACCACCATTTTAGCTCGCCTCTCCAGCTCTGTGGAGCACATGTAGGGATGGCCGCCATCTTGGATACTCCCTCCAAATGTGCCTGTGCCCTACTCTCCATGTCTAACGGGTATCTCGTACCTAGACCATGCTTTCCCTCCAAATGTGAACTCTTCATCTTCATACTGTCTGTTGCCCACTAACATGAGGTGGCTTCTACCCCAGGCTTAGCGGAACTTCTCTCCTCCTATGCACTGTACTCTCGATGTCTATGTGCAAGTGCTCTGTGGTGCGTCTGTGTGGGTGATAGCTAGGTACTGGCAGCTCCATCGGTAAATGCGTCTCCTAATGTTGGCCACTCGTAACGCGGGGCCTGGGCCATGGTCCCCGGATTGGTTACCACTATGTCCCCCCCAGTTGCCTCACGCTACCTCCTAACGGCGCCCAGGGCGTACTGTGCTGGAGTCTCCGCTCCCCTGACTACCCCTGGTTTGTGCAATCGCACCCTTCCTCCTCCAGCACCTGCACGGAGAGTGCATCTTACTTTGCCCGTTCCGCTTTGCTATTAGCCGGTCCTCTCCTGACATATATATCTCAGCAACGCCTCCAAATGTTACCCTTCTTTTTCCCCCCTAGACTCAACTGATGTATCTTGGGTGCGTGAGGGGCAATTACATGGTGTTGAGTGATGCATACCTGTTTGGAACAGGAGGGCCTGAGCTTCCCGCGATGTTATGGGGGAGACAGGATCCGGCTTCTGAGGTAGTGGCCTCCATATGGTCTTAGTGGTGCAGTGCCTCCATCTCCTATAATTCCCAGGGATGTGGGAAGAGACCCTTATAGAAGAACCCCCTTGGTCCCGGGGTGAATACTCCAGAATCACACGGCACAGTGGATGAAAGTAACAGAGTCTTTATTGTACTCTCTTTAGCAGGCACGTAGTAGCAACACAGCAATACAGGTACACGGTACACCTCCTCCTCCTCTCCCTCCAGATTGTTCTCCACTGGATGGTCTGAAGGGTACAATTTTCCCTGCCTCCACCCGCAACCAAGGGCGCCACGGTGGGGCTGCTCTTCCCTCACCCCCTAAGCAGGATGAGAGGCATGGATTCACCTCTACAAACTAGGCCCTACTCCTCAGGAACCTAGCTACACTCTCTCTCTCTCTTGGCCTGTCGGTCCCGGCAGACACTCCAACACTCGCAGCCTCCAATGCATAACTCTCTCCTCTCTTTACTCCGGGAGTAGACAGACTCACTCTCAGAACTCAACTGAACTAGAGAACACAGGAACCGCAACTAAGTTTGGTCAGCCCCGCCCCTATGACATCAACAAGACCTCCCCTCTGCACTGGTTTGCAGCAGGGACAGGCTTGTATTAATCTAGCAGGCAAGGCTTTGCAAGGGGGAAAACCCATGATTACTACTGAGACCTGCCTTAACAGGGCTTACCACAGTAGTAGGAAGATTTAATAGCCCAGGCTGTTTACAGGGGGCTTCATCTATTATGCTTATTTGCAAAGTGTCTTGAAACCTAATGTGAGACTTGTGCTGTATAAAATAGTTTTCCTTTGTTGAAGACTACAGTACAAAGGTACTGTAGTGTTACCATTAATTAATTATTTAGCTTATAAAATCTCTTCAATACTAGAAGCCTTATATTGTACCCACTACAGCCCACTATAGTAGTTTACAAGGAAGTCAAGTTATCTTTTATTAAGTGAAATAAGATCTAAACATACTAGAAAACAAATATATATTTTTAATATTTTGCCTTTTTCTATATACAGTACTATAGAAGGCTTATCAGTAAGAAATATTCTAAAATAGGATATCATTTTAGAAGTGGCCAAAGTTTATTTAGAATTTTATCAATATCCTCCATTCACTAATTAAATTAAGTTTAATAAGTTATCCATTGCGCCCCACATTTTCTTTGATTCCTCTAGCATTTCTTGACTCACAACTCTTCTTATATTTATGTACAGTAACTTCTCCTTTTTCAAATTGTTGGCCTCTGTAAAAGCTTTCTCAATTACATTTTCATCTTAACATTTCTCTTTTAATGTACTTTATTATTGAATTCTTCTGCTTGAATGATAAAATTAGCCTGTCAGGTACAATCCATCTATCAGCGTTGAAACTGACCTTAAGGGATGGTCTTTTCGATCTATCATGAACTGTTTATTTTATTGTAAAATTGGACCCAACATTAAAACACAGGTCAAGTGTACATCTCTAGAAGACCACACAGGTATGAGGCCTTCCAGCAACAGTTGACAGAATATATGGGACCCTTTAGATCCCGCCCCCAAATAACTCAGGGAGCCATCTTATGCCACTTGCTGCCAAGGAAACAAGACTAGGGAAGAGATCTCACTAGCACCATGGGTCGCTTGCCTAATTGCACGGACCAACTACTGTAAATACATAGCCTTAGAAAAATTACATTACTTAATAAATCTCTAACTCCTCCTATTGACACTATTAGAATGGTATAACAATGCCAACAGAACAAAACAAATATGCAAACGGAAAATGCCCTTTTAGCCGTTTTGAAACATACAGATTTTCGAATGGCTCCATAACATACTGTGGGGCCTATGCTTGTAGACTTCATAAGCCAACTCGCTGGTCCTATTAAGCCGCCAGTTTTTTCAGTGTTGTTATCACGGTATTCAGAAAGCTATGAAGACCTGCGATAGCAAAATGCCCAAAGCTGGTGAGTCAGCGATGTGATGATCGCCTCTCTCGAAAGGGCTCACTCAGGGATCTATAGCGATCTGGCCCACCTGCATAGAGAGCTACAAAGAGAGAGCTGCCTCTCCCTGTGCATATTTCACCAGCGATCGCAGGCTTTAAATAAAAAATGTAACACTAGAGTACGTGAGCTGAGCAGGGGGTCTCCGGAGCAGAAACGCGTTGATTTGAGGTCTGGGGGCCCCTTGCTTCCCGAGATGCAGGACCCGTTATGGGGTGCTAGTATCTCCTATGCATTTAAATGTCTCGCGTCACGTGACCGTGGGATTTAAATGCATAGGAGATACCGGCACCCCATAACAGGGCCTGTATCTTGGGAAGCAGGGGGTCCCCGGACCTCAAATCAACGTGGTACTGCTCCGGAGACCCCCTGCTCACGCACCTAGTATTTCATTTTTTATTAAAACAGCCTCATTACCTTTGCGGCTAGCCACTAAGGCAATGAAGGGTTTAACCTCAATAGCCTGTTTATTGGGGGGAAGAGTGGGTGGATGAAAGGGGTAGTTAAGCCTGCCTGGAAGGGTACGGGAGGAGTTAACCCCTTCACTACCATAATGGTGGGAACCGCAATGGTAATGAAGGGGTTAACCAGTCCCGCTCCCCCTACCCCGGTAGGCCTAAAGACCCACCCCTGGGGCAACTGCCCCCTTCACCCAATCCCTCTACTCCCAATAAAGAAAAATAAACACAACAACCCTACTACCCAACTCCTCTACCCCCAACAACCCCCCTCAACATATACAGTACAGTAATGGGCAAAATATCTACCGTATTGCATCGATTTTAAGACGCACCATCGATTTGGCACATACAATCAAGAAAAATAATTTTTCACTTACCATGTTTCAGGAGAGGTCCCATGTCAGTGGAAGATGAAACGTGCGGCAGCAGAATGACCAGTCCCATGTCAGCGGAGGATGAAGTGGCGGAAGGACAGGTCCCAGATCTGCAGAAGTTTGAAGTTATGATAGCGAATGGGCGGCGGTGGCAGGAGGACCGTCATAATATGAGACATGAGAATGAGGAGAGCGGCATATTAGAATGGAGGAGCTCGCTGTAACTCCGGAAGTTGACCTGTGTCTGATTTCCGGTGATGCAGCGCGCTCCTCTCCAGCCGTTCTCCTATGCCGCTCTCCTCCTGCTCAGGTCTCTTGTTATGATGGTCTTTTCCTGCCGCCGCCACCCGCTCGTTATCTTAACTTCAATCTTCTGCAGATGTGGAACCTGTCCTGCTGCCGCCGCACACTTCTTCATCTGCTGACATGGGACCTGTCCTTCAACCGCCGCACACTTCATCCTCTGCTGACATGGGACCTCTCTTGAAACATGGTCATTTTTTTAAAACATAAATTCTAAGATGCACCCCGATTTCAAACATGTGAAAATTGGAAAAGGGTGCATCTTAGAATCGAGGAAATATGGTATTATCCAAATATGGATAATAGCTAATTTGCCCATTAAAAATCAAACATTAGTCAGCCAGCATATATAAAGTAAATATAACTTTCTACTTACTCCTGCCATCATGACGGGCATCCTCATAATCATTTTCCTGCTCCATGTCCTCTGTTGGCAGCAAGAGAACAAGAAAAAAAAACACAATCAAATCGCCCCCAAACCCCCAATCATCTTAGCGATTAATTACCGCTATTGTATTTAAAGGGTTAACCCACCGTAACCCGCTACCCACCCGGGAGGCCTAACCACATATAGGTCACTATACCCACCCTCTACCCATTGATTGGCACAGTGGTACATCATACCCATATAATATGGGCATGATAAGCCACTATAGCAGTCAGTGGCCAACCTATTAAAACAATCAAGCACAACAATACACAACAATTAAAGAAATAAACAGGCACATAAACACCACAAAAATAATAGAACTAAAAAGCATCAACTACACATCACAAACACCAAAACCGCTAAAGAATAAAATAATAGAATACAATTAAAGAAACAGCTAACCAACAAAACAAGAAATAAAACAGCTAGCCAATCCACAAATGTACTAAAAACAAGTCATACAAATTCCAAACAATTTAATTAAAACATTAAACAGAAATAGAAAAAATACCAAATCAATACAAAACAAGCATTTGCCAAAAAATGCATTGCTTATGACTGTATTTATCTGTATGGGGCACAGATTAATACATTAGCAGTCAATGGGCAAAATCTTGTATCTTCTTCTGTTGTAATCCAATAGAACCCCATGTTAATTCCATCAACGGAAGTTGCCTCAATGTCTTCATCCATTTGTAGTAATTTTTTCTGAAGCAAGGAAATGTATCTCTTAGGAACTAGGGGCTCTCAGAGCTGAAATTTGTGCTATTCATTTCTAGACATCTCCACAGACCAGAAGCTGTAAAATAAAGGAGAGGCAAAAGAAAAAACAGTAGAGGGGTTTTGCTGCTTTAAATATTTTCTATCAGGGCTGCTCTAGGATGTCCACTTCACATTTTGCTTGAAGGATGAGACAGACAGCAACACATACTGCCATGAGGAGGAGGCTTCCATGGACAAGTTACAAATACAGCATGTTCATAATTCAACTCTTAAATTAAAAGAAAATTGGAAATGTGTTCAGATATAAAGTATATACACTTTAAGATTACTGTATATTGTTTTGGCAAGAATAAAATTGATTTAGATATGGAATATAGATCATTTTCTAGAGAGAGAGAGAGAGAGAGACAATTGATCTCCCTCCATTTATTATTTTCTCTGCTGATATTGCATTGCCCTCCTAATGCAATAACTACAGGACAGTTGGTCTCTAGAGAGAATGCATTTTCTTCATATGGTTTACAGCTGCCAGGCAAAATACTTTATTGCGTTTTTGGAGAAGATCAATAAAGGAGTTTTGTGATTTTGGATTATCAAAGATAAAAATAGAAAAAGAAATACCTGGCTTTCCCAGATACCATTATTTAACACATCCCCAATACTTGCAAGACTATGGGAAAACGGTTATTGATTCTTTAACGATGCATACTGTATATACAACCTAATCAGGAGAGATTATTGTGAGATTTCAAAAACGAATTATGGTCCCTTGTGGTACCCTTGTCCTTGTATCTTATTATTTATCGAGGGTGACAAGAGGAGGCGGCTTCGTTTAGCCAGATCTTGTAATAAGATGCAGGGTTATGTAGTCAATAAGAAAGTGTCTCTTTAACAATTTGAGCAGCACCTCTCACATACATTATTAAGGATGGAGAAAAACAAATCATTTGGCATAATTTCTCAAATTTCCGTTCATGCATGGCTAATATATGATTTTTCAGATTTTTCATAGCCAAGTGATATAATTATCTCTGAGACTTTTAGCACAGCTATTTCTACTGCCCTGCATCTCAATCACACACAGTATTAAAATATAAATATAAATGATGACAAAGAGAAGGACTCTTTCTCAAACATAATTGGTCTATTTTCCCTACCAGTCATTGCAAGTTAATGGACCAACATGAGAGTTATTATAGTGCACAGTGCTTTTGAAACCTTGTTAATACAGTATCTATAATAAATAGTACAGCTAAACAAAGTCTAGTAAAAATTATAGTAGAGGAGGATAAAGTAAACTTACTCATGTTACACACTCAATATTATTGTTTAACTATTAACATTCCTTTTCCTTAATAACACTTACAGTAGTGGTACTACTTTAATATTAAAAAATAAATCAATATAGCATAGGATCTAACAAGACGTCTAATTGATCTCTACATGGTCCTGGAATTGCATAGTTTTGATGCAGGTTGTGAGGTCTTTTAACAGATCAAACTGAGAGCACATCATAGATGAGGATACATTTCTTACAAAAAAGGACCGAAAAATAAATATGTTTACATATAGATGTACTGTAGTAATCTTTGCTGCCTCCATTGCCGCAGACCGACAGGCTGAAATCTGCAGCCTGTGTGCAGTATCTCTTTGGCACCTGAAAGCAGTACATTTTATGTCCTGGGAGAATTAAAGCAGTGTTAATCGTCCCGAGTCAGATGGTTTGTAATAGCTACGCAGAGGAATCCCAGAGAGAGAAGCAGTCTCTCTCTGTGTCTTCCTGAGCAGCTCTTACATTGATCCAATATTTTATTATTTTTCTATGCTGTATTGAAGCAGGGGTCACAGGAGATGATCTCCAATAATTTCAACTCCCTATATGGCTAATAGGCTATGGACCATTACTGTGTGTAGTAGTGGTGGGTAGGAGAGGGATGGGGGGGGGGGGTGAAGAGGGTAGTTGCTCTAAGCCTCTTGGAGGGGAAGGAGGGGGTAGTGGGAGAGGTTAATCCCTTCATTAGCCACTAAGGTAATGAAGGTTGGCAATGTATGTATGGAGGAGGCGGTTTCGTTGAGCCAGATCTTGTAATAAGATGCAGGGTTATGTACTGTAGCCAATAAGAAAGTGTCTCTTTAACAATTTGAGCAGCACCTCTCGCATACATTATTAAGGATGGAGAAAAACAAATCATTTGGCATAATTTCTCAAATTTCCGTGCATGCATGGCTAATATATGATTTTTCAGATTTTTCATAGCCAAGTGATATAATTATCTCTGAGACTTTTAGCACAGCTATTTCTACTGCCCTGCATCTCAATCACACACAGTATTAAAATATAAATATAAATGATGACAAAGAGAAGGACTCTTTCTCAAATATAATTGGTCTATTTTCCCAACCAGTCATTGCAAGTTAATGGACCAACATGAGAGTTATTATAGTGCACAGTGCTTTTGAAACCTTGTTAATACAGTATCTATAATAAATGGTACAGCTAAAAAAAAGTCTAGTAAAAATTATAGTAGAGGAGGATAATGTCAGCTTACTCATGTTACACACTGAATATTATTGTTTAACACTATTAACATTCCTTTTCCTTAATAACACTTACAGTAGTGGTACTACTTTAATATTAAAAAATAAATCAATATAGCATAGGATCTAACAAGACGTCTAATTGATCTCTACATGGTCCTGGAATTGCATAGTTTTGATGCAGGTTGTGAGGTCTTTTAACAGATCAAACTGAGAGCTCATCATAGATGAGGATACATTTCTTACAAAAAAGGGACCGAAAAATAAATATGTTTACATACAGATGTACTGTAGTAAGCTTTGCTGCCTCCGTTGCTGCAGACCGACAGGCTGAAATCTGCAGCCTGTGTGCGGTATCTCTTTGGAACCTGAAAGCAGTACATTTTATGACCTGGGAGAATTAAAGCAGTGTTAATCGTCCCGAGTCAGATGGTTTGTAATAGCTACGCAGAGGAATCCCAGAGAGAGAAGCAGTCTCTCTCTGTGTCTTCCTGAGCAGCTCTTACAATGATCCAATATTTTATTATTTTTCTATGCTGTATTGAAGCAGGGGGTCACAGGAGATGATCTCAAAAATTTCAACTCCCTATATGGCTAATAGGCTATGGCCCATTACTGTGTGTAGTAGTGGTGGGTAGGAGAGGGGTGTGGGGGGGGGGGGTGAAGAGGGTAGTTGCTCTAAGCCTCTTGGAGGTGAAGGAGGGGGTAGCGGGAGAGGTTAACCCCTCCATTAGCCACTAAGGTAATGAAAGTTGGCAATGTATGTACTGTATGTTTCATACTGCTTCCGGAGATATAGACTTCCTTAAGGGGTGCTAGTAGCCACTATGGTGGGGGTTTAAATCTCCCACGCCACATGGGCCAAACCATTACCAATGTTACCATGTGAGAGAAAAGTGATTCTTGCAAAATGCAGTAAGTACCCTTTCTTGATTTTTGACGTACAGATGTAGCAAGACTTACTGTCTCTGGAGCCGATAGCACACAGCTACGGCAATAGTGCATATTATTGAGAATGTTAATGAAAGTATCAGCTCTAGGGAAAAGTCAAACCCACCACCACTGCGACCAGTGTCAGATGCTACTTGGCCTGTTACTTTTGTCATACCCACTATTAAGTCGTCTGTAAAAGACACATCCTTATTGTCACATTCAAAAACATTTATGAGTGTCAAACACGCTCTGGCATTGAAAGCATTTTAACAGCTCTGAAGAGCTGTTCAAACAGTCAGATAAAGAAGAGGGTGAGTCACAGGGACTTGATTATACCTATAAAGAGCAGGAGAGTGGACGTGATGCTGATCCAGAATATGAAAGAGACACTGATACAGACTCAGAGAAAGCAAAGTGCGCAGATAAATTCCATGAGAAGAGACTTGCAAGACGCACTCAAACAGGTTGAGACTCTGCAGACCAGTAACTTACAGATTCCTCCAATACGGAAAAAGGTATTGGCTCTGCCCAATCACCAGTATCCCACAGTAACTAATGCCCGTGAGGACAAGGGTACAGTAAGAGTTGGGGACTCCACGCACATTCAAAACAAAATAATTTCCTACTCAGAAAAAGGATCGGATATTCCACTCCCTCAAACTTTTGCTAGAGCACTGCCCCTAGCCCTATCTCTGAGGCATCAGTTTGTACAATAAAAGGCTTATCGAAGTCTGGGCTTCTAAGGACGGGACCCTCTGATAGACACCTTTTTACCTCCTCAAAGGCTCTCTGGCACTCCCTTGACCATACAACTTGTGTAGGGGCACACTTTTTTGTGAGGTCTGTTAGTGGGGCTGCAACTTCCGAGTAGTTGGGGATGAACCTCTGATAGTACCCTACTAAACCCAACAGGGAGCGTACCTGCGTTTTTGTTCGGGGGGTCAGAACTTCTTTCAGGGCAGTTACCTTATCGACTAATGGCCTTACTTTTCCACCACCCACTGCATACCCCAGGTACTTGGTTTCCACCTTACCTAAGGCACATTTCTTAGGGTTGGCTGTGAGCCCTGCCTCTCTTAGCGACTTGAGGACTGCTTTCAGCCTATTTAGATGGGCCCGCCAGTGTTTACTATAAATGACAATGTCATCTAGATAGGCCGCGGCATAAGACCTATGAGGTCTCAGTACTTTATCCATGAGCCTCTGAAATGTGGCTGGGGCTCCATGCAGTCCAAATGGCATTGTCACAAACTGGTATAAACCCATGGGAGTGGCAAAGGATGTTTTGCACTTGGACTTTTCCTCTAAAGGTATTTGCCAGTATCCTTTTGTTAAGTCCTGCATGGATATATATTCCACGTTACCAAGGGCATCAATTAACTCGTCCACCCTTGGCATCGGATATGCGTCAAACCTGGATACCGCATTGACCTTTCGGAGGTCCACACAAAATCGTACCTTCCCATTGGGTTTAGGGACCATAATTATTGGACTACACCACTCACTGCATGATTCCTCAATCATGCCTAAATGTAACATTTCTTGTACCTCCTTCTCTACCAGGGCCTTACGGCTTTCAGGCAACCTGTAAGGACGAGAATGTACTTTTACCCCAGGTGCAGTCTCTATCACATGGGAAACTAAATTAGTTTGCCCTGATAAATCAGAAAAAACATCATTGAATTGTGTAACTATTTCTAACAAGTCCCCTTTTTGTTCAGAGGACAATTGTCTACCCATTGGGATTTTATCATCACCCATGATGTTCTCCCGTGGGGGCTGAGGACCCAGGTCCGTTTCCTCCTCCACCGGGTGGATGAATAGAGACCGCTGCACCTTCCAGGGTTTCAGCAAGTTCACATGGTAAATTTGTTTACCCTTCCTGGACCCTGGTTGAGTGATCTCGTAATCCACATCACCCATGCGGCGGAGTACTTCAAATGGGCCCTGCCATTTAGCTAGGAGTTTGCTCTCACAACTGGGTAATAGTAACATCACCTGGTCTCCCAGGTGAAACACTCTCAAGCGAACATTCTGATTGTAATGTCTCTCCTGACTGTCCTGGGCTGATCTAAGATTCTCCCTAGCAAAATGCCCGACCACATCTAGTCGCTTCCTAAGGTCTAGTACATGTTGCAGGGTATTCTTAAAAGGGGACTGCTGTTCCTCCCAGGACTCCTTTAGGAGGTCTAGGATTCCCCGGGGTTGGCGGTCATACAATAATTAAAATGGAGAGAATGCCGTGGAGGCCTGGGGAACTTCCCGCACTGCGAACAGCAGAAAAGGGAGAAGTTCATCCCAGGCTCTCTTCTCTGAATCTACAAATTTTCTCAGCATCCCCTTTAGAGTTCGGTTAAATCTTTCCACCAATCCATCAGTCTGTGGATGGTAGACCGATGTCCGAACAGACTTGACCACTAGTAATTTTAAGACATCCTGCATCAGTTTAGCCATAAAATGTGTACCTTGGTCTGTCAACATAACCTGGGGAAGTCCAACCCGTGAGAACAGCTCCAACAATTTGTTGGCTACTTGCCTCGACGTTGCTGTCCTCAGGGGGAACGCCTCAGGATATCTTGTTGCATAGTCGACTATTACGAGAATAAACCTGTGTTTTTTCGCAGAAGATTCCAGCGGTCCTACCAAGTCTACACCAATCCTCTCAAAGGGAACGGACACCAAGGGTAGAGGAACCTAGTTAGCTGGCACTCAGGACATGCCGCACATAACTTAGCAATGTCACTATGCATCCCTGGCCAATAGAAGCGGAACGAAATACAGTCCAAGGTTTTATCTCTTCCCAGGTGACCACCCCAAGGGACAGTATGGGCTAGGGTGAAGACAGCTTTAACAAACACCTTGGGAACCAATATTTGTCTGGTGACCTCCCCTGTTTGTGTCTGCTTGTTCACCCTATACACAATATACACAATATACCCTATATACAATTCAAAATGAGGGAACACCATTACCCCTTGTGCATTCAATATCTGGTCATTAATCTTTACCACTTTATCATATTGTTTGGCCAGGGCTGGGTCTTCCCTCTGCCTCTGGCAAAAATCAGGGAGACAAAACTCTCGTAAATCCCCATGGCCTATCTCTCCCTCTTTCTGGCTATCTAGTTTAAATTCTTTCGAAACTAAGGCTGTCTCACATTTTAATCTGGTCTGTAACTGTTACATAAGCCTATAATATACATCTTCTCTAACTGTGCATGCAATGTATTGTATATAATGTATACCCTGTTCATTTATGTAACTGTATTTGTAACCATGTATTATTTGTCATATTAACTATGTCCAGGACATACTTGAAAACGAGAGGTAACTCTCAATGTATTACTTCCTGGTAAAACATTTTATAAATAAAATAAATAAAATCCCCAGTCATGACTTGTGACATGCCTATTAGTATGGCCACCTTGAGTCCCAGATTTCTGCAACCAGTCCTGTTTGTCACAGCGCCTTTGCCTCTGAGTCTTTGGAACCCGGTGTCTACTGGGGAACAGGTCAGCCGAAAAGGTGAACAGTTTACCAGGTTTCTCCTGAGTCAGAGAATGAGGCTCCTCCTGAGAGACTGAAGCCATTAGGTTTGAAAAGAAAGGCCAGTCACGGCCGAGTAAAACGGGGGCAGGGAGCCAAGGAGCGATTCCTACTTCAATCCTGGCCTCCTGACCTTTCACCTGTAGCAGGATTTTGGCCATCGGATACCATTTTACACCGTCGTGTATACACTCTATACTCCATGGGGAGTCAAAGGAAAGCACGTCTGGTGGTAACAGTTCCTGGAAGACCAGCGTTTTTCCAGAGCCTGAATCTATAAGGGCCTGGACGGTTTTACCACCAATCTGGACTGGAAGCTGCCAGGGCTTGCCACTTTTTCTGGGGTAGGCTGAGGTTACTGTCCTGCTGAAGGAGCATTCCATCTGTGGACAGTCCACATGATGGTGGCCTTGTTCTCCGCAGGCCGAACATGGAGAGGCTTCCCTTGCCGGAGGGTGCCATGGATACCACTCAGCGGGACTGGATACTGGAGACCAGGCCTCCGATGGGTACTGTGTGAGACGTCCTCTGAAGTTCCTCTCATTTGGCGACGAGCCAACATCAGGAAGTAGATGAGGGTCTCGGCGGGGACCAGCATTTGAACCCCTACCCTGCTGGACCAACTGCTTCTTCCATGGGACTTGGCGGTTGCGTATGGATGGGCCTTATTTTCCCCGTTGGTCCGACCTCCCTATTTGGGCATCCGCAAGTGCCGGTGGAGTCGGATCCGTCGGGTCCAGGACACTTTCCTGCTCCTCGGCCCCAAGGAAGTTCTCAACGAGTCGGACCGCCAAAGCTAGGGTTTCAGCAGCATAGCGTTTTACCCAAGAGCGTGCAAAAGGGGTTATTACCTGTAGGAAATGTTCCAAAACAACTTGCTCAAGAATTGCCTCCTTAGTGCTCTTCTCGGGTTTTATCCAGCGAGTACACAAGTCCAATAACTGCTGAGTGAGGCCCCTTGGTCTCATCTTAGCAGTGTACTTCAGGCTCTGGAACTGCTGCCTGTAAGTCTCTGGGGTCAGACCTAAGCGATCCAGTATGGCGTCTTTTACTTGTTTGTAATCCATTGCCTGGTCCACTGGGAGGCCCTGATATGAGGCCTGGGCTTCATCTATGAGTAGCGGGGCCAAAGCGGTTGCCCAGCGATCTGCAGACCAGCCCTGGGCCTCGGCAACTCTTTAAAACGTCAGTAAAAAAGCCTCTGGATCCTCGTTCAGAGCCATTTTCCTCAGGAGGACCGGGGGTTTGTTCACAAGTTCTGGACTGGCAGACCCTTGGGATTGAGTCAGCAACATGGCCATCCGCTCATCCTGTGCTTCCTGCTGCTGGATTAGGAGCTGGGTTTGCTGCTGCAATAGTCTTTCATCTCTCTCTGCCTGTAGTTGGGCCTGCTCGCACAGAAACGCTTTTAAAAATTCTTCCATTTTTTTTTTGTGTGGCTCTTCAGCTGCAGGGGCCTCTCAAAATCCTGGCACTTCTGACACCATATGTTTCAGGGTACATGCAACCACACACGCGGGTTCTCTTGATAAGGCTTGTTTATTGAGCCTTAAAAAATACAGCACACAAAAACAAAACAGCTTCATTTCAGCATACAAAAAAACAAAACAGCTTCTCTTCAGCATGCAGGACACAGACAGTTCATCAAACATGTACTGTACTTTGAAAACAGACCTTATAGCAGTAATCTTACTTCAGAATTTCAGTCCTATCTCTTGACCAGCAAGCCTGCATGTGTGTACAGCCTGGGGGTTTTAAAACACCTTGATTTTGCAGCTGGGACCACTCTAATTGTCAGGAGCTTCCCATCTGAAAATTAACCTCGTCACTGCTGCACTGTATACCTACTGTACACATACGTCTGCCAGGCATATAGCTGGTGATGTTCATTCACCCTGTCACAGTGCCCTTGGCCAGGAGTGAGTTCAGGGACATCCTGAAGGTGAAGAGCCTTCTAACTGCTGTGATTGAGACTGTTGCTAAGCGGAAGACCAATAAAGACATCTGCATTTTACCTATACCTCCTGCCTGAGAGTGAAGTATATTGGAGGAGAGGGCAAGTTCTTTTGCAGATACTTCACCCCACACCACTGGGGGCTGCACAAGATGTAGGTGCTGCACCTGTAAGTAGAATTCGGGCACAACACCAGGAGCCTGTCCTGGTATTCCCCTACAACATCATGCGGGAGACCCAGGGCCCCCTGTTACTAGAGCAGTATTTCCCTTAGGAGACCCTATGTGAGATTGGGTGAGGGAAATAGGGTTACACATTTAATTGCACACAATCCATAAAATTCAAACAAAGCAACTGCGATAAACACGTGCGCCTGGGGCGATTGGCGGCGTTCATGCCGAATGGAGTACAGCAGCGCACATGAAAACGCCACCATGATGCCTTAAAATAACGGCCACTGCATCTGTATAATAACAATGATCCCATTACACATGTATTTATCTTAAACATTTTATTTTTTGCCTTAGTAGTGAGCTTCACATTGATGAAGCACTCCAGAAATATCTGGGTTTTTTTCTTCATTGGAAATGAAATAATTTTCATTCCATAAGCAAAAGTTAAAAAAAAATTACAATAGGAAATCCCCAGTGTTAATCGTAATCCCACTCATTAGTACATTGCACTAATTATTTTCTTCTAGAATATACACAATGAGAGCACAAGGCAAGATCATATTTCTTGCTTGCCTGAGGCAAAAAGCATTTACAGCTTTTTTTTAATGATATATAATTAAAGAAGCTTTGATTAATTTCTTATCCTCAGAAGAGCAATTAGAAATGCTCATGTGTTACTGAACAATTTCTAATGTCTGAGGTTTATAAACAGCTTTCCTTTTGAATATATAGATCAATGGTCTAGATTTACTAAACTTTGATATTGCCCCTACTTGAGCAGGTGCATGCAATTTATAGTATCTAATTTTACATACATATATACATACATACAGATATAGCCTAGCCTCAGCATCAAAACAGGAATGCACCGCGTCAGCAACACCAGGTAGCCGAATTATCTCACTTAGGGTGGGGGAAATGGTGCTACAGATGGAGGCGCTGCTGAGATCAGCATCAGGACAGGTTTTTATAGTAGGACTATGTGCTAACTAAGGACTGTGTTGTACGTGACCTACAGTATGTGCTTTAGGACTCTAGGGAGTGCAGGAAACTGGGGTCTGTGCTTTGCAGACCTGCACTACCCTCATCAGTATTGCTGGCAGGGATCTGGGGGGGGGTGATTCAGTATCCCTGTTAGAAGAGCTGCACTGTACTCTGTCCCATTAGCGTGGAGCTGCCATAAAGCGATCTACATGCCGAAGTTAGGTGGGGACAGCTCTCTGAGGCGACGCCAGGTAGGTTGTTGCCAAACGGGTATCCGAGAAGAAAAGTGGGGGTAGTTTTCTGAGGCATAACCAGGGAGACTACTGCCTGCATGGGCTACCAGAAGAATGGTGGGGGCAATTCCCTGAAGCAACACAAGGGACTAAGAAGATGGTGGGGATAGTTCTGCGAGGCGACACCGTGGAAATTATTGCCTACCCGCTTTACACCTCGGTATGATGAGGCAGTCATCTGAGAAGGGGTGCCCGCTCCACGGGTGCCAGAACCTCTGCTGGAGGAGCTGCCATCATCCCCAAAGCGGCCCCCCAAAGGGAGCTGCATTATGGACTATTATTGCCACAAAATGGTGGTTACCGCTGAAAATGGGACCCACATGGCACTGGACTATCTAAAATGGTTATTTGCAGTCATTTGCAGTCAGTTGCAAGCTTTTTATTTTGCTCTGCCTCCAGAATCAGTGTAAAATGCTGAGTCCACGCCTCCTTCTCTCTCCCAGATTGGACACCTGGGTCCACAAGGGGGAGGAGCTGGGCATGACCAAGATGACGCTGCAGTACGTGAGGAGCTCAATCACATGCACTCAGTAGCTACCAGATATGTGTGCGGAGCTGCTCCCTTGCTGCTAACAAAATGGACGCCGAGTTTGGCATAATTTATGAACTAGTCACTCCGGAGCCGCAGGCGCCCTCCTACAGTTTCTGTGCTATATTCGGTGGGGTGAGTCACGAATCTGAGGTAGACTCTCTATGCAGAAAAGAGCAGATGGGAAGCTCCCTTTCCGGCTCTGCTGCATGGATTGACGCCCTCAGCAACTTACCTGCTGCCATGCCGTGGCCAAAGTCTTCTATTGCCCCATCTAGAGGAATGTCAGAGCTGCTCAGCCTGTTGCCAAAGAACTGCGGAGGAGGCCCACCTGCCTACTGTGAGGTAATCGGCCTATCTTCCACACAGCCCACTTCATGAGGGAAGACCCTGTAGAGGGAGCTCTTTTTCCGGTTCGACTGACGGCGAGGGTGCAATGATCTCCGAGGTACCGGTTGGGGCCTCCCACGCTCCCAAGTTGGAGATCGTCATGCCGGTTCCTGATTCCGAGGCCTGCACCTAGTCAGAGGTCCGGGAACATGACCCACGATGGGCCCTTACCCGGAGTCAGGAAATGTGCAAGGCCTGCGGCCGTGCCGCTGCATATATCCAGGCATCAGAGAGGCGCTTCGCAACCATGGGACTCGTGGATGCATTCCACAAAGTAGTACCGGACGATACTACTACCTCCTACACCACCCTGGTATTGGTTCCATCTCCACGATCCAGGGGTTGAGCAGGTGGAGCTGTCCGGTCGAATTGACTCCCAGACTGATGCTACCTCCCCGGTGAGTGATAAGTCCCCTGACTCATTTCTCCTGCCGTGCCGGGGGAGAAAAGAAGAGCGGGACCAATGAGAGGTGGCAGCCATTGCTGCGGCTAGGTACATTACTGCTCGGGCCGTTTCCAATTGAGCATTGCCAGGACTAAGGACATTACTATTGCTCCGCCGGGGGAGGTCTCAATAGTCTCCCGGTCCAAGAACTCTAATGTGCCTATTCCGCTCCACACTGCCAGCGTGCCATAGGCTAATCCCAACCCTAGTATTAAACCCCTGTCACCCTGGCCCTTATCACCGGTAATGTTTGTGGCTACTAGCAGCGATTAATGTTATTATGCCTGCCTTGCATGTTACACCTATAGAGGGTGCCTTACCATGGTGGGACGCTTTGTATAGGCTGTATGTGCCCCATTTGTACAGGACATGCTTTGTCCTAGAGGAGTGTAAGAAGGTGCAATGTTGGTGGGAGGAGGGTCCGCTTATGATCAAAGAACAGGCTGAAATAATGTGTTTGATAAATGTATGGGGTGAGGGGCGTAATATCCATCTAGACAAGGTGGAATTTATATCTGAGTCAGGTAGGAGGTGCTGTTACTCTGTCACGGTGCCTGATAGTCAGGGTAGGCTGGTGAAGAAGCCTGACCCTGAGCATTACCACTGACCTACTATAGCTCAGCAAGTTAAGCTGCAGGGTACCCTGGTTCTCCAATAATGGAGGTACAGTGCGTTATGGTTAATATATTGTGACATAGTCGCAGGATAATGGGCAGCTTTCTGTCTAATTTATTGAAGAAAGTGCAGACTTTGTATGGAAGTGATCCATTCCACAGTTTCACAGTAGCTGAGACTATGGGATAGAAAATCCAGGCCAGAGATTAGTGGTTCTGGTTTTCACTCACCTGTTCTCCTAATTGAGGAAGAGGAATATATTGCAGTTAGTTGGCTGCTTCTCTCTCTCTTAGAGCCTGGAGGCTGGGAGGAAACTGCTGTTCCTAGTATCTAGTTCGAGGTAGACGGGCCCCCACACATGTTGCAGCATTTGAGGATCTAATGGGACGCTGTCGCCATCTCACAGTTAAGGACTCAATGTTATCTCTGTGTGTTATTTTAAGTTGGTAACTGGCTTAGCCAGCCAAGATTGCAGATAGGGATATACATGTGAGTTAGAATTCTGACAGGAGTAGATGTTTCCTTTTATGATTTATTTTGTTCTTAAAGTGACGGTGTTTAAAAATGTGTAGTGTCACTAATTGAAGAATAAACCACTGAAGGTTGAGGACTGAGTGCCTCTTGTGTGTACACACGTGATTGTCCCCCTTTTATACAAACCAGACCCTAGAAGACTGTGTCACGAAGAGCCTGGGCAGTCGGCAGTGCTACATAAAGGGAGCCATTTGCCACATATGGTGGAGAGTGCGGGCAGACACTAAAAGGTCTGTGGGTTTGAGGAAAAAAGTGGGGATTTAAAATGGCCGCCCGATGAAGTAAAGTGCAGACTCTGCGAGTGAAGTCTATCCCACTGTGTTTGACCAGTTGTGCTTACAGCATACACAGCGAATGTGTGGATGCAATAGCACCCAGAGGTCAGTAGATGAAGATATATTAAGGCTCTGAACCCAAGCAGAAAACCAAAAATGTTGCTGAAGAAAGTGGAAATGGCATCTAGCAAGTGCTGAGTGTAAAGTATGTCCGTCGGGTATGAAAAGAGTGCTGTGTAAAGCTAACGCCATAAGCAAAGTGCTGAGTGTCAAGTTTTCCCTGCTTGGTTTTTTAAATGGCTGACGTGAAATGTTTGTTTTGAAATGCATGTAATCATACAAAACAGTGTCCCGATTGATGATGATGATGATGATGATGATGATGATGATGATGATGATGATGATGATGATGATGATGATGATGATGATGATGACGATGATGATGATTTAGTTTGCTGGGCCTGTCATGAAGTAGGTCACATGGAAGACATGTGTCCCAAAATGTTCAAATACAAACAGCTACTGTACAAAATCAAGCAACACCTTATGAGCGCAAGCAAGATGTGGAAGCTGATAAAAGTGAGTTTGTGCCCCATGCTGCTGATGTATCAGAACATACCCCAGTAAATAAAAAGAAGAAAAAGAAAAATAAGGCTGGTAGGTTGCTTACACAGGAAACTATAGAAGATGTTAAAGATGGCCCTGTAATGTCAGAAGGGAACACCGCTGAAAATGCTCTGCAACCTACCAGATATGAATTGGATCTTGTCCATGAACAGTTAAATAAAGAGCTCGAAGTCTCCCATAAAGAGATACACATCCTAAGCACAGAGCGGGAACTCTCACACCATGAGGTCTACACTCTCAGCACAGAGGTCTGTGAATTGAAGGATGCTGAGGAAGAGGTCCTGATTTGTTTAGAGATGGTAGAAAGAGCAAATACTAGTCTGAGACAGAAAAATTTAGACTTGACTGATCAGGTCTGTGAAGGCGATAAGAAGCTTCACCAAGCAGAAAAAATGAAGAAGCAATTGATCCAGGAAAAGTTAGAAGAGCAGGAAGCACTACAGATTGCAGAGAGGGTGCAATGTGTCTCCCTGGAGCAGCACACATAAGTAGCGCACCTACGCAGAGCCAGCTGCAAGAGCTGCATACGAGTCTGCAGGAGGCCAAAGAGAAACAGACAGATGCCGAGGAAAAGCAGCGAGTGCTACAGGAAGCAAGTGTCCAGGCGGCTAACCAAGTACAAGTGCTACAAAAATGGCTTTGCTGAGCAGCATACAGAGCAGTATGAGGAGCTGAAGGCCACGTTGCATGTCACCAGAGCATCGATGGAGGCAGAGCTTAGATGCCAGGTGACTCTGTATGAGTGGAAGCAGGAGAACGTCCAGAAACTGAAGCAAGAGATGGAGAAGCAGAGTGCCTGCTCCATCCCCATGAGTCAGTACAACAAGGAGAAAGAGGCCTGGACAATAGAAGCATCGGCGATCCTGGCGAGAAAAATCGCAGAGCTCCAAAATTTGAAGGAGGCTCAGATGCAAACCCAGAGCAAGCACCGGGAAGAGATGAAGGCCCTGAGAGGGTTTGCAAGATCAAACTGGAAAACTGCAGGCGCAGATTGCTGAGTGCAAGATAAAGCTCACAGAGAAGGAGGAGGTGTCCGTCCGTTAGGTGACCTGCCTGTCATTCTGCTATGAAACAGAAATGGTCGATACCCGTAAGCTGCTGGACCACATGGCCAATGAGAGGGCCCGGCTGGAGCTGGGCAAGGTCTGGGAGAAGCACAGGCAGCTGCAGGTCAAGTATAGAGAAAAGGAAAAATAGTTAAACATTGCTCTGAATCAGCTGACAGACGTGAAATCGTGACTCAACTCCAAAGAAGTTGAACTAGCAGCCACACTGAGCAAAAAAAAAATAGAGAAGGACAGCTTCAAGACCTGAGGAAGGACCTGGAGTCTGATCCTACTAGCTGCAAGATCACAGAGAAACAAAAGCGTGACCTGGGCGAGGAATTTGAGGCTTTGAAGACTGAGTGGGACGCTATGTTGGACTCTACTGCTGCCCAGCAGTAGGTTCCTCAGATGAAGTTGGAGAAAAAGGTTACAAACCTAAGACAGACACTTGGGTCACAGAAGCAGTACATAGAAAAGATGGTGGTAGAGTTAAGACAAAAGGAAGCTAAGCAGAACAGTAATGCATAGGTGTCTCCATTACAGGAAAAGGTATTGGTCCATCCCAACTGTCTGTATCCTACAGAAACTAGTGCCTTCGTTGATGACAAAGAGGAACGAGAAATAATTGCTTTTGATAGTGCTGCTGTAATTCCAGAAGCAGATAGACACCCTCCTGAGAATACTGAGAATGAACTCCCTGATCTGGGATTCAAAACTCCAGATCCTCAATTTCATTTGCTGTGTCCAGATGATTATCAAACTAGTAAGACACCCAGGCCACCACAAAAGATGTTTTAGCTAAGTGGGTGGCAGTTCCTGAAAAAACAAAGTGCATGGAAAATCATGATAACATTATTAACATGGACTGCGTTTATACAAAAGCAATGAGGTCTTTAAAACCCGAAGATAATTGCCCCAAAAGGGAAATCAAAAATTTCTGATGAGTAGAAATTTTCTTGGGAGGAGACATTTCAGTAAGAATAGCCTAAAAGGTTCAAAGATTCGAAAGCAGAGGCGATGAAGGGTACCACTGCGCTTGAATAGTTCCAGATCTCGCCCCTCTGGACCACAGTGTAGAGCCAAGGAGAATCCGGTCCGGGTGTCTCGTCAGCGCCTGAAGAAACAGTCCAGTCATGTGCAGGATGCAGCGGGCATTGAAATTAAGTCTAAGGATGTAAAGGACTGTAAGTCAAGGGAAGAAAAATGTGTAGGAACTAACTGATTAGGTTACAAGTGCGGACTATGTCACGGACACTTAACCTTGCAACATAATAAGCTAGTACGGTTATATTGTATATTATGTCTCTAGAAGGAGCAATGCATGAATATTGCAAGGCTATATTTTCTGAAAATGTAGGTAAGACAAGGTAGAATACAGGGTAATGGCCCTTAAGATTACTAGAAAATGTAAAAAGTTAATGGCCATTTTTATATAAATATTCTAGAATAGGAAAACCCCTGGGAGGTGTTAGAAACTGTCCGGTTTCGTGGATATACAGTAGATATAGATAATGATTATCATATCTTGGGGTATAGGAAGTTGTTACCACTTTTCTTAGTGTGATGAAACTGGTTCCTTATAGGCAACAAAAATGGTTTGTGAAGAATAGTATGTTATGACAAAACATAGTGTCAGTAATTGCTGCACATAGTCAAATGGAACTCTTAGGAAAAGGGTCATATTAGTTTCCACTGAATCTTAATGTGTGGGAATTAGCTAAAGTGTTTTAGAGGGGACACTTCTGTATACTATATATCCATGGTCACTCGCCCCAGAAGGTGTAAGCTGCGGGGGGAGGATATGTGACATAGTCGCAGGATAATGGGCAGCTTTCCGTCTAATTTATAGAAGAAAGTGCAGACTTGGTATGGAAGTGATCCATTCCACAGTTTCACAGTTGCTGAGACTGTGGGATAGAAACTCCAGGCCATAGATTGGTGGTTCTGGTTTTTCACTCACCTGCTCTCCTAATTGATGAAGAGGAATATATGGCAGTTAGTTTGGCTGCTACCCCAGTATCCAGTTCGGTATGTTTCCTTTTATGATTTATGTTGTTCTTAAAGTGACGATGTTTTAAAAATGTGTAATATCACTAATGTAAGAATAAACCACTGATGGTTGGGGGCTGAGTGCCCCTTGTGTGTATACATGTGTTTGTCCCCCTTTTATATAAACCAAACCCTAAAAGACTGTGTCAGGAAGAGCCTGGGCAAGCGGTATCTAGGTCATGGCGGACCAGCACAAAGCCAAAAGAAAAAGCGCCGGTATACAAGCCAGGAGCGTGGTTTGTTGCTGCAGCTGGATTCTCTATCATCCCTGATAGAGAATCCGGCTGCAGCAACAAGTAGCGTTTCTGGATTGAATACCGGCACGTTTTCTTCTTTTGACTTTTGTGCTGGTCCGCTGTGACCTTGATACTGTGCTTGAGTCATACTTTGGTAGGGCATGCCACACTAGTATTTTCGGGGTGTGGTAATAATTCCCGATGGTGTACATTAGCATTTTTACTGATATAAAACGCGGTTAGTTGCATTGAGCGGCAAATTGGGTTATTCATGTTCTTTATCAGTGTGCATTATAGGTTTACATTAGCAAACCTTCATTGGCTTATTAGATCTGTTGCTGATAGAATGTACAATAATATTGGTTCTTCACCTATACAGTTTGCACCTGATAGTTATTCTAAATAGACCGAGAACGTGTATATAATTATTACTTAGATATCTTTGTTATATTGTGTGATATTGGGATTAACCCCTTGTTGTTTTATTATATACAACACAACTACGCAACTTATAACTTGAGCCACGAGACGTCACTGAGTGTTACTAGGATCAATTTTGATCTATATGCTATTAAATACATAGATACTCCTGTAACATCAATTGTCCACCCCACTAAGAGGATTTTATGAGACTTTATTATATTTTCTATGTATATACTTCATTTTGATGTTCATAATTAATGATATGTATTAAAGCTTTATTATTTTTGGATTGTAACAGCCGGTTACATCAGTTCATTGGATTGCTTTACTCCATATTAATGGGAAGGACTATTACAGTCCAGTTTACTGAACAATACAGATATATTGAGTGCTTAATTTGGGGTTTCCTTGATCCTTCTTGGATCATTTCGGCTTCTGATACGTTATTTTCTCCATCTGCACCTACATAATAATTATTGAAGTGAAACTTCTTTAGTGGCACCTCTGATGGGATAAAACTGGATAGATGGGGGGCGAAATGTGAAACGGAAGGGACGTCACGTAATGGACGTCGCTCCGCTCACACGTCCCCTGTCACATGCGGCGGCGGCGGCAATAGCCGCCGGCGCCGCTCCTAATCACCGCTGCACCCCCCACACACACACACCCACCCCCCCCACACACCCCCACACACCCCCACACACCCGGCTGCTGACCTGATGCTCCTAACGGTCCCACGGCCGCTGTAACACTGTTCCCCGCCCGCTGCCATGCCGCGCATGCGCAGTTGTGATGGCGCCGCTGATGGACGCCACACATGCGCAGAAGCGGCTGGCAGCGGAGTCGTTCCCCCCACACGCTCCTAGTCCTTCAGCCCTCCACTGGCACACGGCAAAAACCCGGGCGCAACCCGCACGGCACAGGGGCTCAGTCATCCATGCCCGTGCCGGGCACATGTACCCCGCGGTGGGGGGGTGCAGAATTTGCATGCGAGGGTAGGGGGGGGGCGGGCAGAATTTGCATGTGAGGGGAGGGGGGGAGGGCAGAATTTGCATGCGAGGGGAGGGGGGGAGGGCAGAATTTGTGTGGGAGGGGGGGCAGAATTTGCATGCGAGGGGAGGGGTGCAGAATTTGCGTGCGAGGGGGGAGGGGGGCACAACACAACTAGACATTCACACAACACAGAGAGACATTCAAACAACACAGAGAGAGAGAGAGAGACATAAACTGACTGACACACACACTCACACACTGACTGACTCACACTCACACACGGACTGACTCACAATCACACACTGACTGACTCACACTAACACACTGACTGACTCACACTCTCACACTGACTGACTCATACTCTCACACTGACTGACTCATACTCTCACACTGACTGACACACACACGCACACACACACGCGCACACACTGACTGACACACACATGCACACATATGCACACACACTGACTGACACACACACACGCACACACACTGACTGACTGACACACACGCACACACACTGACTGACACACACGCACACACACTGACTAACACACACACGCACACACACGCACACACACGCACACACACGCACACACACTGACTGACACACACGCACACACACTGACTGACACACATACACACACTGACTGACACACATACACACACTGACCGACACAGAGACATTCACACAACACAGAGAGAGAGAGACATACACTGACTGACACACACACACACACAATGTGACACACACACACACACATTGACTGACACACACTCACACACACTGACTGACACACACATGCACACACTGACTGACACACATGCACACACTGACTGACACACATGCACACACTGACTGACACACATGCACACACTGACTGACACACATGCACACACTGACTGACACACACACAAACAAACACACACACATACTCTCTGACACACATACATACTCTCTGACTTACACACATAAATACTCACTCACTGACACATACACTGACTGACACATATGTGCCGAGCACGCGGGTTATAAGTCAATTTCTGTGACAAAAGTCAAAGAAGTTTCACTTACTATGCGCGTGCACAGCACACACAGCTTTTTTTGTGATACTACCTTTAGGCCTGGGACATAGTGAGTTTAAGCGTCGCTGAGCCGGGCTGAACCGCGCTGAGCAGATGCACAAAGCCCCTGCATCTGTCATCACCGCGGCTATAGTTTCCCCCTCCGCATGCACGCTGATGCGTGCGGAGGCGAGAAACTTTGCCGAGACAGGCTAGCCCCGTCTCCCGCTCCGCCTCCTGGAACGCCTCCGCTCTGGCTCTGCTCCGCCTCCGCCCCGCCCCCTGAGCGCGCTCACTGCCTCGCCTGCAAGGTCAGGAAAAAGCTCAATTTTCAGCAGGCGAGGCAGAGCAGGAGCGCGCCTCAGCGAGCTTCATGTCCACTATGTCCCAGGCCTTATTTGGGTCTAAACTGGTGATCGTTTTCATATTTCTCTTTTACAACAAGTTAAAATGATGTCTACTTCTTCAAAAGCACGTATAGCATGTATGACCACTTGGTTGTAACATGATTCTGTAATTTAAGCCATACTCCAATTGAAAAGCATATATCATATTATTGTATGGAACATGGTGTGGTTTTGATGATGATTAAGACCTATTTTCTTACTGTACTTGACATGAGAGTTCTTGCAATAGGCCTACTCTGGAAGCACATAAGCCTGTTAAAGATCAAATATTAAAAGCCAGTAACAAGAAACACCACAACAGATTCGCCCCAACCCAAATGAAGTGTTAACTTAATTATATCTAGAAGTACCATTGAGTAACGTGGTTGTATCTTCCTTAAAAGAGGAAAATGAACAGCAAACATTCCAGCTCTTCATCTTCAACTAAAGCTGTGGAGCCACCACCTCAACCAACAGCTGATACAGCTGTTAGCATAGAGCAAAACCAGCTAGTAGATGAGGACAATTCTATTTGCCACTAAATATCAACAGATGGGAAACACATCTTGACAATTATGTTCAGTGCTCCGACAGGCCATGGAGTTGTTCAGGCCTTAACAGCAACCACTTACGCCTTCAACATTAAATAGCACAATAACAGGGTCTTAGTAAACCTGCCACTTCAGCTACAGTACAATAGCGCACTACAGCTAACAGCAGAGGTGTGTGAATGCACAGGGGACGAGCACCAACATGTCGCAGACCTCTAACCCCTTCTCCTCTACCTGCAAAGAAACAGGAGGAAAAAATAAATATTATTTTAAAGGGTCACTGATTCTAAGTTGTTGATTATTTTCCTATAAATCATGGAAATTAGGCATTTACTCATATATTTTTCATCTTCAACAACTTAGGTAACAATAAAACACCCTTCTGAGCCTTTCATGTGAATAGGCATGTTTTTTTATTTTTCAAATAAGATGTTTTATAGCATTATAATCATTTGTATACTGTATGTTTTAATCAATGGCAAACAGCACAGTTGGCATACAGTATATAGGACGAATACAATTCTGTAATGCAAAATATTTATTAATATATTTACAAATAAAATATGTGCCTAAAGAGAGAACATTTAAGCACACACACAGGGAAAGAGCATACATTATCATATAAAATAAAGGAGAGAAATAGAGAGAAATTCACACAGGTAGACATTTATGCCTATAGACATGGAGATATACTGTATGCATTTCCTTAAGTCAGACACCTGTGTAGAGGGAATTAATTTGTAGACAGACACTAAATAAGCAACATAGCTTTTATTTTTCTAAATCTAGGCACATAAAATAGTTGATGTATTATTAATGACATATTTAAAATTAAATGTCATATTACACACACACATTTATGCATACTTACATACACTGTTGCCATATCTAAATATAATCCTAGTATTCCAGTACTTTTATCACAAAATTATCAGCAATTCAATTCTAATATTTCATTAGCAAACTTGATCATTGTTGAAGGGTGTAAAAACATGTTGGTACTATAGCTTGAGTTGTTCCCAAAAAAAGGCTGCTGGGTATTAAGGACGAGGTGTGAAAAAGTGAAAAGAAAAAGTGAATTATTAGTTCCACATATACTGTATTCTTCACATTATGTGAAATCCCTTTATGAGCATTTTTTTACCTACAGTACTGTACTAATAATACCGAATATCACATTTTCCATAGAATTCAATAGCAGAATAATGCACCATCAGGAGCTATAAACCTTGCTACATCTGTATGTACCTGCAATGTTATTTATGACTGCAATGTTACTGTATGTAAAATGTAGTAAGCAACAGCAACCACTTACTCATGTAAATACTGTAGGACACCCCCATCTTATTCAAGCACCAGAAACAATTTTTTTTTAAATCCAAATGTCTGCTTGATAACATGTGCTTTGCTGTAGGGCTTCTCTGTACTTGGGATGGAGGCTCGGTTGAGCAGCCATAGCTGTCTTCCATATACTATGTCAAGTAAAAGAAAAACGATGACATTTCCAGTAAATAGTAGTGATTATAATTACTTAATATACCTGCCATTCTCACCAACCAGCCATCCACGTCTTAATCTACCAGCCGCAAAAATATCAAAGACAGATGACTAACAGTATATGGGAGTCAAGGCAATCACAACCCAGGTACCCCATAACACATAAGACATCAATGACTGAGAATCCAATGGAGGTTTCATATGATTGGTTACCTTTGAGTGGAGGGGCTAAAAGGAGAGAATGTAAGCGTCTCCAGTGGATCACAAAGAGCTAGAGCTGTAACCCTCCTACAACAGTACCAGCCCTGCTACAACAGAGACATTATACTGTAGATGGAATCTGGCTTTTCTTTGCCACCGACTATCAGGTGCCATTTCACAGTACTTTTACTTCAAAAATACTAAAGTACGTTAAACTGGGAAAAGAGAATCTGTCAAAAATATTAAAAAGTCGGGTTAAAGAAGCAAGAATATTTGTTCCTATTCTCTACCAAGCAAAACTACACAGCTATACCCTGCAATTGCAATCTCTGTTGTACCTAAACAACATTTCAGCCAGCACACATACTCTTCACTTGCTGCTAACAGAACGACTGGTAGATAAAACAAATCTCGGCATGAAGCTACAGTACCTTAATAGAAAGTCCATCCTGTTGTGTATTTAATGATAGAAAAATTAATCTACCAAATAATTTATGAAAACAGATGTTTTTATTGCTTACAGTGCTACGTACATGTTTACCTCAGAATCTGGATTGGAAGTTACAGTAGCAATTCATAAGTAGTGAGGTTATTCATTTTGCCAGATATTTATTTAAAGTGGGACTAATTATATATTCTACAGACTCAGAGTACTAAGGATCAAGGTAAATTATCTTTAATTATTTCTACAATCATCTACAGAATAAACCTGTAGCAAGAAAAAGCTGCAACATTATTTTGATTAATATTTTGTTGTTGAAATTGCATCCTAATAACTGTACAAATTAAGTAATGTGACTCTATTTGATACAGATATAGCCAGGATTATTACCCTGTTAATACAGAAAAACTCAGGACATAATGTGTGCATTTAAAAATATAATGCAAAATGAAACCAAATGTGCCCATAACTCCTTCCCCCACTTATTTTCTGTAATCCTTCTCCCTCCCCCTCCCTTACCACACTGATTCATGTATAGGTACAGTATACCTGTATTCTGTAATCTTCAATAAAAAAAATTAGTATTAAAAAAAAGAGTTACCATTGTTTTAAAAAACAACAGTAAATTTAGCAATAATAATGAAGTAGAGTTAACTCCTTGCATCAGATTATTGGGAGAAATATGCTATGTCTGTACCAACAGCTTGCTTCAAGTTATCAGTAAACAATTTCTGGAGCAGCTTTAATCTTCCATGTAGATTTATGACTAAAGATGGGCAAAACTGTTGAAATCCATTTTGTGGAATTTCCCGAGATTTCCCGAGATTTCCTCTCAAAATTCTTTTAATACTGTAAAATCCGTCGATAGATTGTTTCAGTTCCAGTCCAGGCGGATCAAAAACAGCCATTTGATACAATCCGCTGGTGGATTTTAAGAATGTAATCCGCAAATTCTGAATCTGCGGTTTGCATTCTTAAAATCCATCAGCGGATTGCGTTATCCATGGATTGGACTGGTAAAATGGGTCCCCGGGTGGTCCCCGCTTGGAGTCCGGGGACCAAATAAATAAATAAATACACCCTCGCCCCCTAACACATATAGTACAATAATGGCCAAAATGACTATTATCCACATATGGATAATAGTGCATTTGCCCATTTAAAATACAACTTTAAGCAGCATAAATAAAGTTAATAAATCTTGCACTCAGCCCTGCCAGGCTATCACAATAAAGGACATCCTCATCCTCCTCACCGTTCATGTCCTCTGTTACCACAAACAATACAGTACATTGAAAAAGACAATCTAATGTCCCCTAACCCCTTAATCACCTTAGCAGTTAGTAACCGCTATAGTAATTAAGGGGTTAAACCACCCTCTGCCACTACCCACCCAGGAGGCCTAACCACCCTCCCCAGGCAACTATTCCCACCCTTCACCCATTCATTGGTTCAGCGAGTGCATCATACTCATGTAATATGGGCATGATTTACCACTATAGCAAGAAATGGTGAAGGAATAAAAAAATAAGCCCAAATAAAACACACCACATAGCAAAATATAACACATGCCATTGCAAAATAAAACACATGACATAGCAAAATAAAACACATCACATTGCAAAATAAAACACATCACATAGCAAAATAAAACACATAACACAGCAAAATAACACACATTACGTAGTCAATTAAATAGATAACAAATGCAAATAAAACAATTGTATGGCACAGTGGGTACATCATGCCATATAATATGGGCATGATTGAGCACTATGCCAGTCAATGGTCAACCTAAAAAAAAAAACATCACAAACAATTTCCAATGCAATCAAAACAATGAGAAACTAAAAACATAAAGAAGTAAACCGAACTAAATTACCACAAATCAATTAATCCAATTCAAAATAAATTCCACAATTAAAAACCCAAAATAAAACCATGAATAAATAAAATAAATATGCAAATAAACTGCATTATTCAAATTCAAAAGCTAAAAATTAGCCAACATTAAAAAGCAAACACCTATCAAAAGCCAGAAATAACCAATTTAAACCATCAGCAAAACTTTTTGTAAACTACAAAAATATGCAAAATTAATAGCATACAAAATTAAAAACAAATAACCAATATACATTGAAAATACATAAAAGCAAGCATTTGCAAAAACAACCGTTGCTTGTACCCTGTATGAATGTATATCCATAAAGAGACATACATAAATACAGTGGCAATGAATGGGCATTAAAAATAAATGCAATCACAATTAAAATAAAATTAAAAATCTGTAAAAGAATAACCTTCTATGTTTTTTCTTACCTTTTAAATGTCTTCACTATCCGATTCCTGGGGACACCGCAAGCTCTGAGCTCATCTGTAAATTGTAATCCAATTTCTGGGTCTTTCGGGGTCTTCTGGGTTCTTGCCCTAAAGGGGCATAGATAATGTAAATACATTGACAATCAATGGGCAATGAAAAAAATAAAAATGTAAAAAAACCTGCAAAATTAAAATAACATACATTCAATGGTTTTTCTTACCTTAAGATGTCTTTACCCTCCGATTCCAGGGGTCTCAGGAAGTTCTCGACCAAAGAAGCAATGATCCTCAACAGCCACGGTCCTGAGATGTTCTTTTCTTCTTTTTTTTTTATATTTATAGTGTGCGTGAGCAGGGGGTCTTCTGAGCTGGACAAAGTTGATTTCAGCCTCGGCACCCCCTCATTCCTGAGATACAGGCCCTGCTATGCTAATGAAGGGGTTAACGCCTCCTGCAACCTTCCTTTTTCATTTAGTTTATTTGGGTTTTGATACTAGTGTGCGGGAGCAGGGGATCTTCTGAGGGGAATGCATTTATTTCAGCCTTGGGGACCCCCTACTTCCCGAGATCCAGGTCAGGTGCCAGGATCCCACTGCAGGATTTAAATCCCCCAGTCATGTGACACCGATTTAAAAACACAGGGAATACCAGCGCCCCATACCGGGGCCTGTATCTCAGGAAGTAGGGGGTCCCCGAGGCTGAAATCAATGCAGTTTATATATATATAAGACGACCCCCAACTTTTCCAGTTAAAATATAGAGTTTGCGATACACACACACACACACACACACACACACACACACACACACACACACACACACACCACTATACATATATATATATATATATATATATATATATACACACACACACACATCACTATATACACACACACACACACATCACTATACACACACACACACACATCACTATACACACACACACACACACACACAACTATACACACACACATCACTATACACACACACACACCACTATACATATATATATACACACACACACACACACACACACACACACACACACACACACACACACACACACACACACACACACACATCACTATATACACACACACATCACTATATATATATATATACACACACACACCACTATATACACACACACCACTATATATATATATATATACACACACACACACACACCACTATATACACACACACATCACTATATATATACACACACACACACCATTATATACACACACATCACTATATATATATCTCTCACACATACTAATACTCCTTATTTTTCCATCCATATACACCAATAGGGACCACATAGTATCCACACACACTTTTAGTTGTGCTACAAACTCTCACATTTCCACACCCACCCACACCATTTATATCCCTCTCACTCCACACACACCTTGTGTAGAGCACTGTTTATACTGTGGGCTCTCCATTCATTTTTATTCACACTGATACACATACACACTCTTTCTTCACTTGCTTTCAGTTACCCTTTGACACCTCTAGCCATAAAACACATCCACACCGGGGGAAATTATATACACACACATCACTATATATATATATATCTCTCACACATACTAATACTCCTTATTTTTCCATCCATATACACCAATAGGGACCACATAGTATCCACACACACTTTTAGTTGTGCTACAAACTCTCACATTTCCACACCCACCCACACCATTTATATCCCTCTCACTCCACACACACCTTGTGTAGAGCACTGTTTATACTGTGGGCTCTCCATTCATTTTTATTCACACTGATACACATACACACTCTTTCTTCACTTGCTTTCAGTTACCCTTTGACACCTCTAGCCATAAAACACATCCACACCGGGGGAAGGAGAAGCACAGATAACATTCCAAGAGACACTGTTTTTAAGTTATCCTTGCTTCATTCATTGTAACATCGCCGGAAGAAGAGATCAGTGTATCTCGAAAGCTCGCACAAATAAAAGCATTTCGTTAGCCACAGAACGGTATCATCTATTTATTTTTTGATTATTGAAGCTCGGCTAACACGGTACTGATACCTCTACATGTATATATATATATATATATATATATATATATATATATATATATATATATATATATATATATATACACACACCACTATATACACACACACATCACTATATATATATATACACACACATCACTATATATATATATATATATATATATATATATATATATATATATATATATATATATACACACACACCACTATATACACACACACATCACTATATATATATATATATATATATATATATATTTTTTCACACACACACACCACTATATACGCACACATCACTATATATATATACACACACACCACTATATACACACACATCACTATATATATATATACACACACCACTATATACACACACATCACTATATATACACACACACACACACACACATCACTATATACACACACACATCACTATATATATATACACACACACATCACTATATACACAAACATCACTATATACAGACACATCACTATATACAGACACATCACTATATACAGACACACACACACACACACACACATGTGAAAGTACTACTGTACTGCATGCTCGGCTCCAAACGCTGTGCATGCTCGGCTCCCCACGCTGCGGAGCACTGGAGGAGTAAAGACAGGAAGAGGAGGGCTTGTGTCTGTGTGCAGAGGGACGCTCCGCCCCCTCTGCAAGCACAGGGAAACAGCAGCAGCACGGAGCTTCTGCCTGCCACTGCTCTGCTCTGCCCCCAGGTTTCGCCGCACAGGCTGCGCCCCCCAGTCGGTATATAAGACTATACCCGGCGTATAAGACGACCCCCGACTTTTGAGAAGATTTTCCTGGTTTAAAAAGTCGTCTTATACGCCGGAATATATGGTGTTTATATACACTGGCGACACACTTTATTCGAGCTCGGCTAGTCCCACGAATTCGGGTATACCCGGGTGTATTGAGGTTTGTGACTGTTTTCTGCCCGAGTGCATTGAGGTATTTTCCATGCAGGGATTGAAGCATTTTATTCCCGCTGGCTGCAATACTGCACAGTATATATATATATACTGCATTACAATTCATGAATTTATGCCATCTGGTAGACACGCGAAGCATTGCAGCCTATTAAATCCTAATCATTATCATTTAACAGATCAGCCGCCCATCAGCCAGGCATGAACCCAGGCTGGGAAGGCAAACGCAACGGGGCTTGTCAGAGGTGAGGAGCGGCGCATTCCAGGTATCTGCCAGGTACATACTGGGTATTTGCTCGAATAAAGTGTGTCGGTGCAGTATATATATATATATATATATATATATATATGCAAATATAGCTGTATGCTCATCTGCATGTCTTAGGCAGGTCTGCAACCCCGCCTTTCCCCATTATCACCCAGCATACAGCACTTCCACTGCAGCAAGGGATTCTGGGAAATGACATGCAAATGAGCACACAGTGTCACTTTTTGCCTCAATAACCATGCAGCAAGCTTAAGCCTATAGGGAACCATGTTAAAAATGGTTATTGAGGCAAAAAGTGACACTGTGTGCTCATTTGCATGTCATTTCCCAGAATCCCTTGCTGCAGTGGAAGTGCTGTATGCTGGGTGATAATGGGGAAAGGCGGGGTTGCAGACCTGCCTAAGACATGCAGATGAGCATACAGCTATATTTGCATATTTGCTTTCCTGTGGAGGGTTTTTGTCACTTTTTTTACTCACCATAACTTAACTCAGTATATATATATATATATATACACACACACACACCACTATATACGCACACATCACTATATATATATACACACACACCACTATATACACACACATCACTATATATATATATATACACACACACACACACCACTATATACACACACATCACTATATATATACACACACACACACACACACACACACACACACACACACACACACACACACACACACACACACACACACACACACACACACACACACACACACACACATCACTATATACACACACATCACTATATACAGACACATCACTATATACAGACACATCACTATATACAGACACACACACACACACACATGTGAAAGTACTACTGTACTGCATGCTCGGCTCCAAACGCTGTGCATGCTCGGCTCCCCACGCTGCGGAGCACTGGAGGAGTAAAGACAGGAAGAGGAGGGCTTGTGTCTGTGTGCAGAGGGACGCCCCGCCCCCTCTGCAAGCACAGGGAAACAGCAGCAGCACGGAGCTTCTGCCTGCCACTGCTCTGCTCTGCCCCCAGGTTTCGCCGCACAGGCTGCGCCCCCCAGTCGGTATATAAGACTATACCCGGCGTATAAGACGACCCCCGACTTTTGAGAAGATTTTCCTGGTTTAAAAAGTCGTCTTATACGCCGGAATATATGGTGTTTATATATATATATATATATATATATATATATATATAATCAAAAAATAAATAGATGATACCGTTCTGTGGCTAATGAAATGCTTTTATTTGTGCGAGCTTTCGAGATACACTGATCTCTTCTTCCGGCGATGTTACAATGAATGAAGCAAGGATAACTTAAAAACAGTGTCTCTTGGAATGTTATCTGTGCTTGTCCTTCCCCCGGTGTGGATGTGTTTTATGGCTAGAGGTGTCAAGAGGTAACTGAAAGCAAGTGAAGAAAGAGTGTGTATGTGTATCAGTGTGAATAAAAATGAACGGAGAGCCCACAGTATAAACAGTGCTCTACACAAGGTGTGTGTGGAGTGAGAGGGATATAAATGGTGTGGGTGGGTGTGGAAATGTGAGAGTTTGTAGCACAACTAAAAGTGTGTGTGGATACTATGTGGTCCCTATTGGTGTATATGGATGGAAAAATAAGGAGTATTAGTATGTGTGAGAGACAGCTGTGTGTGCATACATATAGCACAGTATGTACAGACATGGCCTTTAGCGCTCATGGGAAGAGAGTTCGCTAGTGTCAGTAATGACTCATAAAATTTCGATCTCTGTTTAGGCCACTGCTAAGTGTCCCGAACAGTTGCATAAATTTGTATTCATGCAACCGTCTCTCTTTCGGGGTTTTAAGATTCCACACCCACCCACACCATTTATATCCCTCTCACTCCACACACACCTTGTGTAGAGCACTGTTTATACTGTGGGCTCTCCGTTCATTTTTATTCACACTGATACACATACACACTCTTTCTTCACTTGCTTTCAGTTACCCTTTGACACCTCTAGCCATAAAACACATCCACACCGGGGGAAGGACAAGCACAGATAACATTCCAATAGACACTGTTTTTAAGTTATCCTTGCTTCATTCATTGTAACATCGCCGGAAGAAGAGATCAGGTTATCTCGAAAGCTCGCACAAATAAAAGCATTTCGTTAGCCACAGAACGGTATCATCTATTTATTTTTTGATTATTGAAGCTCGGCTAACACGGTACTGATACCTCTACATGTATATATATATATATATATATATATATATATATATATATATATATATATATATATATATATATATATATATATAATTAAGGTTATGGTGGGTAAAAAAAAGTGACAAAAACCCTCCACAGTAAAGCATATAGCAACTGTAAATATTCCTGTATGTTCATTTGCATGTCTTAGACAGGTCTGCAACCCCGTCTTTCACCATTATCACCCAGCACACAGCATTTCCACCGCAACAAGGGATTCTGGGAAATGACATGCAAATGAACACACAGTGCCACCTTTTATCTCAAGCTCCTTTTACAGAGCAACCCTTAAGCCAATGTATGCTGCTTTAAACACATCTTTTAAGCAAAGGCTGGGGTAAGATGCAAAGCCAGTAAACCCACTCACAGACATGTTTCAACCTTTATGGGAAGCAGCATACATTGATTGTTTATTATAGATATAGATATATTTTTTTATATGAAAGACAGTTTATTTCACTATTAGATTTTAGTCACTATTAGGGTTTATAATACCCTGGCGCTACTATATTTGTTCTTTTTATATATATACATAGAAAATGGAGGGGTGAGGGAGGGGGGGGAAGGTACCACAATTTAAACCCAGGTATAAAAGAAAATTTTAAAAAAGACCCACCAATTCTCAACCTATTTCACAGAGTAACCAATTCTCTGAGAGAAAATACAGCCCTCCATCCACAGGAACTCAAAAATTCACCTATTACCCATAGAGTACCAGGGCTCCCAAACTTTTTGAAATTTTCTTGAGTTATGCCTCACATAAGCTGTTAGTCTTTCCATATATTGTACCTCATTTACTCTCGCGATAATCTCTATCCTTTTTCCAGGCCCCTGCGATTGCACGTCTCGTCGCAGTCAGAATGTGTAACAATAATTTCGATATTTTTTTGGTTTCAATTATCTAGCGGCTTACCCAGGACCATTATAAGTGAGTTTAGGGGGATTCTTATCCCAATAGTTTCTTGTAACAAATTCTACACTATTCCCAAAATCTTGGTATTTTGTGGCAAAACCACCAAATATGGGCCATATCTCCGACACCACCGCAACCTCTCCAGCAAAGAATTTGTGGTGCCTGGATAGATCTACCTCAATCTCTGCGGCGTTAGATACCATCTGAACATATCTAAATAAAGTTATTCTCTTTTGATATCAGGGGGACATGGCCACACTTGTAACAATGGACTGGGTAGTTCAGGTGAATTTACCCTATGTTGGCACCTAATTCTGAATTTAAATCCCATATTCTTGGGCTTGAGAGTGGGGATCTCTTACTGTCACCCGTATTTTCATTTCAGCTTTCAATGTACTGTATGCACAAGGTTATAAAGGTTAAAATCTCTTCAACAGTAAGTGCAAGAAGATGAAGCCCTGTACTCTTGTTATAGCAGAAGGCCTTTATGCACTTATTTTGTAATGGAAGTAATTAAACTCTGAACCATGGCACTGACCACTGTAACACCACTTCCCCATTCTTACTAAAAGAAGATCCTAGGATAAACAGATATGTTATTGTTCTCGATATTTTCAGGAACCAAATGGTGACTGTGGGCAGTGTCATTGCTGGCAACCAAATTATTAGATGGAATGCTGAATGGCTTTGGAACCAATGTGCCCTTGCAGTTTAAAACAGCTCGATTCATCTCAGATTGCACTTTAAAAGTACAGTAAGTCACAGTGACTGCAACCTTGGGGAATTGCCTTTAGACTTCACTGTCCGGTGGGTTCCTGTAAAGGCCCTCTTTTTGATTATCACAACCGTATCATCCTGACATTAGTTGAAAATGAAAGCTGAAATTACTGTCAGGAAGAAAATAAGATATGAATAACATATTATCATTGGAGATAGTGCAGCATACTCAGCAATATGAATAAAAACATAGCTGTCGAGACAAACCAAGGAAAAAGATGAGAATCTAAGCAACAAAAAAACCCAGATTCAATTATTAAGTAAACTTACATTTATACTTATTTAGTAAATGATGCTGCTTTAAGTAAAATGTTGTACATACAGTGTATTCTAGATTGTGATATTAGAGTATCTGATTCCATTTAAAGTATACTGTAGGCATACACATACTGTTAGAGCTATCTATCAAAGCAACGCTGTGCAGTTCTGGGGAAAAACAAACTGCAATACTGAACATATATAAAAGAAAAAATACTATTGATTATAATGGTATTTTTTTTCATTGGGATTTACACGATGCAGATTTTTTGTTTACTAGCTCAATGTTTCGGCATCCCAATGGAGCTTTTTTCAAAGCACTTGAAAAAGACTCCATTAGGAATCCAAAACGTCAATTTAGTAATGACATCTTTATTGTACCATTTGGTGTGCTTCTTTTTCTGATCCTTCTACACAGTACTGTTTAGTATGTTAGCAGTAGCACCCGTTTCAATATTTTGGAAATTCTAAGAAAACTGATTATATCAATCAGATCTCTCACAGCAATACAGCTATATGATATAACAGAAAGTGAGACACAGACCATACATGAGACGTCTAAGATTCCAAGATTTGTTCATTCTTCTTGGTCTGACATCGTCCAATGTGAAAATCCACTTGCTCACCTATCTTTGAAGTAAAAGTTCCTCCCTAGTACCTCCTCTTTTTAAGGGACCTACAGAATCAATGATCTGAAATTTAAACTGACTGACTCCAAAAGACTGTTCATGGTCCCAAGGCTCAACAAAGTATCCGGACGTTCCTCCTTCTCCTACCGTGCACCCCAAAACTGGAACAACCTACCAGAGACTCTCACATCCACCACCAGTTTAAGTTCTTTCAAATCTAAGGCTGTCTCACACTTTAATCTGGTCTGTAACTGTTTCATACGCTCATAATATATATTTTCTTTAACTGTGCACACAATGTCTTGTATATAATGTACACCCTGTTCATTTATGTAACTGTACTTGTAACCATGTATTATTTGTTTTACTCTGTGCCCAGGACATACTTGAAAACGAGAGGTAACTCTCAATGTATTACTTCCTGGTAAAATATTTTATAAATAAATAAATTATGGGGCCTTTTCTAGTAGCTTCAATAACTAACTCATCGAGCTTTTTTGGCACTTCCTGCATGATTTGGCAGATTTGCTGTTCAGAAAGCTTCGATAACCTGCCAAACTCTGACAGGGAGTGCATTGGGAGTGCATTTTTCACAGCGGTCTCGCTCCTGGCCAAACACACCTAGCAGGAGCTTCAAAAAACAAAATAGTGCCATTTCGATAAGATCATGCTATTCTAGTATAATAGCGATAATCTTATAGAGGCTCTGAAATAGCGAGCTTATCACAGACCTTCGTTTAACGAAGCGAGATTCACGAAACACATTAGGTTGATCCTTTTGAGCCACTGTACTCCTCCGAAATACTTGACACGAATCCAAAAGTGCCTTCGCTATACGGCAGGGGGATTGAAGTTTCCCCCGACATCCCAAGCATCGGAGTAAGACTGCACCCGACTAGGAAGCAAGTAAGGATGCCACGAGGAGCTCATTTCATCAATCGTGGGTACCTGCCTTGCCCTGGGAACTGCCCGCTACACGTGTGATGTGACCGGAGCATGGACAGAGACATTGCTGGAAAGCATTTTATTCAACTGCTCAGAAACATTGTCGTTTATTAGTGGAACTTTATTTATTTTTCCTGTATGTACATAAAATATGCTATGCACTCTGTTATCCTTTTTTTATTAAGATGCAGCAGACCCTTGTGTGAGAAGCAGAAGCAAGTGCATCAACTCTAATTTGAAAAGACTACAGCAGAAGCAAAGCTAAATACCTCACCAGCCTTAAAATTCTGCAAATCTGTGTTGCACACAAGACATTTGCTCAGTTGTTATTTCTTCTCTCCTCAACTTACCTGGCCCTAGCGCGGTTTACATCCCTTTTTTGTTTTAGTCTACATTTGACTGTCAGATGGTACAGCTGCAATCCAATTGGATGACTTTAAGGATGTGACTTCATCACTGACATCATCCCATGAAGATAAACAAGAAGATAGACAAGAAAATAAAGAAGAAGATGGACTTACCGGCTGCTGAGGATCATTGTGTCAAGTGTCAAGATGTTCCTTTTTGCTGATGGACTCGGAATCGGAGACTGAAGACATCAAAGGTAAGAAAAACATTGATTGTATTTTTTTCAGTGCGTATTTTTGATTCTTGGTTTTTTATTTGTATTTTTTAAAATCTTGATTTTTGTTATTGTGTTTTTTGTTGATTCATTTTTGTTACTGTGTATTTTTTGTTGATTGGTTATTTTATTTGTTGTGTCTTTTTGATGCTGGTATATTTTTTTTAGGTTGCCCATTTACAGCTAATGTATTTATCTATGCTCATTTCGGTTTATAGATAAATACAGTGACAGGCAATGCAATTTTTGGCAAATGCTTGATTTTAATTAATTGTTACGTTTTGTATTTTTGTTTCTTGTTTTTAGTTAATTGTTATGTATTTGTAGGGTTTATTTTTATTTAATTTTTGTGTTTAGGTGCATGTATTTTAAATTGTTGTTTTGTTTAGGTGCTTGTTTTTTTTTAAATTGTTGTGTTGTTTAGGTGCTTGTTTTTTTAATTGTTGTGTCTTTTTGGACCTGTATTTGGTGCTGTATGGTTGCCCATTGACTGCCATAGTGGGTAATCATACCCATATTTTATGGGCATGATGTACTACTGTGCAAATCAATGGGTAGAGGGTGAGGGTAATTGCCATGGGAGGGTGGTTAGGCCTCTCAGGTGGGTAGCGGGGGAGGGTGGTTAATCCCTTATTTACTATAGCAGTTACTATGGTGATTAAGGGGTTAGTGGCCATTAGTTTGTATTTTTATTTTACTGTTGCTGCCCACGGAAGACATGGACACAGAGGATGGTGATGAGGATGGCCTTCATCCTGGCAGGGGTAAGTAGAACTTTTATTTACTTTATGCTTGCTGGATAATGTTTTATTTTAATGGGAAAATAAGCTATTATCCAGATCAGGATAATAGTAATTTTGCCCATTTTTGTACTGTATGTGTTGAGGGGAGTTGTTGGGGGTAGTGGGTTTGGTTGAAGGGGGAAGTTGCCCAAGGGTGGGTTGTTACATTCCCTTTCCATGATCTCACATAATTTCCAAAAATGGTCTCTTTCACATGGTTTACTCCAATCAATCAGATTGGAGATATACCTTGTGATGCCTCACATGGTATATCTCACAATCCGATTGGTTGGAGTAACATGTGATGGCAGCCATCTCGTTTTTGGTGACATCATCTTAAATTGGGGGAAGCACAGCCATTCTGATTGGCTGGCTTCCCTCCCTTTACATGACGTCACATCATTTACCAAAAAAAAGAGGTTCTGTTACACTGTACACCATCTAATAGGATTGGAGGTGTGTCATTTGACAGTAAAATGAGACGTCACAGGCCTTATATAAGTACATCTCATTTGCCCTCAAGAAGATGATGGGACAACAAGCCCCCCCCCCCCCCCAGTGGATTAGAAGTACAAAAGAAAGAAGAGAACAGAAGAAAGAAGAGAACAGAAGAAAAGAAGAAGCAAACTGAAGCTGAGGATCATTGCGTCGCAGATGGTAAGCTTCCTGATACCCTGGAATCGAGGGTGAAGACATCTAAACGTAAGAAAAACATTGTATGTGTGTAATTTAAAATTTTCAGGTATTTTGTTTGTATTTTTAAATTGTTATTTTTTTGCTTGCCCATTGACTGCCAATGTATTTATCTATGCCCCCTTAGGGCTTATCACTGCTTTGTGAATAGGCCCTATACACTGTATATCACTGCAGTTTAGTAAATATTAGTACTATTTATCACTTCCTGTTCATGAGGTTTTGGCACCAAATTTAGCTATATACAGTATGTGTTTTTTGTATAGTCACGTTTACCTGATGAAAGGTCTATGTTGGACATGAAACGTTTTATTCTTCACTGTTCCTAAAATAAAGGAAAATCAATTTAAAGACTGGTGGAAGTGGAGCTGTACTTTATATTTTTGGGTATACCTGTTTTCTTCTTTGTATTTTTACCTATTTTGTTGGCTGCACATACTGGTTGGTTACCGAGGTAAGATTTTGTCCCCATTTTGTTTTTTTTATTGACCAAATCTAGTAAAAATATGTACAAGCCATCCTGCAGTTTATATTGCATTTTTATTTATTGAGGTACTGTACCAAATATTAAAACAAAAAAGAACGATTTGTTTTTGTTTTGTTTTTGTTTTTCTATATGTAAGGCCTATCTTTTTACCTGCAGCAAACTTCTATAGGGAGGAGCGCGGTATTATGTACAGTTTCTCACTGTTCCAAATATTACATGAAAATATCCCAATTTATAAAAGCTCATATGTGCAACATAAAAACGTTGATCTTAGAGTTTCTATTCAGGTATTTTAACATATTTTGGAAAATAATGATTTTGTTTAATTTTAAAAAATATAGTTTCCATTAAACACCTATTTATAATAAACATATGTAAATGTACTGTTATAGCATTAATTACTTCTGTATACCTACTTTACCATGACATGACATAACCCACATTTTAAATTACTTGAATTTAAAAAGCAATACATTTGCATTATACGTGTAAACAATCATGTTGCTATAATTTTAAGGTAATATATGCAATTTGCTTTTGTTAAACTTCAAAAAAACGGAATCAGTTTTACTTGAATAATATATTAATGATTGAGTTCAACAACCATTTCATGCAAATAATACTATGTTCACAAATTAAATACTGCTGTGTGACTAATTTTAATTGGATAATTCTTATTTTTTTATAAAGCCTTTGTGATGGCATGAACTTACTATCTCATCAGGATTTTATATTTTATCAGTAATAATTATATGAATAGCTATTGTATACAAATGCATTTTCAGATAAAGTTTTTTGCTTCTACTTTATGTCTTTGGAACTTGACAAATTAGGGTATTCTATAGTAATTCCATGTATTGTAATATCCATGTGGGGGTACTTTGTTTATCCCCATCTACTTTATGATAAGTGTAGTATAAGTTTTAAAAAAACTTGACCATTGGACCCTCAAAACCACCCTTCCCCTTGCACACAACCATCCACCAACAAAACAAGTGAACACCATATTATGGGTACAAATAGCCAAAGCTTATGTTTAATCAAATAAATAATAGGAGGATTAACATGGATCTTACATGCCCTCCTTCTTTATTATCAACCACAACAATTATTGCTCACCACTGCATCAGGCTCGGTGAGCTCCATCAGTACCAAAACCGTAACCACCCGAGAGGACACCCCTTAGCCTGTTACTCCTGACCCAGAACCAAGAACTAATACCCTCCACCAAAAACAACCATTAATATCCAATTACCTTCTCTGCCTGGGTCTAGGTGGCCAGTCCATCCTGCCACGGCGAGGCCTTATGACACCTTAAATTTTCCTTGACAGCCTCATCAGTCACCCCAGCCCTTCCTACATTCCCAAATTAAATATATATAAAGACATCTTCCAGAGATGCACTCCATTCTCAGAGTAAAATTCTAATTCACCCCTTTCCAAATACTATACCTCTCCCATAATGCTACACCTCTTATTTCTCTTACCCAATCCCTTACTCTCTGTTTCATGTTACTTTTACTCTGTCAACCACCTTAAAGTCATTCATATCCCTCCTGTCCCACATAGGGACAATTCCTGAACAGACTTAGAATTCAGATTAACAAGCCAGCAACCTATAAACCAAACCACACCTAATGCCATTCACTAATTCCACTGAACTCACTTCCCAACATTTTTACCCACTGCATAAAGCACCAATATATCTGGTATAACTAGATTTGCATGCAATATATCCAAGATACCATGTGTCCAACACATCCGACAACATCCCTGTCAGGAAATCTGCCAGAAGTACTACTGCAAATGCAAGGGCTTTTCTTTTTTTTTTTTTAATCTCAATTTTTATTAAAAATTTTCGGGAAGCAAGGGCTTTTCTTAATACCTTATTTCTTTCCTCCTTTCCTCCCAGCGGAAGTAAGTCCCCAACCATTCGCGTTCTTAAGAACACACCAGGTGTTCCTCGCACTCCAAATGAATACAAGGAAGTAAATGATGCTTAAAAATGCTATTGTGTATTTTAGAGCAAAAAACATATGTAACGGGTATTTCCCCCCCACCCCCCAATCGCAGATAGGGACCATATGGGGAAATCTACATATGTTACAGTGTGGTGCAATACCTGTTAGGCTCACAGGAGGCCTGAACCTCCGCCACTGGGAGCTTTGGGTGTATAACTGGAAAGTATGCTTACAGCGCCTCCACCTGTGCAGGGATTCCAGGTGTATAGAATGACCCCTGACACAGGACCCACAAATAGGAAACACATACAATGAAGTATATATATGTAACTGTTTACTATATGGGCAAAAAATAACATCACATCACATCACAAATAGCAACACAGCCGTGTTACCCTCTGCCACTAGCTGGCAGCTATAACCTTGCCCCTAACTGGGCTATACCTTTTTAGCCCCTAACTGGGCTATACCCTTACACCCCCTCCCAACCCCGTGTCCAATGAGTCCAAGCCCACCCAAGTGTGTGAACAGGCCTGTCACATGTGAGGAGCAAGGTAAAGTTGGTGCACGTGTGGAAGGATGTAAATACCTGCCCAGGTGTCTCTACACCTGGGTGTCTTCACAAAGGGTCTACCGGCGCCGCTTGGTCCAGCGCTGATCTGTACCTCTGCGTGGGATGGGGTCCAGCCGGACGTCCCACCATGAGGACAGTCTCTGGATGAGCAACACAACTTACAGGAACATGCAGCAAACCCTTTCACTGGGTCCCTGCGGTAAGGAACTACACAGGGTCTCTCCCTGCTCTAAGGAACTGCACAAGGTCTCTCCCTGCTCTAAGGAACTGCACAGCTGAAGGGGCACAGGGTCCTAACCTACGGGCCTGTCCCTATGAACACCCACCCTCACTTGTGGGGAGTCAGGGCCACAGTCTAGCCTGGGGATTTCTGGCCTAGGGCAGAAGCTCACAGCTCTCTGCCCCCCTTCCTTCCCCCACTGTCTCCTTAGTCTGACTCACTTCTAGCACATTGCCCATACAATGTATCCACTCTCTGCAGGGGAAACTGCAGACACTATTGGCCGCCTGCAATCATCTGACTCACCTGCCTCTAAGCCTGCTGGGAGTTGTAGTCCCCTCTGGGCTTTTCCCTATGAGGACCGAATGGGCGCCTCTCTAATGGCCGCTATACCACTCCCTATCTGCGCCTGCGCTAGAGTAATGGCCGCCACGCCACTTTCCTGCGCAACAGCTAGGGAGCCTTCCTGCCTCCCTACACTTTCCTGCGCTAGGTGTAATGGCCACCGCGACTGCAAATGCACACCGCGCATGTGCGACCACGCACAAGATGGCGGCGCCCTATCACCGATGTCGCCGGGAGCACCTGCAAATGCCCGATATGGTGCGTGGGTACCCGCTACTTTGCGCAGGTGAAGAGGGCCAGGGGGGACCCTGCTACACATATAACAACAATATGTACACGCAATACTATTGTGTATCATTGAGCAAAGAACATGTGACAACAATATGCAAACGCATGTTACAAGTAATAATTGGATGCGGGAAGGGGAGGAGGGTGGAATGTGATATCACAATCAAGTGAGGGTAGGGTAAAGAAACCTCTAGAGAGGACGGATATTGATGTAGGAAGAAGCTTGGGGCAACATTACCCCTTCTACAGGCCAAAACCCATAGCCTCAACAAAATTGGGGCTACGGTACTTCCCGACTCCCTCCCAACTTAATCCTCCTTATTTTAAGAGAATATAATTTTTTTGATGAAAACATGTAAATGTAAACAGTATTACATACACTGGACTATGTCATCTAGCAAGTATGATACCTAATGCAATGAACACTTGACACACCCTTATAAAGATAGGACCTGAAGACAAAAACACAACAAATATGGTGTATGTACCGTCGCGGCCGAGTTTATTCTTACATTTACCCGGTCTCGGCCGCGATAGATACCGGGCGCGCGCCGAGATGTCTCGCACACGCGCCGGAGCCTTGGAGGATCGGTCCTCCGATCGAGGCATCCCCCTCCCCTCTCCGGGTCCACCGGGTCCCCCGGAGCCCCTAACTGCCATCCTCCACTTTTCAGGACACCAGGGCTCCCTTCGGGGTGCCCTGGGCACGCACGCCATGCGCGCACGCTCCCGATGAAGCGTGACCGCGCATCGGTGACGCGCGGCACACCGAGGGGATTCAACATGAAAGCCGGGAAACCTCGCGGCTTGCGGCTCTAGCCGCATTAGAATAAACTGTGTTGGCACTGTAAACAGTCTCTGCAGGTAGTTCTATGGTATTTGCAGCATTCACTTAGAGCAAGCCTCTATGACTCAACAGGCTACAGTATTATATCAATTAAACTTGAATAAAGTCCTCAGTATGTATAGACAAGGAAAAATCTGTGATATTAGAGTGAGTAATGTGCTGTCCTGCTCCAGCTCCAATTATCACTTGAAACTTGCATTTGCATATTGTTGTCACATGTTCTTTGCTCTATAATACACAATAGTATTGCGTGTACATATTTGTGTTGTATGTTTTTCGCTCTATAATACACAATAGCATTTTAAAGCATCAATTACTCTCTTGCATTCGTTTGGAGTGCGGGGAACACCTGGTGTGTTCTATAGTGTACTTAGGAGAGATTAGGGGTCTCTTCATTGTTTCCATGCACCCACAGCGTACTTACATCAGGATCACAACCATATGTACGGTAGTGTGATTTATACAACATACTTTCTGCATTCACGTTCTTAACATCCAGGCACTTAGTAAATTGTATACAAAACAATGCAAGACCAAAACCCGTAGCTAAACTACAGTATAATCCTAAAATAACAGATGATGTCTAACATAGCTCTGAAATGTCCAAGATTTTCCTCTCCTTAACCTTTTAATAACACTGTCACCCAGCCCTAAGCAGACAACCTCCATTGCCATGCCTGTGCAATAATGTAGAGGCCCCTTTTATTCTCCTACATCCCCCCAAAAATTCGGGGATGTTTTCCGTTTGTCACGCACTTTGCCGCGCGTCAGCCGATTCACTAGACAGCGCTAATAGCGCTAAACAATGAAACGGCTGAAAACATGCCGCATCTGCCCGCGATTTTAAAAATCGCGGGGAAACGGCCGCAGGAGGCTAAAGGCGGCCGCCACTGTAGGTATGATAGCCTAACAAACCCCGATCAAAAGCCCCACTCGGAAAAGTTTGTGTATGAAATCCACAAAATACATGTGGTCTGATTCACAATACATGTCGAAATATCGGGCTTAACATGTCACTTCTGATTAGAGATGGGTGAATTGTCTGCCAAAATCCGAATCCAACGCGGATTTGATAGTTCCTTTGAGTCACGAATTTCCACCGATTAGTTAAAAGGGCAGATTAATTTTTTTCCCCTACTGTATTACTGACAATCCATCTGATGGCTTTTGTATCCGAACCTGTAAACTAAATCTGAATCCGTTAAACGGAATTATAAAAGGGGGAAGAGGAGTAAAGTATATACATAGTGTAAAATCCAAGAATTTAAGCTCCATGGATGGAGTTAAAAAATCCCAGCAGGCTAAAATGGATGAAATCCGACTTCAGATTTCAGCAGAGCCGATTTGGCAGGGAAAATCTGTGGATCAGAATTCTGACCGGTTTGCCCTTCACTACTTCTGATGCACCCTACTATTTTGCTTCCTGCAGTCAACTAACCAAAAAATATTTTCACAAACCAACAACCCTATAAAGAATTATATCGCAGCCAGATGGTACTCTGAAAGTGACCCACCAACCCTTCTGCAAGGTCACTGCATCTAAGCCTTCCAGTATGCAGTCCCTAATCACCACCACAACCCTACAAAACCAGTTTCCAGAGTGAGTGCAGACATACCCACATGACTGGATTGGCTTACGGCACCAGCTGCTACAACAGGGAAACATTTAATCTGTAGAATTCATCCATGACTTTGTTCTCCGCCATTGTTGCATGGTGAGCCTAGGTCTAGATAACTAAGCGTCATTAGGCTATTTAGCATAACGCTAACCTAAATTAAGCTTGGGTTAATAGTAATGCTTATCTGGAAAAGGGAATAACCTAACGTTGACCCAGTTAGTGCTAATGATATGCAAATTAGGCATTGCCCCAAACATTGCATAGCAGCTAAAGGCTGTTCAGGTTAATGAAGGAAACTAATGTTAGGTTATTTAGGTCTTATCTAAAGAGAGAGAGACCTGTGAAATATGCAAATTTAGATCATTTGCATACAGCAATTAGCAGATTTCCCAGGTATCTCAGGTGTGCAGTTTTATTCATAGGTATCTCTCCACATGTTGTACAAAGGAGTGTTTGGGATGGTGTACAAGTCCCTTGATACTTATAGACCTCTCATCCCTTTCTCCCTTCAGAAAAACCTATATGTCAGGGTCTGGAAGGATTTGACCTTTAGGTAAGAAATGCTAACACCAGGTTATTGAAAATCTAGTGCAAAGTAGTTTTAACCTGATTGTATGCCTATGTTAATAAGAATAAGCAGTGCATGTTTTTGCATATATTTAGCTTTTTGGATATGTGTTAAACTCAGGGAAAATGGAGAATATTTTTATATTAGGTAATCTAACATTATTTGCTCAGATTTAATGGAGCTCAGTGTATTAGGCCCTAACCATTTTAGCATCAGTTGACTCAACAGATCACCACTTTTTTCACACCATTATGATCCAATATGAACCAAATCCTCATATTACTCTTATTGTCTCATCAACACAGACCTCAACCACTACCGGAAATAATTCCAAGAATGACAGTTTTCGAGTCAGCCCTGCCTCAACCCACTCCCCATCAATGAAAAGGACCTATCATTATTGTTTGCCAAGAAGGTATTCCAAATGACCAAATTGTCCCTCATATAGTTGGACAAAGAGAAAATTATACAGCTTTTTTGCTTCAGAAAATGGCACAAAACACATTCCATAGGAATTACCTGACAGGCAAGAACAAGATTATCCAGCAAGTTTTGTAACTGCCTAAGCGTAAGTTTTCCTAATAATATACAGAAGCCTCCTTAACCTTCACTTTTAAGTTCTACTACTTCCCCTCTGGCAAATAAAAAATCATTTGATTGTGCCAATCTCAATACTCCAAAAACATAATGAGGCCTATTCTAGTAGTTCAAATGTGTCATTGCGTAATCACACGTGTTGGCATGTTCATGATTTGAAATGTGTGAAAAACTGTATTTTCGAAACACATATGTATAAAGTGACAAACCGCCCAATTTGTACTTGCTTTAGTAGCAAAATGACCTGATACAGTAACTCCCTCTAGAACACAAAATGGGGCTTTTGTGTTGTGGTGGAGGAGGAATAGGATGAGGTAAACTTCCTAATTTACTAGTATCTCCAGTTGTATATATGTCCCCTTAAACCTGCCTCCAAATAAATTAAAGAGAGAAGCCTGTTCTGAAAAAGGAATATACCTCAGGTACCCTGGGATATATGCTAATGTCTATACAAAGTATATTTAAATGAGTCACACATCCTAAAATATATCCTTTAAACCAAACAATCTAAAGGCCCTTGTGATAAAGGGGGTATGAATATCGCACCCAACATTATTAGAACCCCCAACCCTTCCATTCAGGACAGCAGCTCTAGCATTGAACTAAACCAGATGCTGGGATGCTCCAGTCATACAGTATATAGCTCAGGTGGCTAAGGTGTGTTCATTTTATTGCACAAAGAACATTGAACTGACAACCAGACAGCAAAAAGTGTCTGCTTTTACAGCAACAATACTATTTCTCCCCTTTTTATCTCTTATTTTTAAATGTAACACACGTGACAATGTATAATTTTATATTCTTACCAATGCTAGCAATCGTGTCTCTGTGTGTCTCTGTGGCCCTCAATGTCACTCAGGGAGCCACTACCTCCACCCCACCTCCACCAGCTTCCCCTGAAAATTCTACTCCAGGGTCACAAGTAGAGGGTACGATGGAACCCCCATAAAAACACTAAAGGAGAGCCCATAATAAGGCAGGAGTTTTGAGATCCTCAGCCAAGTGGAGCCTGGGGAGTGGGGGCTAAGTAAGGGGGAGTCCTCTTGCACTGATGTCAGTGGACCCCTTGACCCCTGTTATCCCCACCCAAAAACTAGCTAAGTTCTTGGAAAGCAACTTCTATGGGCAACAAAATATCAAGGTGGCCCTCGAGAGGTGGAAGGATGCCTCGCTCTTTCTCCTCTCTCTCTCGGAATATATGATGGACAACTACAGGGCCAGAAACTTCAGGAGCTTTGGCCATATACACTCCCGGAAGTTTTACCACTAGTTGTGAGTTCACAAGGCTCCTCAGGGTTCAGCACCCTGAGTGCTTGTGGGAAGCACAAGATAAACTCCTGACTATCAATGGCTTTGTGCATAGAATTGCTTAATGTTAATGGCTATAGGGACGGGTTTCACAGGTTGCGGGTACTCTCCTTTTTACGGAAGGGAGGGTATTATGTGAGTTTCCTACAGGAAACCCATACACCTCCAGAGGCTGAAGCCAGCTGACATCTGAAGTGGTGAGTTAGGGTCTTCTTTAACCACCTCATGGCTTCATCTAGTTTGTTGGTGACCCTGTTTTCAGAGTCCTTTCAGAAAGAGCTACTGCCTGCCAAAGCTGTTGTTCCAGGACATCTATTGCATATCACGTACGGTACGAGGACTGCCCACTCAATTTCTTGAATGCGTATGCTTCTGCCACCGAACCCTTGAGAATGCAGTTCTTCACCAGAATGTCTGAATATCTGGAGACAGTCAATGAGGATGAGTGCGTGGTGCACGGGGGTAATTTCAACTGCACCCTCAAGGCTCTGGACTGGAATTGATACAGAGTCAAACCCGTACTCTGCATCGACCCTGAGGGAGATTATCGCCCACAACTCCCTGGTAGACGTTTGGCGATAACAAAATCCACTGAGTTCACCTACAGTATACTGCTGCGGCCAAGTTTATTCGAGCATTTGCCCGTTCTTGGCCGCAGCAGTAGCCTGGCGCGCGCCCGAGAGTGACGGGCGCGCGCCGAAGCAGCGGAAGAGCGCCCTCCGATCGGGGCGCTCTCCCTACCGCTGCCGGGTCCGCCGGGTCCCCCGGAACCCCCTGCCGCTGTCCCGCGATCGCGGGACACCAGGGCTCGTGCAGGGGGCGCACGCTCCCGAAGACGCGTGACCGCGCGTCTATGACGCGCGGCACGCCGAGGGGCGGCCACTAGCAAGCCGGGAAATCTCCCGGCTTGCGGTACCGGCCACACTTTAATAAAGTGTGTCGGTAGTGTATTAGGGTGTGAAGTGAACGGATGTCCTGGTCCCAGATCGACAAGCTGCATCTATTCAAATGCAGCCTGTCCTGAGACCAGTCTAGTGCCATTAGGTTGGTGCTTCTCTCGGACCACAATTGTGCCACCTATTGGCACTTTAACATTATGATAATAGAGGACAAGGCGTTCGCTACATCGGGCCGGGGAGTTTTGGACGGCCTGGAGTGGTTGCAGGGCGGACTCTGCCATGGTAGAGCTGTGGTAGGATGAGGGCAAGGTTTGCCTATTCCTCGAGTGTTAGGAATATGCAAAAGATGCTGTGACATGCTGGGATTGAGGACCTTAGGGGGGAAGTGCTCGATCTTGAGAAGCGGCTGTCTGCGTCTGGGGATACTTGGAAGATGGGCAAGCTCGGGGGGCATAAGATCATTAACGTATCCAATTCCTTCAGGAGATCGGTCGTGAGTCACTCCTCTTCTACGCGGTAGAGAAAAGCCAAACTTGAGAAAGGCAGCTATGCCTGCCGAAATGTCACGTCGTTACTTGGCCCAATAAATAGGTTTTTTTTTTTGCAGAAATTCAGGTTGCCCTGTATCCTATTTGATTTTTGAAAAAGAGGAGAACCCATAAACATGTCACCTGCTTACTGGGCCTTCTCCAGCCACTCTAGGCCTCTGCAGAGTGTCTGGTGAAGATTAATTGTTCCCTGACAACTCCTTTGGCATTTTTTCAGGCAATACAGCAAGGCTGTCCCCATTCTGAACATTGAGCCCTTACTCTACCTAGTGTTGCGTGCCTCCCTCTAGGAGAGAGTGGACAGGGAGAAGTGTTTGTCCAGTCCCAGATACACACTTTCTGCCTCCAATACCAGCAGAGATACGTATTTTCAGATCTGTCTCTGCAGTGTTGTCAGCTGGCAACCAGTTTTGGGGTATGCGTGATATGGGGTATGACCGGCAACTGTTTATAATCAAGCCTGAGGTGTTAGGTAGAGAACTCTCAGTGCTGCAGTACTATCAGGACCAACTTAGGACTTGGAGCCATGTCTCTGTGACCAGGAAAGGAATGGAAAGGCAGTGGGGGGTTGATATCTTTACCAAGCCCCTCCTGTTTAATCTGGCAGTGGGGGCTCGGATGTTGGATTCACCCTATATTCGCTGCCAACTAATCCTGGTGTGAGTGACCAGTCAGGATTTTTTGTACTACGAGGGACAGGTCTGGATAGAGGTAGAGTATAACGCGTAGCTCGCCATAAACGAAGCGCGACCGCTGTGCTGAGGCAGGGAATTGAGATACGCTGACCTAAAGCCACTCGGGTGCACCTAGAGTGTATGGTAGTCGTTAAGGACAGGTCAGGATTATAGATATTAGAGTAGTTGAGGTACTTGCCAGGTTCAGGAGTGGAGAGTTGCAGATCGTCAGTGTGCATTGCCAGGTTCAGGATGGAGAGTATTGGGTACGTAGCCAGGTGCAGGTTAGGAGATGGTCAGATCGTAGGAGTACTTCAGTCAAGGTCAGGACAGAAGCCAGGAGAAAGGTCAACAAGCCGGGTCAGGAGTAGAGAGAGTCGGAGTCGGAGTCCAAGGTACAAGCAGGGTTCAGGCAACAAGAGGTTAATAACAAAAAGATTCAGGCAAGGCAAGGTTCAGGAACTAGAAGTGGCAAGGCACGGCATCACAATGACTATGCTCAGCAAAGGTAAGCTGAAAGTGAAGGGTATATAAAGGTGGAGGCTCCAATAGCAAGCAGGGGAGTAACCAGGAAGTGAAACCTCATAGGCTGCTGGTGCACGCAGGTGTGCCCGATGATGCAGCCTGATCAGGTAGGAGGTTGCTTGCAGCCCACACATGTCACAGACTTCAGAGGGCAGGGTTTAGAGAGAGTGTTACTCCCACGCCGGATCTGTGATACGTCAGAGCTGGGGCGGAGCCGAGAGCGCGCGTTACTGCCACGCTGGTTCTGTTGATCAACAGAGCGGGGCAGAGTTTACCACACACGTCAGCAGGAAGGCTGGATGAGCGCCAGGGGCGGGATCAGGATCCGCAGATGCCGGAGCAGACTGCGCAAGGTCCGCGCATGCGCGTCACAGGACCAACAGGATGCGCAACTTAAGTGTTTGTCACCGGAGGGCCAGTAAGGTGAGGAGATGGTCCTTGAACGCCGGGACGGTGAATCCTCACACAGAGATGCTTGCATTGTCTACTGCATTGTCTACTACCCAACATCCATACATCCCTCGCCGTCTGATCCAGGAGTTTAAAGATGCAATTTCCCCGACTCACGCATCTTGATCGAGATGGTATTGCAGACCGGAGATTCCTGCCCACCTTTCACTCCCAGCTCTTTTGGATCTTTGCGTGGGACCAAAGGCACGGCAACCCCTACAGGCTCCTCTTGTTTTCAACCTCAGCAGGTTGGAGGACATGTCCCCTGCATGTTTCCATGGCATGCCGAGGAAAGGGCTGTACGCTCTCATACTCCACACAGTGCACTACCTCGTCCTTATTGCCCACCCTGATACCATCTGGAGGTCGGTACCAGCAAACGAGAGTGAGAGGCCCCGGTTGAGGGAACTCTGTTCCGAACATTTTCCCCGCCACACCAGGGATCTGAGTTGGAGAGTCCTCCAGGGAGCACTGAGCACAGGAGAGTACTTGGCCCACTTCACAGACTCCTCGCCAACCAGCCCCTTCTGTGGCAAAAGGGAGTCCATGTACCATATTTATTTTCGCTGTGCCTGACTGCAGACCCTCTTATCCACCTTGAGGTGCCTTCTCATGCAGTTCTGGCAGCACTTTTCCTCTTACCTTTTTATTTTTGGCACCCAGTGTCCTGGGAGAATAAGCCTTGGGATCTCCTCATCAACCTGCTTCTGGCATTGACTTCGACAGCCCTTTATAAGACCAGGAAGCAGCATTTGGGGGGGGAGGTCACAATGAAACTTGTGCCAATGTTCTTTGCGCTAGTGATCTCCGGTATCCGGGCAGAGTACACGTAGGCCGAGTCCACTGAATTGGTTACAGTGTGCCTCCCTGTGGGTGCTTTATAAAATATGGTCTTTAGAGTGCACCAATTAGTCTTCTCTCAAATAACAACACAGTCATTGTATATGGTAAAATGTATAGTTATTATACCAGCACTGAGACACCTATATTAATGTAAAGGCAAATCAACTTAAACCTGCTGATGTGAAAAATTCAACACTATCAATAATATAGTTAAATACTTTAGGCCCTTTATCCCCTTGTGAGTATGGGTATATCAAATATAGATCATCTATGCGCTCATAACAATTAGGGGTAAATGTAAAAAGGTAGGAAAATTAGTGATGGAAAAATCCAAAATATGGATCCCCACAAACAACAGATAAAATATCTTAAAGTCAAGAGAAATTCTGTCCATTATTGAGGATGCAGATCTCTTCTTGATGGATCTAACCTGGAAGGTCCAAGGTAAACTAAATTTAGAAAAGAAAAGATAGCGCAAGGCTCATAGTAAAGTTTTTATTTATTTAACACAAAGAGAAGGATTAAAAACACTCACAGACGTCAGTGAATATACAGCACATAAAATTGTGTATGAAGTCACTGTGGGGGAAGCTGGGCTGTCAGCAGCACGTGCAGTGCTCTGTTGGTTTGCCTCATGATTCCTGGGTCTTTCTCCTTCAGCACGTGCAGCCGGTGCACTTCCGGGTCACGTGGTTGTGTGACATCGCCGTAAAGTGTTGTCCTGACGTCACCGAATGGGGCGGACCTCCAAAACGTCCGACCGGCTCCCACTTACAGTACCACAGTTACTTGCCCAATAAAGGCTGTATTGTATACATTGGTATAGTACAATGTCTCCTGGAACTACTTAGTACTACCGGCAATGCAAATAATTTAGAATTTTTTTAAGATGACATATTTGTGAGGGAGAAAAAACAATTACCCTGAGGTATTAATACAAAGGATATTTGGAAGTAGGAGATAATATGGATGTTAAACAGAACACATATTAGTACTGTAGTCTCTGGGATAAAAGGGGGTTAAGTCCCCAAATACTTTCCTTACTCACTAACAAAAAATAATATAGATTACTGCATTTACACATATTTATGGAATGTATTTAAAAATCAGTTTGAACGTATTTCAAAATAAAACTATTGGGGAGAAGCATTTTAGTAATGCATTTATTGACGGCTGAGAAAGATAAATAAGATTGAGGAAAGACATATTGTTAATCAAGATTTATGGGTCATACCGTCATACTGTAGCTAGCATTTCTTTTTCATATCTTGCAAGCTCTCACATAACATTATTACCATACAAGTTATTTAAGTCTGTTTTGATGGAGTCGTAATGATACCTGATGGTAATATATTGTAGAACATTTGTATTCCTCTTCTTCCAATATTCCAGCATGTAGGGAGCAATGCTGACATGTTCTAATAACCTAGGCAGACATTTAATTAAGTTATCAGCACAGAAAAAATATGTTCTATAGCATTATGTAAATTTGGAACAATGTATCATTTAAGTATATCAGCATAACAAATGGGCATTTAAAGTTAAACAATTGCCCTTTAAGCTTAAAGCATGGGTCTGAGAGGATACAGTATATAAAAATAAGCTAAAACACGTGGCAAGACATGTTAATAGCCTATAAAACATTTTTTCATTATTACTATCATTGCAAATTTTTGCACTAGGAACATCACAGTAGCTTTTGACAGCTAATATAAACTCTGTATAATAAGTCAAAGGAATTAGATAAAATGTAAGTTTCATAAATTAATAAATGTGTAACACAATACAGTACCTGTGAAAATGAGAGTGTGTGGCCTCACTCTTTATTCAAAGCCAATAATGACTAGAGTAGAGTTGCCCCATTTAAGTTTTTTAAATATGGGACACAAAAACCAGTAGGAAAATTAAATACAAATTTGGACATTTTCTATATATTTTTATGACAACAACACATACTGTACTGTTTCTCATCCCCCATTCTCTCTCCTCCCACCTCTTTCTCACCCCCCTCCATCTCTAATCCCCACTCCTCCCTCCACCTCACGGCCTTGCTCCTCCTCCTCCTCGCGGCCTTGCTCCTCCTCCTCCTCCTCACAGCCCTCATCCTCTTCCTCCGCAAAGCCTCTGAGGAAATCATGGATATAGCAGTACAAAGCAATTTGTAGGTCCTATTGATAGAGACACAGTAATAGTTAAGACATTTGAAGTACTGTAAATACGAATTTTACGTCTTGGAGTCTAGTCAGTGGCAGTTAACTCTTGATCAGGTGCAATACCACACATCACATTTTTAGGAATCTGCCCATAGTGTTAAACTGAAGCTTGTTATTTTTTTTAATATCTTTATGTACAGTATGGGCCTGAATCTGAAATACTCTGCTATATCATGTTGGTAATGTTTTTTTTATGTAGATGTAGCGGGGTCCCCTTACCTTGCCTCTGGGTCTGGGAGTCGCTCCTGTGCTCAGGGGCAGGCAGTGGCCATTTGCGGGGCTATTGCGCATGCGCGAGACATTGCGCATTGTGCATGCGCAGGACGCAACGAGTGTGGCAGCTATCTTTGATGTGGCGCTGCAAGCTACATTGCGCATGGGCAGGTCCTGGCCGATGTGTGGCCAGCTTGAGTGTGGTGCTGCGAATAGAATGCGCATGCGCGAAAGCCCAGGAACCGGATGAAAAGGAGGAGGATATCCTCCGCGGGACTTGAGCCCGCGAGTCAGCTGGTGGGAGCCAGCAACAAAGCAGGTAGAGTCCAAGGAGCAAGTGGCTCCTGGACAAGGACTAGGCCTTACCCCTTAGCCCCCATCTAGGCCCCGAGCAACCACAGACCAGTATTGTAGGGAAGGCCCCAGATAGGGACTCTTCCAGTTTAGTTACAGGTAGTGCTGACGCATCGGAGACCAGAAGGCCACGCGGTACTCTTTGGCCTAGGACCAGGTCACAGGGAATAGAGACAGTGAGGCCTATTCACAAAGCAGTGGTAAAATCAGTGCTTTTGAAAACGACAATGCATTTTTTTATCACACTTTAAAACATGAAGCCAAAAGCGGGATTCACTAAGAAGTGAAGGCTATTTCTGCACTGTTATCACTGCATTGTGAATCGCACAGTGGTCAATATCGCGCTATAAAGGCATTTATCGCACTTAAAAGCACTTATCACTGCTTTGTGAATTTGTCCCATTGTGTGAGAGCCTCAAACTGGAGCTCGCACCTTGTGAGGAGGATCAGAACCCTATGGTGTGTGGGGATTGATGTTGTGGGACCTGACCGACCCTTTTATCCATCTCCAGTGCCTGGGTACAGGAGTGCCCAGTGAGGTATATAAGTGCACCAATGATTCACACAGTGGTAGCTCTACATCACACTTTGGGTGGGACTGGTCTAAGGGCACCAGGTGCTTAGGTGCCTAGGGCACCCTCAGTACAGTGGGGGAACCACACCGGGGTGTTGGGTATTGTGTTTGGGCATTGTATTGTATTGTGTGTATGATTTATGGTTATAGAGTGTACAGTAAAGTTATATTATACCAGGTTGTATATTAATTATTGTGCCCTATGAGGAGTCATCCTGCTTACGCTGGGATCCTCATAGGTGGAGGCGCTGCACCGCGAGATATCATGCCCTAGGCTCCCCAGATACGGAGGCTTTTGCCTCCTGTGAGCCTCACAGGTAACAGCAGCACGCATACTCATCCACAGTTTCCCATAGGCATAGAGAAAGGGGTTAAATACAAATGATGGTAAAGTAATTTTGTTCCATTCAGTAAACCTAAGCATAGTGCAGCACATTGTTTAGACATTTTCTAAACAAACTGACTAAATACATTCAGATCTTAGTAAACAAAATTGTTGAATTGCTTTCTATGGCCTCAGTACATGGAATTCATAAACAGTATACAGTACTTGCAAGGTAGTAATTGAATGACTTAGAAAAAGCTAAATAAATAGTATAGTACACTGAAATAATGTTGGATTGAAAGATTGGGTTTACTACCAATACATATAATTACAGTAGCACTGATCTGGAATATTTAGAAATGACATATGTTTCTCTGTGTTGTGACAATCTGAGAAAATATCTATCAAGAAAAAAATTACAAGGATTATTTGATGAACAAATAAATGAGGATACCCACACAAGTTCTTTTTTTTTTTTTTTTACTTTGTAAATATCGTAACAAATATTTAGGGGCCTATTCTATAAGCCTCCATAAGAAAAATGGCTGGGCCGGTTACGCCATTAGTTTTTTGAGCGTTGCTAGCACATTATTCAGAAAGCCTCGAATACCTGCGATAGCAAAATGCCCAAAACTGGCGAGTAGCCGGCGACCTGATGTTTGCCTCCCTCAAAAGGGCTCCCCCCACGATTTGGCCCAGCTGCATAGAGAGTTGCACAGAGAGAGACGCCTCTCCCTGCGCATATCTCGCCAACGATCGCAGGGTTTTAATAAAAATTTTAATACTAGTGTATGTGAGCAGTGTGTCTAACTGCGTTGATTTCAGGTCCATAGACCCCCTGTTTCCCGAGATACAGGCCCCATTATGGAGTGCCGGTAACTCCTATGCATTTAAATGTCTCGCGTCAAGTGTTCGTGGGATTTAAATGCATAGCAGATACCGGCACCCCATAACGGGCCTGTATCTCGGGAAGCAGGGGGTCCCGGACCTGAAATCAACACCGTTCTGCTCCAGAAACCCCCTGCTCATGTACACTAATATTACATTTTTTATTAAAACAGCTTTATTACCTTTGCGGCTAGCCGTTAAGTCAATGAAAGGGTTAACCACCAGTACCCGGTTTATTGTGGGTAGCGGGGGTGGTATTTGGCCCTTGGTTGGTGTTTAGGCCTTGCGGAGGGGTGGTGTTGCGGGTGGATTTAACCCCTTCATTATGGTGTTATTAACATGGGGTACTTTGGATTGAAAGAAAGAAGAAAGAAGATTAAAGAAAGGAAGAAAATAATGACAGATGAAGATAGAAGAAGGTGAAAGAAGTTCAAAAAAAGAATATTTTGGTACTTTAAGGTGATCTTCAAGGAGGATGGAGACGGATTGTGGGTGATGACGACGCGGGTCGAGAGCTTCCTGATACACCAATATTCGGAGGGTCAAAACTTCTAAAGGTAAGGAAAATATTGAATGTATGTAATGTCTTTTTTCAGGGTTTTTTATTGTATTTATTAATTTTTATGTTTTTGATTGCCTATTGACTGCTAATGTATTAATCTGTGTACAGATAAATACAGTGACAGGCAATGCTTTTTTAAAAATTGATTGTTATTTTTTCTATTTCTGTTTCTTGTTTTGATTACATTGATTTGTTGGCTAGTGCTTTTATTTCTTGAATTAGTTGGATAGGAGTGTACTTAATTTTATTCTTATATTTTGGAATAACATAATTTTTATTCTTTTGCTGTTTTCGTGATAGATATTTTTTATTAATGTGTACTATTAGGCTTTTTAATTCTATTATTGTTGGGGTGTTTAGGTGCTTGTGTATTTCTTTTATTATTGTATGTTTTTGGCCTTAATGATTTATATTAGGTTGACCATTGCGTGCTATAGTGGCTTATCATGCCCATTTTTATATGGGTATGATATACTAATGTCCCAATCAATGGGTAGAGGGTGGGTATAGTGGGACAGGGTGGGTGTTTAGGCCTCCCGGGTGGAAAGCGAAGAACTGAGGTTAACCCCTTTATTACTATAGTGGTTATTAATCGCTAGGGTGATTAAAAGTTAGGGGCCATTAGTATTTTTTCTTATACTCTTGCTGGCAACAGAGGACATTGCAGTATGCTGATGAGGATGCCCTTCATGATGGCAGGGGTAAGTAGAAAGTTTTATTTACTTTATTTATGCTGGCTGGCTAATGTTTGAATTGAATGGGCAAATAAGCTATTGTCCATATCTGGATAATAGTTATTTTGCCCATTACTTTACTATATGTGTGGGGGGGCAGGGGGGTTGTTAGGGGTAGAGGAGGTGGGTAGTAGGGTTGTTTCATGTATTTTTGTTTATTGTGGGTAGAGAAATCTCTCTACCCACAATAAACAAAAATACATGAAACAACCCTATGAAGGGGGTAGTAGCCCCAAGGATGTATGTTTAGGCCTACCGGGTGGTAGCGGGAGGGGTAAACCCCTTCATTACCTTAGATGTATTAACCACTAAGGTACTGAAGGGGTTAACTCCACCCGGAACCCCTCTGCAAGGCCTAAACACCCACCAAGGGCCAAATACCACCTTCACCCAGTCTCGATACCCACAATAAACATGGCACTGGTAGTTAACCCCTTCATTGCCTTAGTGGTTAGCCGGTAAGGTAATGAAGTTGCCTGTAAATGCATTTCTATTGCATGGGATTCATGCCGGAGGTCTCCGGAGCTGATATTAATGGGTATCAACTCCGGTGACTCCCGGCATCACTCCGATGCAGAAAAAAATGCATTTTTTTTTCTGTCCTCTCTGGATGCCTTCTCAGCAGCTTCTCCCCAGCCTAACGCCAACTTTTCCTGGTGTGAGGCTTTTGAGAGAAAATCACCATTCTAGAGCCGCGATTAGCCTTGATAAACTAATCAAGGCTACTAGAGTTGCACGAGTTTCAAAACCTGCCGATAAGTGGAACATCTCTGCTCACTCAGCGATCTTTAGGACGGCTGCAAAAATTGGCGATTCATGTCTTTATTGCCCACTTATTGAGGCTTACTGAATAGCAATAGGCATTTGCCTAAAAGGCCTCGATAAAGTCATATATAGATGCCCTCCTGAAAGGTCTTAGGGAAAGCCAACTAATAGACATTTGGAGGGAGATGCATCCGTTAGAGAGAGATTACACCTTTTTCTCGCACACCCACTTATCCTATAGCAGAATCGATTACTTCTTTGTCTCTAGCAGACTGGTCCCGAAGATCCCCCACTCAGGAATCCATGATATTTCATGGTCGGATCACGCACCTATAGAGCTACGGTGCACACAAAAATTTCTGGACAGGCCGGGAGCAAATTGGAAACTTAATGAGGCACTGTTGAAGGTCCCAGGGTCCGAACAAATAATTAGTAAAGAGATAGATCAATTTTTCCAAATTAATACGGGTAGTGTTCAATCCCACCTTGTACTGTGGGAAGCACACAAGGCAACCTTGAGGGGGACCCTAATTAAATTAGCGGCTAAAAGAAAAAGAGAAAGGAATTGGAAAATCAATACCTTACAAAATAAGCTTAGAGAATTACTACTCAAACATAAACGAGATCAGAGTTCGGCCCTTCTCAAAGAAAATCAAGACACTAGAGTCGAGCTTAACCTAGTCTTGACCTCCCAGGCAGATAACACGGTGAGTTGGTCCAAAAGGCTATTCTATGATAAGTCAAACAAACCAGATACCTTACTGGCCAACAAATTGAGGAATAGACAGCCAAATTATAGTATCCGGGAGTTAAGACTAAAAACAGGAGCCAAAACAGCCAACCCAAAACTGATGGTGGAGGAATTCAAGAGTTTCTATGAGAACCTCTATAATGGTGAAAAGGTGGCACATAATGGTAAAACCAAAAGGGCCATGAAGGATTTCCTGAAGGGCGCACACCTACCAAGATTGAGTGGTTCGGAAAGGGAAGTTTTAGGAGCAGATTTTACTTTAGAGGAACTTACCCAGGTTATTCAGAGCCTCAAACCCGCCAAGGCACCTGGACCTGACGGGTTCTCCAACCTTTATTATGAAAAATACATTGAGCTCCTGGGGCCTCACCTCCTCAGAATGTTCAATGCGGTGCTAGACGGGGCTGCATTCCCGGAACAGATGCTCCAAGCGTCCATCTCAGTAATTTATAAGCCTGGGAAAGACCCATTAGACTGCTCAAGTTACAGGCCCATTTCGCTCATTAACACCGATATCAAAATATATGCTAAATTGCTGGCCAACCGATTAAGTCACATCCTGCCCAGACTCATACATCCAGATCAAGTCGGGTTTATTACGGGTCGACAAGCTGCAGATAACACCTGACGGATCATTGATCTGATAGATATAGCCAATACACGTAAGATCCCAGTTATGATGTTGAGTCTGGATGCTGAAAAAGCCTTCGACAGGATTGACTGGCCATATCTGAGGGCCACGCTTGGAGAGTTTGGGATGGGAGCGCGGGTGATCAATGCTATCCTGTCACTATACCAGGGACTGGCAGCCAGGGTAATCCACCAGGGATTTCCGTCGGACCCGTTCCAAATCAGAAGCGGCACCAGACAGGGGTGCCCATTATCCCCCCTTCTATTCGCAATGTGTATAGAGCCCTTAGCAGCACAGATTAGAAATAATCCAGATGTGGGAGGCATAGAGGCGGGCACACAAACGCATAAGATAGCTCTTTACGCAGACAATGTCTTGCTCACAATCTCAAGGCCGCTCACTTCCTTGCCGAACCTATTCAACTTGCTAGGGAAATTTAATGATATATCAGGCTTTAAGATCAACCAATCTAAGTCTGAAGCCCTGAATATAAGCCTCCCGAAAGAGACAGAAAAGTTGATACAGCTCAATTTCAACTTTAACTGGCCGAAAAAAGGGGTGAAATACCTAGGGGTTATAATCCCCAAAGATTACAATAGTATCTACCAGGCGAACTTCCCCAAACTGATCCGCGATCTGAAGGAAGAGCTGAGAAAGTGGGCGTCTTTTAAAATCTCATGGGATACATAGTATAAAGATGAATCTCCTCCCACGTATACTATATTTGTTCCAGACATTACCGGTGCCACTCAGACTGACGGATATACTCTCACTTCAGTCTGCTATATCCAAATTCATATGGGAAGGAAAAAAACCGAGAGTAAAGGGTATGATTCTAAAAAAGCCAACATTGGAAGGGGGCCTGGCGGTACCTTGTCTGTTATCTTATTACAAAGCGGCACAATTAAGCCAAATCTCCCAATGGCATGTAAACCCGGATTCGAAAAGGTGGGTTGCATTTGAAAGCGAAGCTTGCTCCCCAATCGAGTTAAAAAGCTTGATATGGTTACCCAAAACAGCCTTGAAGCTGCTGAATAAGCCGCTGGCCTCAGTGGCGAACTCGCTGACTATCTGGGAGGCCAATAAAAGTAAATGTAATCTGCTATCTAAAGGATCTTTGATGACTCCATTGTGGGGCAACCCAGATTTTGCTCCAGGCCTGTACAGAAAGGAATTTTCAATTTGGAAGCAATTAGGCATACATAGACTCCGAGATCTAGAGGGGAGCAAAGATATAAAGCCCTTTGCACAAATTAGAGAGGAATCAAACGTCCCCCCCTCAGAAATATTTAGATTTCTCCAACTGCGAGCATTTTACATTAGCGTTACCCCACGACCCCCACGAACCAAGTTTGAAAAGCTCTGTCTAGTTGAGACGGATACCAGGGGACTCATATCGCTGTTGTACAAAGAGGTGATCGGTTCAGGAGTACAAGCTGACCACAAACTGAGGTACATGGATCAGTGGGAGAGAGATCTGGGTGAGGTCCTAGAGACTGAAGAGTGGAATAGAATAATTATGGCATCTGCCAAGAGCTCTATATGCACAACTTTAAGGGAAAACGCATATAAAGTTTTATGCGATGGTATCACACTCCCTTGAAATTATCTAAATTCGTACCAGGGTACTCCCCCCTGTGCCCTAGGCAGTGCGGAGCAACGGCTGATTTGCTACATATGCTGTGGTCTTGCCCGAGGATTAAACCGCTTTGGCGAAAAATCAGAGATTGGCTTGAGAAGATTCTAAATCTTAAAATTTCCATGGACCCGTGGCGGTTTCTGCTGAACAGACCGTCCTTGGGGTGGACTAAATCAAGTAATAAACTAGTTGCTTATTTCGCAACAGCTACTCGGTGCGAGATCGCAGCACTATGGAAGCAACCCGAAATTCCCCTAATTCCCAAGATTCGGAACAGAATTTGGTTTGTATGCCAGATGGAGAAATTAACAAGTCTAGTTAATGACACTGGCGAAATTTATCTAAAAACCTGGACACCTTGGTTGGACCAGAGGGACATCCCGGGAGTAGGAAGAGATACTATCCTGCTTTGATAGTAATAGATGCGTTTTCCCTTGAATAACGCTGAGTCTAGGAATCACGCAGAACACATAGGGCCTAGAACACCCTTGGCAGGCTCGCGAAGTGGGTATCTAAGACTTCGGGTGGATAGGTTCCCCTGGAGGTGCTAAGGATATAACAACCTTTAGGAGTTGAAACTCCACGATTCTATTAGTCCTAGTGAGATTGACTCCCGCACCACACCACCCTCCCCCCCCCTTCCCTATCCCCTCTCTCCCCTACATCCCCCCCCCCTTTTTATTTTATTTTTATTTTTCTGTTAGCTGTATCCAAATAACTGTTTGTGAGAAATGTTAGTTTGTAACATAATTTCTTTGTACAATGTATGGTGAAGATTTTGTTGTACATGTTCTTTGCTGAAAAACTCAATAAAACCAAAGTTATAAAAAAAAAAAAAAGGCCTCGATAAGTGGCTTATCAAGGCTTATAGAATAGGCTCCTTAATGTTTTCCCTTAAGGATAATGTAATATACAATATCCGATTGTTTATTAACTGTAATATCACACATTTAATTAATGCATTATGCTGTTCACTTCAATAAAACATAATTATTTTATAATACAAGTTACAATTAGTTTATCTTCAATGGTAAATTCTACCCCCAAATGCAGGAAACAGCAATGGACAAAGCCTGTGTCCCCACATATCCCATAGTTTACCTAGGGTGGTGGGAAGATCAGATTGTTCTCAACAGCAGTTGAACCTATTGACCTTTGGATCAGATTCATTTATGACATCTTTTGGATTTGTAATGGACCTTTGGAACGTTTTTAAGAATTGGTTGAAACTTTGATTTTGAATACCATTATTTAAGATTAACTTTTGAAATCAGCAAAGAGAGTATAACTTTCTTGGATTTACGAATAACAACAGATGTTAGTGCAGCAATCAGCACCACTGTCTTCAGAAACAATGGCCACTAACAGTCAATTATTGGTGCACAGTCAGCATCCAATTTCTCTAATTACAGGTTATCCCGCATGTAAATATTTACGGCTTTGCAGGAGATGCTCAAACATTGCAGTATTTTAGAAACAAGAGAGTAACAGGCAAAATTCTTCAGAATAATTTGAAAAATGCACATAAAAGGGCATTACACTGATAGAGATCATCTTTTGAGAGAACAATGCCCTAGAGAAACATCTAATATCATAAGATACATTTGTACTTGATAGTGGTTTGAGGTAAATCAATATTTAACCAACTTTGGTACATACTGTACACCTATCCGACCAAGATCTAAATTCTATCTCAGGAACTAAAACCATCTATCACCAGCTGAAGGTCGCATACTGTAATCTCAGATATATATTAGTAAATTGATCTCATTGAATAACAAAACATTGGTTGTCTACATATACATTGGGCTCCTACAGTCAGTGGAACCAAGTAGATCCTTTTTTTAATTTTGATGGTACAAAACAATATTCCATCAAACATTTCTGAAATTGTAAAACATCAGGGGTTATCTACTTTTTAAATTGTACATAGGCAAGATGATCCAACAATTGCAGATATGAGTCCTTTAGTACATAACCTTGGTTAGGCATTAACTTTACATTCCAGTAGTTTGAAATAGGAATACGTATCATTATGACAATACTAACTTCCTGATTTTCATGGGCATTGACCATCGAAGTCATTCCAGGCGGATTACTGGTACACGTCTCATCTGTTTGTAAAATAAATCAATAGCTGGTGCCCACGGAGATAAGGGAAAGTCCAGCAAAACCCCAATATGTTCACATGGAAAAAGAAAAATTCACAGGAATTTTCGGAATGGCTCTTTATTTTGTCAAAAAAATCCAAGGTGTCCCTAAGGTAAGAGGGTACAGTAAGGACTACAAGTTGTAAAAATGTTTCCACATAAATAGCTAGTGGCTGATTTAAAGAATAAGTAGCAGCTCAAACAGAGCTTTATAGAGCACAAGAGTGTAATTAAAAAAGGTACCGACCCCACGATACTTGTACAGCATTGTGTGCAACATAACCATCCCATATCGGCAATGAGGGTTATGGGCATTTAAATTGTACCACCAATAAGGGGAGCCCTGGACAGAGATACAGCGGTATTAAGAAGGGAAGCATATTGGATATAACATTTGCGGACGAGTAATGGAGGGGACTCAACCAACAAGTGGATTTTAAATGTTTCCTTGACAGGCATTAACCTTGTTGTTGCAGTAGTGAACTCGCACCTCTACACCTCCGTCAGCTCCGGTTCCATATTGTCATGTATGCTGGAAGTCTTACTGTATCTTGGATCTGGAGTGATTTACAATTATAATTAGCTCAATTTCCGTGATACTTCTGTTATGTTTGTGGTATATGTTTGTTTGTTAGTGCTGAATATATTGTTTTGTTTGTCTTTATGGGTTCTATTTAATGTATTATGTTCACTAATTTTCATTGTAAAAACACTTTTATATACACTATTATGTCGTATATGTTGTGTAATTCTTGCTCTTAAGGGTGGTACACCCCTATTTATGGGAATACATAGTGGGACATTTAGGGCCTTTTTTAGAAAGCCTCGATAAGGCCCTTATCGAGCACTTATCGACCAAAATGGCTACTCGTATTCAGATAGCCTCGATAAGTGCTCGATAACGGCCTGTATCGACGCAAAATTTTATCGCTATCAGAAATTCGCAGATTGAGCAGCGATCAGTCCCTTATCAACCATTTTCTGATGGTTGATAAACTCGCGCGATTCAGAGACCCGCGAGTCGGCTGTCGCGGCATATCGCAGCCCATCGCAGCCCTCAAAGGCGGTCTTCTCCCCAAATCCAATTCACCACAAATTTGTTGGTCAATTGGTGGGGAGATGCCTCAATGAGCAGATATGTGTCGGGACGTAGAAAAAATCAGGCCCCTTTCCTGCCTCGGATTGATGCCCGGGGTCTCTGGAGCTGATAGCCATTAATAGCAGCTCCGGACCCCTCCGGCATGCATCCGAGGCAGGAAACATGCATGTACAGTAACTTCATTACCTTAGCGGCTAACCGCTAAGGCAGTGAAGGGGTTAAACACCCGTGCCAAGCTTACTGTAAGAAACATACAATACAGTGGCTAGCGGGGGTGGGTGAAGGGGGAATTTGGCCCTTAGTGGCTGTTTAGGCATTGCGGGAGGGTTGCGGGGGGGAGTTAACCCCTTCATTATCTTAGCGGTTAATACCGCTAAGGTAATAAAGGGGTTAACCCAACCGCTACCCACCCGCAAGGCCTAAACACCCATCCTTAGGGCTACTACCCCCTTCACCCACCCGTGAGGCCTAAACATCCACCCCTGACTGACTATACCCACCCTATACCCATGAGTAGTATAGTGGTACATCATACCCATATAATAATAATAATATGGGCATGATAAGCCTCTATAGCACTCAATGGGCACCCTAATGACAATAAATTAATACACAAGACACACAATAATAAAATGTAACTAAACTCCAAAAAATCACACGTCACTAAATACAAACAGTAGCCAGCTAATCCAATCAATACAATCAATTGCAACATCAACAATGAATTAATTAAACCATTAACCAATCTAAACAATTAATTCCAAAACCAACTCAAAATGAATAGTAACACTAACCAATGTAAACAATGAATTACTCCAACATTAATGAATATAACCATTAAAACTCCAAAAAATAAATTAAAACAATCTCTAAAGTAACCATAAAACATATTAGCTAACATAATATTACATTAAGTACAAACGAACACCAATCGCAAACCTTTAATTACATTAAGCATGAAAAAACAAACAATAACATCCACATAATACATGAAATGAAAAAAAGCAACACCAATACCAATCTATAAATGCGTGACCGGGACATTTCCTTGCATAGGAGATACCGGCACCCCATAAAGGTGCCTGTATCTCGGGAAGCAGGGGGTCCCCGGACATAAAACCAACGTGGTTCAGCTCCGGAGACCCCCTGCACCTCTACACTATTAAAGAAATGTAAATTTAAATAAATAAATTTCGGGCGACATTTCAGCTGTGAGAGGCGGCTCTCTCAGAGCTGCTCTCTCTGCAGCAGAAATGAATCGCTGGTTCAGGCCTTTTCAGAGGCTCGATGCTCTCGCTGGCAGCAACACGCCCGTTTTGGGCATTTTGCTATCACTGATAATCGAGCCTTTCTGAAAAACGTGATAGCAACGCCCAAAAAACAGTCACTTTAAATTACCTGGCGATTTTTTTTATGAACCCTCTCTGAATAAGGCCCTTAGTGCTGATAAGGGTCCTTTATTTTATTCTTATCACCGAGGGGCTCTGTTGTACTCTTCACTGTTGTCCTGCTGCTATGCCTTGCGCTATTTATAGCGTCATGTTGTCATGGCAGCAGAGGGGAGGTGGATCCAAGTCCACTGTGATGCACGGGCGTAGTGACGTTGCACCAGACGTATGCGCCGGGCTCTCACCGCCAGGTATATATTTGTTACTCTTTTTATGTTTGTCAGCCTTCACCATGACAAAGACTGCGTGGCAGTCAAAACGTTGGTCGTTTTCTTTGCTGAATAAACCCCTGACGAGAAGACCGTGTGCCTGGATATTTTTCCCTTTCCATTGACCATCGAACCAACAATATTAAACAGGAAAATCGTGATAACAAACTCTTCCGGAAATAACATTTAGCATATTAGGGTTCATGAGGGCTTTATATTTAGCCCTTTCCTTCAGTTTTAATAATTTGTGAACTTATTATTGTGTACCCAGGATATAATTGAAAAAAACAGCTAATACTTAATGAGTGAGGGCAGGGCAGTGTGAGAATTAGGATGGAGAAGTCAGTTTAGCACAAATGTTACATGACTGAGATAGTGATTAGAGATGGGCGAACCAGTCCATATTCGTTTCCCGGATATTCCAAGAGATTTCTTTCAAAATCCGCTTTGCGGTGCAAAATCCGCTGATGGACTGTTACAGTTTCAATCTGTGCCAATTAATCCAAAATTGCCATTTGATACAATCCGCTAGTGGATTTTTAACAATCCATTTACGGATTCCAAATTGCAGAATCTGTGGATGGATTGCTGGTAAAAAAAATCAGTAAAAGGTGAATCGCCATTTTTGAGACTGATCAGCAGAAATCCACGGATCAAATGAACCAGCCAATCCGAGGCAGATCCAAATCCACAAGATTTTTTTTGCAGATCTCTAGTAGTGATCATACACTTGTGTTAGTATGCTTGTTTGACTAGATTTTCCAACTGGCTTAACACTGTTGTTTAGTTCTAGGACTTGTTGGCAGCTAATAGTTTTATGCAGTGGGACAATCATTACTACGCTTGCAAAGATTTATTTGCTGCATTGTCGGCATAGTGAAGGAACAGCAACTTTCTTTTAATTGGTTTGGTTGACTAAAATAACTCATCAGCCAATTACATCACATGACCCCTGAGGAAGTTCTTCACAAATGAAACGCATAGGGTGAATACCACAGACAATAGGAGGGCTGTTCAACATTGGTGTGCTCTGAGGGACTATGTGCCTAGGATTTGATCCTTGCTTCCTGTGAACCACTGTGTATGGCCGCCACGAAGGAATCCCCAGAGAAGGAATGAGGTTTTGGACTGTTCTTCGCTGTCTGACCCAGGGTGGTCTCAATGTTTACACTCAACCTCCGTTTGTGTTATACTATTTTTTTTATATTATCCATTTATAAAGCAATCTGAACCATATTTTGTGGCCTCTCAATCCTTGCCATGGGTTTCTCCTTCCCACGTTCCTATTTTTTTAGAATATAATATATTTCTCACTGGAGTGCATACTTTTAGTGGGTATAGGATTTTGTCCATTTTTTTCTGGTATATTATGGTTTTCAGGCAATACATTTTATATTGGATGTACAATAAGAAAATTAAAACAACACAGGAGCATGTGAGGTTTGTTAGAAATAGAAAAACTCAAATGTGTAAGGTTAATCATGTTGATGAATATCATAATGCCACTGCTGACTTTCTGCAATTATGGGGTTTACAGAGAGGAAGAAATTTGCAACAATTGTTACCTGAACAAGAAATGTATAGTAACATTTTATAAAGGTTTAAATAAAGCAGTGAAATTTATTTGTGATAATATAGAAATTTAAGGCGCCTATGCTATAAGCATTCATAAAAAAATTGCCAGGCCATTTAAAATGCCTGTTTTTTGAGCGTTGCTATCACGATATTCAGAAAGCCTTGATTACCTGTGATAGCAAACTTCACAAAATGGGCGAGTAGACAGCGACGTGTTGATCGCCTTTCTGAAAAGGCCTTACCCAGCAGAGAGAGCTGCTCAGAAAGAGACGCCCAAAATTAATGTTTTTTAATAAAAAATGTACAGTAATACTCGTGTACATGAGCAGGGGGTCTCCGGAGCAGAACCGCATTGATTTCTGGTCTGGGGACCCCCTGCTTCCCAAAATACAGGCCCCGTTATGGGGTGCTGGAATCTCCAATGCATTTTATTCCCCCGGTCATATGACGTAGGACATTAAATGCATAGGAGATATGGCACGCCATAACGGGGCCTGTATCTCGGGAAAAAAGGAAAAATGTCTGGTGCTCTGAAAAAAAAAGCCTCAAAGTTGTACTAGACAAAAAATAAAGTTCAATGAAATTGAATGATGATTTTTGTAGTGTAAACCCCTGGATAATGAATAAGGGATAGCCAACCCTTAGCACGTGGAACAACCGTATTGTAATCACTACTCCATTATAATCCGACTAGTAGGCTAGGGTCCATACAAGCAATGCAGTAAGGGACCTCACAATAAAGTGTCCCAACATATGATATCGGAATGGAGAATTTGCATGTGATGTTAAATAACTCACATTAGAGTTGGTGATGTCCTTAAGGCTGTCCAGTCTTCTTCCACAACAGGGGGTGTGCTTCCGTTTTTTCTGAGGTAATTGACACGAAACAATAGGAAAAAGCAGGCACTGATACTCAGGATACTACAAAAAAAAAGGTACATTATGGGGTATCCATTAAATCATTTTTTTTTATGGGCACATGCTCTCTTGGACATCATTTACCCTTCTGTTTCCTGAGTATCAGTGCCTGCTTTTTCCTATTGTTTCCTGTATCTCGGGAAGCAGGGAGTCCCCGGACCTCAAATCAATGCGGTTCTACTCCGGAGACCACTTGATCACACACTAGTATTAAAATGTATATTAAAATAGCTGGTACCCACAATAAACATTAAAAACACAACAACACTAATACCCACCTCCTCTAACCCTACTTGATTGGTATCAGAGGCTTCGGGTGTCCGGGGCCCTCGGGTGGTCCCCGCGAAGGTTCCTGTTGGCCTGCGGTATCAATCCTTTTTGCAATACATTGAAATAAATACACCCACCTCCCCCCACCTCCTAACACATATGGTACAGTAATGGGCAAAATAACTATTATCCATATTTGGATAATAGCTCATTTGCCCATTATAAAATAAAACATTAGCCAGCCAGCATAAATAAAGTAAATAAACCTTTTTTCTTACCCCTGCCATCATGAAGGGTGTCCTCATCAGCATACTGCAAGTCCATGTCCTTTGATGGCAACAAGAATACATAAAAAATACAATCTAAGTACCCCTAACCCTTTAATCACCTTAGCAGTTAATAACCGTCATAGTAATTAAGGGGTTAACCACCGTCCCCCACTACCCACACGGGAGGCCTGATCACCCGCTATACCCACCCTCTACCCATTGGTTGGCATAGTGGTACATCATACCCATTTAATATGGGCATGATAAGCCACTATAGCAGTCAATGGTCACCCTAATAAAAAAGCATGAAGGCTAAAAATACACAATAATAAAAGAAATACACAAGCACCTAAACACCCCAATTCAAGAAATAAAAGGACAAGCCAACCAATTAAATAAATAAAAACACTAGCCAACCAATTAAATAAATAAAACCACGAGCCAACCAATCAATTTAATAAATAAAAGCACTAACCAACAAAACAATTAATTAATTATTTAATTTTAAATACTAGTCAACAAAACAATTAATGAATTTAAACCAGTAGCCAACAAAACAAATAATTAATTAAAAATGCTAACCAGTGCTAAAATGTACTAAAAACAAGCCATCCAAATTCCAAACAGTTGACTCCAAACAATAAAAACAAATAGGAAAAATTACAATCAATTCAAAAAAAGTATTTGCCCAAAAAATTATTGGCTGTCACTATATTTATCATTACCCTAAAGGGGCACACATTAATACATTATCAATCAATGGGCAATCATAAACATAAAAATAAATAAATACAATGAAAAAACCTGAAAAAAAGACATTTACATACATTCAATATTTTACTTACATATTTTACTTACATTTAGAAGTCGTTAGTCTTCACCCTCCGAATCGCGACATCATCACCCGCAATCCAACGCCATCCACCTTGCATCAGGTAAAAAAAATCTTTCTTTTATCTTCTATCACCGTCTTTTTTCTTCCTCTGTCATTATTTTTATCTTTTCTTTAATCTTCTATCTTCATCTGTCAATCCAAAACCCAATGGTAAATCCAGAACACGATGTTCACTTGTCGGTATCTTGAGGTAAAATGAGACGTACAGGCCTTATATAGGGCATGTGACGTCACATTTTATTGTCAGATGGTACAGCTCCAATCCGATCGGTCGCTGTATCATGTGCCCACCTCTTTTTTTTAAGGATGTGATGTCATCTCCAAGGGACGTCCAATGGCTCTGACTGCTCTGCTTTTCCCTATAGGAGCCCTGGCTACCCTAAGGGGTAATTGTATAGTGGTAAAGTGAACACAGGCGCAAACAAATAAAAAGTGGACACTAATAATAAGTGACTAATCAAAAACTTAAATAAGTGAAAAATTTGATAAAATGTAAGTAAATACAGTGTCACCCCCTGCTCTGGAACCCACTGGAAGGGGTAGTCTTCACTCTTCCCCCACAGTAACAGCAAAACACACAAAATCCACGGGGAGCATGGGGAGGAAACAAAAATAAATTAAGTGCAGCAAAAATGACAATGTGAAAAAAGCCTTCAATTGACTTGGCTCTAATGAATTGACTACTTACAAGATGTAAGAGTCAAAAAGGCAGGGTTGACTCAAACGGTCAGAGGTAAGTGGATGATGCAGTTGTCATCAAGGTGGATCAGGTCCCCAGGATCACATACCCCAATGTAGAGAGAAAAACTGGCATAGGGCAGATCACTCAAGATAAAAATAGCTTTATAACAATAAAATATTATACTCACATTCTAACAATAAAAAATGGGCATATCACACTGCATTAATGTAGGAAGATTTTAGCCAGCTGGCTCACCGTCCCACAACGTTCCCCCACTCCTCCGCCTCAGCCTCCGGTCAGCTGTTTAGACTGCTCCGACTGGTGTGTGACGTCACTTCCGGTTTCGCCGCTCGGTGAGGGCTGGATCCTCCTACAACTCCTCTGCTGTATGCTCCTCTCTGAATAAGACTCCCACTCTACGCGTTTCGAAAGCGACTCCTGAGGGGAGGGGACACAGGATACATAAGGGAAGGTACACAAAATGGGAAACAAAATGGGAAACAAATCAATGGCCATTGACCATTGCCCTTCCCCTGTCTTCAGGACATGGGAATCTGTTGGAGCCTCTCCCAGTTCTCCTCCTTCCAACCTGGTGGCTCCGTTCCCACTCCTCCTAAGGACTTTCTCGGACCCCGAGGTGTAGGCTCCAGGCCGAGGTTGTAGGCACATGACAATAGCTAGACCGCGTCCCCAGCCGGCGACTGCGTCTGGAATTTTGACATATCGTATCTTCACTGCTAAAGTTCTTATTTCCTTAGACCTGCTATATGCAGTCTACAATTTCTACGCTCCGCTGCAGATCCCTCTCCCACCAGTTTCCCTAGGGTATTTACTGATGTTGATTAATAGTTACTGGTGAAATCTTGGGTGATTGCTATCCTAGCATCGTAATCCCGGGTTAATTTAGCTCTTAATCATCTCTTAATCAACTTCAGGCCCATTCCCCTTTTATTTTTAGCATATTCTGATCTCTAATGTAGTAATACACTCTATTAAACTCTAATTTGCTCTATTTAACTCTATTTATTTAGGTTCAACTTATTTAGATCCTAACTGAAACACTAGTAACATAGCCCCTGCAAACTTTGTTATCCTACATCCTATTCTGAGTTCTGCATTCCCTTCCTCCCTGTTATCCCCTTAGCTTATTTAGCTCGTAGTTGTACAAAATTATGTGGTGGGTAATTATAAGTGGGGTCTTTATTTGGGGATCCCTAGGGTTCCCGCTATTACTTGCGGGTCTAGCCATCTACTGATGAGGATGTTATGTTCTGTGCATGCGTGTGTGTATGTGTATGCACACAGCCGGTCATCTATTTCCACCCTGTGCACAAACACCAAAAAACACCAGAAATCCAAAAAAATAGTAAAACTGGAGACCCTGTAGACAATTGGTCAGGCTGGGCAAATAAGTGGCAGGGCAGAGGTGAAGAAGAGAAGGGTGACTCCGATCACAGCACACAATGATGATGCACAGCAAAGCCGGTATGGGTCACACACTTCAAACTATGGGCAACAAAGTCAAGCGAGAGACAGGCAGGTCTGTGGATTTTCTTGGGATACCCAGAAAGGTTTGGAACTGTGAGATGACTCTGAATCTGCTTTAATCAACCTGTCTCTAAGATTTTTACCATGTTTATAGGAAAACAGCGGTTGGAGGGTAAGTATAGGTGCTAAAAGAAGGTCTATCCCAAATAAATGCCAGTGTTTTAGAATTATGTTTTTAATATGTTCAATAAGGGTACTGTATGTACAGTAGAAACAAATGGAATAGATTATTCTCTCTGTGATCTTACCTGTGGCTCTTTGTGGAGAAGTGTGGATCTCGTGCGGGCCACAGCCCTATTGCTTTGATCACAGAGAAGTGAATTCGGATAGCCTCTCATCCTAAACTTCTCTTGCATAATATCCAAGCTATTGGACACCATATCAGGAATGCTAATTCTTTTTTTCGCCCTTAAGAACTGACTATGAGGTAGAAACTGTAGAAACGAGAAGAGCAAAAACAAACACCCCTCTATGGTGCAGATAATTTTAATAAGGAAAAAACACAATAAAAACTTGGTGATAAATCCCACTCACATTCTGTGGTACTGCACTCAGCACAAGGACAGCATATGATTAATAAATAATCTGGTGTCAGCTTCCTCTGGCATGCCTCTATTGTCCTTGCCTGTGCATCCCCTCCTCCAATCGCCGTCGGTACCCGGGCGCGCACATGTGCGCTCGCGCATGCGTCCTTGTACTTCCCAATAACATTCCGATCTCCCTCAGTGTAGGAGGAGGGCCTCCAGGGGTTTCAGGAGACTTCGAATTGGCCACAATAGAGGGGGCTGAACCTGCGTCTGTCATCTGTATGCCCTGTGTGTTTCAAAAGCTCTGTGCTTTCTTCGTCAGGGGCATGGGTACAATTCCTCCATTTACCTAGCAGTGTCCTTATATTTATGTGTTGATTCTATTTAATGTTTTGCATTTTATTATTATCTCCTTTAGTATGAATATTGTAATTAACTCTTTTTTATTGTAGTTGATACCTTTTCTAATGTATGCCAAATAGCAGCGGTATCTGGACTTTTGATAGGAGGTATTAGATATGAGCTGCTATATAAACTGCTATTCATCGTGGCAGCCTGACAGGGGTTAGTGCAAGTTTTATTCATTTTATTTCTGCAGCTTAATGTTTTATTTGTAATGGACAAATGCACTATTATCCATATCTGGATAATAGTAATTTTGACCATTAATGTACTGTATGTGTTAGGGGGCAGTGGGGGGGGGGGGCAGGGGGATGGGGGATTATTTATTTAAATGTATTGCCTGGTATTGGTTTTTTTGCCACACGATTGGTGCTGCAGGCCCCAGACTCCAGACTCCCTCGAGGATCACCCGAGGGCCCTGGACTCCCGCGGGGATTACCCGAGGGCCCCGAACTCCCGCGGGAATCACCCGAGGTCATCCGCCTGTTCTATTAATTGTGTGGTGAAAAAAAACATAAACAATGATTTTATTCATGGTTCCACTTCTTTATCATTTCACTGCTTAGTGAATCGCGCTTACAAGCAAAAAATGTTGCGTATGCCGTTTTTTGCCTGATCGGACGTATTTTTTTTTTCCTGAAAAAATGCTTTTACGGTCGATAAAGCCCTGTTATCACTGCTTAGTGAATCGCGCAGCAGGCAGTATCTGTCTTAAAAGCCATTTATCATACTTAAAAGCAGTTATCACTGCTTAGTGAATCTCCCTCAGTGTCCTTCTCCCAACAAGGCATTCTGGCCCGGGGGTATCCTTCTCTTTCTCCTACGGTGAAAGGCCAAGCAACCAGAGCCCATGCTACTCTCTGTACTCAGACACACCTCACCCCCTAAGGGGTAAGGCAGAACAGGACTCACTAAGAACTCTCTTCCCCTCAGAGGGGAGTGAACAGAACAGACCCACTAGGGAGGGGGCCCTCACCCCCCCTCTGGGGAGGGGTTAATCCCGATCACCCAGCTGACATCACAGGCCTAGTCTGCCCACACCCCTTACATGTGACTCCAACTGCCAGGCTCATCAACCTGCACTTGGCTACTTAGTGTCTCTATGGTTTGCCATCTCACATGCAGGCCCATGTGCAAGAGACTTAGCCCTAGCACTGCTGGATGATACTAAACAGACAGCACATACACTGTAGCATGTCATTAGTTACTCAGCATTCACAATAATATTTCAAATTTATATATATATATAGCATGGGTCCCCCGGGTCCCCCCCCCCTTTTGTCCTTACCTCCCGGCAGGGTTGTGCTGAGCAGCAGAGGCAAGAGCAGGTGTCGGCGGTAGGCGTGGGGAAGAGCTGCAGTTGGAGAGGCAACCACATAACCGGCGGCTCTTATTGCAGGGCGCCGACATGTTGCTAGACTTGCGCAGGGGAGGGGAGAGACAAGGACATTGGAGCACAGCAAAAAGACAGGCTGGCGGCAGTGACTGCGTGCAAAAGCTTTATTCCGGCAAAATTGCCATTAAAAACAGGACAGGTTCTCTGACGCGTTTCGTCTAAGAGACTTTTTCAAAGAGTGCTATACTGCAGGGCTTCCTGTACACACCAGACCCAATTATACCTATTTTTTATCATCTCCCAAAGATCCATAAAACCCTGACGCAACCTCCAGGTAGGCCAATTGTGTCAGGTATTGGATCTTTGGGAGATGCTTTATCACGTTAAGTTGATTTTTTTCTACAGCCTCTAGTGATCAGCCTGCCCTCTTACACTAAAGATTCCAGACATTTAATTGAAGACTTACAAACAATAAATTGGACTACCAACTGTGTCTGGGTGACTATGGATGTGAAGTCATTGTACTCCATCATAGACCACAGGCAGGGCATAGAGGCTGTACAGCACTTTCTTAAGAAATCTGATCTCTCTCCTGCACTTTGTATTTTTTTAATTGAATCTATCACATTTTTGCTCACGCACAACTACTTTAGCTATGTGACTGTATTTGTTGAGGGTGAGGAAAAGCCTCCTGGTATCCTCCTTAGCAAAAAATAGAAGGGAAAAAAATAGTGCAATAAAATTTATTAACAGTTGAAAAAAAGAGATTTAACACTTACAAGCGGCCGATAATTTCAAGCATAGAGAGGAGATGCTGCCAGACTCCACAACACGTCCCTCCCTGGGTTGGGGTGGTTTGTCCTGGCTGTTTCCCTGTTAATAAATTTTATTGCACTATTTTTTTCCCTTCTATTTTTTGCTAAGGAGGATACCAGGAGGCTTTTCCTCACCCTCAACAAATACAGTCACATAAAGAGAAGAGTACAACAGCTCAAGATATCAGACATTTGATGTGAGTGTGTCTCCTCTCATACAGCATTATCTTTCAACCTCCACTGTTCTTCTAACCACCCCCACTCCCCCCCCCTTATTCAAACAAAGAGCTGTGTATAACCACTGTGTTGGTCCCTCACTGTGGTCCCCTCTCTTCTCTCCTTTATTTTACATGCTTTAAACGCCGTGGAGCCACAAGCAGAGCAACGCGCCAGAGGACCCCCTTTTTTCTACCATGCATGGAACCCTTAGCTGCTCAGATACGAGACAGCAAAGATATTTCAGGTATTGTAATTGGAAGCCAGTCGCATAAGGTGGCACTGTATGCAGATGATGTTTTCCTGACAATATCTAGACCCCTTACCTCTCTGCCAAACCTGTTCGACTTACTGGGGAGATTCAACAGGATCTCCGGATTCAAAATTAATCAATCTAAATCAGATGCCATGAATATAAACTTAACAAAACAGCTGGAGAAGCTGATCACCCTCAACTTCAACTTTAAATGGCAGCAGAAGCAAATTAAATATCTAGGAATTAACGTAACCAAGACAACCAAACTGCTGTACCAGGCAAATTACCCCAAACTGATACACGCCCTGAAAGGGGACGTAAGGCGATGGGCCAATTTCAAAATTTCTTGGATAGGGAAGATCCACTGCATCAAAATGAATCTGCTTCCTCGCCTTCTATATCTCTACCAGACCCTCCCGGTGCAACTAGGATTGAAGGACACCCTCGCGCTTCAATCGGAGATAGATAAATTTATCTGGGGTGGGAAGAGAGCGAGAGTGGGTAAGCAGATAATGCGCAAACAAACAGGGGCAGGGGGGCTAGCGGTACCTTGCTTGTTTTTCTATTAAAAGGCGGCCCAATTATGCCAAATTGTGCAATAACACACCAACCCGGACTCAAAAAGATGGGTCGCGATAGAATAGAAGATATGCTCCCCGGTTGAACTGAAAAATCTAATTTGGCTCCCCAAAAAGGTGCTCCAGGTCAGAGCATTCTATCAGGCTCAACAACCTCTAAACCAATTAACGAACTTCGAAAAGCTCTGTCGCTCAGAGACGACCACAAAGGGACTCATATCACAGTTGTACAAAGAAGTAACGGTTTCTGGCTCAACAGTGACAGAAAAGTTAGGATATATGACCAAATGGAAGACAGACTTAGGGGAGGTTTTAGAACTAGAGGAGTGGACGAAAATTGCCCTGGCAGTTTCCAAAAGCTCCATGTGCACGACCCTATGGGAGAACGCATATAAAGTTATGATGAGATGGTACCACACCCCCACAAAATTGGCTACATTTCTGCCTAGTTACTCTCAATGGTGTCCTAGACAATGTGGACAGCAAGCAGACTTGTTACACATGCTGTGGTCTTGCCCCAAAATAGCCACGGTCTGGGATTCAATCAAAGATTGGCTGAACAGGATCCTAGGCATAGATATCCCGTCAGATCCGTGGCTGTTTCTCTTAAATAGACCGCACCCGGGCCTCCCCATACATGCAAATAAATTGATAACGCACTTCGCAACGGCAGTACAGGGGGAGATCGCAGCATGTTGGAAACAAAATGAGATTCCATTGATAGCTACAATTCGGAACAGAATTTGGACAGTCTGCCAGATGGAGAAACTGACAAGTTTAGTCAACCATACTGGCACAAATTACCTAAAAGTCTGGACGCCGTGGTTGGCCCAGACAGACATACCGGGGGTCGAAAGTTCCACGATTTGGCAATGATAGAGATGAGTGCGTTCTCCTCTGGGGCTGTAGCACAAGAATAGGCATACAAGACAACTTAGAAATACCTGGTCTGAACTAAATGAAGCCCCATGGAGGGGATGCGGGTGATGCCGGGAAAAATCTAGCTCCCCAGGAAACAATGGGCCGGAAGATGTAGAGCTCCCAGCGGAACCACGGCAGAAGGTCCCCCTTCCCCCCCCCCCTTCTAATACCCCAACCCCCCTTTCCTTTAGGTTTGTGATGTATTTCTGTTGGTCTGTCTTCCCAGTATGTCTTGTGGTAATCTGTTGACAGTAATAATGCATGGACACCTGACACTGTTTTGATTATGATATCAATGGAAATGTATGCAATGTCTGTTGAACATGTGAATTATCAATAAAATACAAGTTGAAAAAAAAAAAAAAAGTCCAATCCTAAGTTTATTGTATAGAGTGTGGGTAATATGGCTAATAAGAAATAACGTGCAGCTTCGTAATCTATTTCCTATAACCAATAGACTTAGGATATTTTTAAAGTGTATATTTTATGGAACAGTGTGTTTTAAAGTGTATAATATATGGAACAGTGTTTTTTTAAAACATATCTGTTTGTGCACAGAGATGAGCTGGGACTTTCATAGCCCATGTTATGAGTGAGCCAGTGGGCTACCAACTTGGGTGCCACTGTGTCTACTCATACAGTGGAGATGAAAGCCATAGAGGATGTGTCTGAGGTATCAAGACCATTTGGACAGGAGGGAAGGACAAGTATCCACGTCCTGAGATCAATGGATGCTATTTGCATGTCCATTTGCCCCACCAGACTGGCAGGAGCCTGTCACCGCGGGGGGCATTGAGGGAGCCAGTGTCAGAGGTGCCAAATTGCCCATGCCCCTTGGTTCATTCAGATTTCTAGGTAACCCTGTTGTGTCTACCAGCTTGTCTCTGATTGGCGGCGGAGAAATTTCACAGGCGTTGGATTGGGCCATAGCATTTTGTGAATGATAGTCAGAAGTATTATAACACCTTGCGCCCATTAGATAGAGTTTTTTTTCCAGTGTTCTCCATGGTCTCTTAAAGTTCTCTCAAAGCTCTCTCAAAGTTTTCTAAGATTCTAAGCACCAAGTGAATTCCAGCCCTTTGGAGAGAGAGGGGAGCTGTTGCATTTGGAACTGTGTGTCTTTTCACTGTAGTTTGTGTAACATTGTGTGTTTGCCATTTCTTGTGAATAAATTTACAATTTATTTCATTTACTTGCTTTGCTCAATGCATGATCCTGGTAAAAAGGTGTAAATGGCCTGGTCTCCCGTGACAGTTTACACTGAGCATTGTTCAGGAGCATTAAATCCCATAGTATTCTCTTTGAGTTGCTGGACTGATTTTTTCACCTTCTCCTTTTGGATTGACTTTATTTACGTTTCTTCACTTTACAGGGTTTAAGGGAAGTACCATTGGACATCTTTTTTTGCCCGTTGGGAATGGGCCTGAAGAAGGGGCCTTAACCCAAAACATTGCCCCCCTTCCCCTGCATCACCATTTTGTTTATACGCCCCCTCCCCCGCTCCTCCCCTCCTTTCCTACTCTTTACCCACCTCATTGAGGTTTCCATTTCCTGTCCCACCCTTCCCTTGTTTTTTCCCTTTCTCCCTTGTCACATATATATACGGATACTGAATTTGACCTACAGTATACCCCTTAGCAGTGTGTGTCCTTTTCTTTATTAAATTAATTTGACATGCATTTTTCCATTTGTCTTTTATGAGTGCTGGGAACATTGTTTTGTGTCTATTGAGTGTTTGGAGGAAATAGGGTTCCTCCTTGTTTCACGTTGCATCACTTATTATCTATGTTAGCTACTTTGAGTGTTGTCTATTTTTTTTGTTATCTGTAATTAAGAAACCAGTGAAATGCAAAATCCCATAATTTGTAAGCTATATAAAATATTGACAAAATGACAGTGTTTTTGAGTGTTCTTCACTGCAAGGTGAAAACTACAGATGTAGCACTGTTATTCTAAACTTACAAGCATGATATCGCTAGACTGCGGTTTAACGCGATGAATTATCGTGGATCCATTAAAAGAAATGGGGCCCCTGATAAAAATAGTGTGTGATTTTGAAACTTCTAATTTAGAATACTTTAATTTAGAATTTAGGCTTTACATCTATATTTACAATGTAGTGTCAATTATTAAACAGTATACAATAAAGTTATAGTGGCTAAAAAGTGATGCAGTTTCTCCACTTAACAAGTAATGACAATCTTCAGTGTTGTCCTCCAACAGTTGTTCTCCAACAGTTCACCAAATCCTGATTATCCCATTGTCAAAGGTCACAAAGTAATTAAACAGCAGATGAAAATGATTGCCAATGATATATGAACAAAAGTTTGATAATGAGGGCATTTATCTTTTGCCATTGTTTTTCATTAATGACCTAATCCCAGATTGCATTGCAATTCCTTTATATTAATGTAAGGTAATTAACAGGCTGCAAGTCATTAAAAGTTTGAAGTTGCTTACAGATGTTATTGATCCTTCACTTTTTTTCTCAAATGCTGGGATCTCATGCACTGTACAGTATATTTGTATATACTTTTTGTCTTCCAAAATTGCTATGGCAAATTTTTTAATTTTTATGCATTCAAATGTTATGCATTAACAGTAATAAGGATCAACCCTGACATATCTTGTGTCAGTCTGGGCCATATTTACTAAGCAGTATTTAGCAGTGCAGGAAGACACCCTTTGTCTTATTCACTTCATTGTGTCTTCCAGCATTGGTAGGTGGTTTGGGGAATAGCACTGCTTAGTAAATATAGGCCTACTGTATGTCACTTCAGTTCCAGGTGTGTTTGATTTCTTTCTACCATTTCTTCAGTTCCCCTGCGTTACCAGTTCTTGTCTCAGGAAGTGTTGGTGTTGAAGACATGATGAAGTTATACCTTAGCTTGTCATCTTTCTAGTCAATTAGTGTACCTTTAAAATTGAACAAAAGACACTACAATAATACAATCTACAATGAAATGCCAAAAAAATACTGTAGCACTTGAGTCACAAAAATTAAATAGAGGATTAATGACAAAACGAATAGAAAGAAACCTCACTGAATCTCTCAGGGTGGTATGTGAGGAGGTGTGTGCTTCCTGGGATGTAACGAGAATATAAAAAATGTACTAGTGTGTAATTAGAGAGAAGAAATCCCTTTGTGGTGCACTCCACTAGAGCAAATAACAAAATATTAGTAGATAATTAAACTTAGATTTTTAATAGGCTTAATTAAAATACATGCAGCAAAAGAAAATATGATAAACATATACTATGTGTGCTCCTAAAATACAGTGAGTCAAACGGATGTTCATCCCCTGACCCCTATGAAATATATCAGATTCAAGACAGTACAAATATACGAGCAGTTGGAAAGGCTTAATTTAAAGCACTAATTCTCCGTCTATTTTTAGAACTCAGTTATAGGTTGTGAGTCTGGCTGTAGGTCTCTGATACAGAATCACTAGAAAACTGTTACCCTCTTACCCTAATTAGTAGTCCCCACAGGGAGGGCTACACTTGTATGAATAATATAGTGATAAATATTCTGATTTAACATATCAATAATTTTTTGTAAACAACTTGACATACTGTATTGAACTCTCCCACTACTCAAAATGTTGCCAATTCTAAATGTTGCATACTATATTTGATCCATCTACATAGTGCTAGATGTGCAATGTTACACTAGCTAATATTATTATTAATACAGTATACGCCACAGAAGTCATTTCATCAAGAATAACTTCAGGTATGGAATACAATGATAAGGCTCATTCGGATCTTGGAGTGTGTCATATTAAATCAACTGCCTATTTGTTCAAAGTATGCCATGAAGCATATAAATATAGTAATAATATGCATTGTATTTAACTAATCTTTCCAATTCAGTGTGAAATAGTCGAGGGATTAGTTTAGACTGTTGCATGAACAGTTATAAAGTGATAAAGTGATATACTTAATTTTGCACAAAAACAGTGAGGTACAGAATAGTACATCAGTCTAGATGTTATAAAAAAAACACAGACCATGTACCATCACTACAAAATATAAGCTTAATGAGATACAGTTGTTGAAACACTGAAAATATTACTCATAAACAAAATACTAAACAACAATGTTCCTTGTTTTTTTTTATTGTAAATTGCTTTATCAGACACAACCAATTAATTGCAGTGTTAAAAGTAAATGTAATTGAAGAAAAACTTGCATAATTGAGACTGCAGACAAACCACCAAACCACTGAAACGTGCAGAACCTCCTAAGAACAAGATAAACCAATGGCAATGATATGCTTAAGGGGTTAAGTGTGGATGATTTACATTTTGTTACACAAATCATACTTTAAATAGTTTGCGACACCTAATCATACTTTAAATAGTTTTTATAGACCATTTTTTAATTTCAGAGGTCAAGTTTCCTCTATTGCTTTTTTTTGTGATGTCAATGGATCTGAACAAATGTCTGTTGTTGGCCCTCATACAGATGCAGGGTGGATGAAGGCTATAGTAACACTTGATTAATACACAATTCTCCATTATGAGTTCCCTTTTAAAAAAAAAACACCAGATGTTTGGTTTAAACATATTTACAATATTTGTAACATTAGAAAGATTTCACCTTGACGAGTGCTTGATTCTAAAATGATGTAAATCGTTAGTCAACTAAATGGGTAAGAGGGAAAAAGATATGACTAATGCAATAAGGCTATTGACAAAAATGTGTAGATACACAATGATAAATAATTAGGTGTTGTACTGTATTTTTCCTCTTTTATTAATTGTGTGCTGGATATAAACACAAATGAAGATTGCATTTAGATATTGGTGCTTTTTATCTGTGCATTGCTTCTTTTTGTGGCTAAAGTGAAATCCAGTGAAATCAATACTGCCATTAAAAGTGTTATTTAATCGAAAAATAATTGTGTTACATACAGTATGTAGGAGGGCAATGTCCAGTACATCACCATTAAATTGTTCTGTAAATAATGGTTATACAGATGTAGGCAACATTATTGCAATCCATGATGTGCTCCTATGGGTTAAATAGGGAGTTAGCCCCTCCACTTATTTAAAACAATGCATGCTTCTCTCTGGTGTATTGTGTATGTCATGCTGCAATATTTCAATATTATTTTACAAAAACTTAAAAACACATACAGTAGCTACATAATGCACCTTAAAATACAGAAAAGTAATGTGTCATATCTGATGAAAGAAGTGCTTCATTGTGAGTTTTTTGTTTCTAACTAAAGGTTCTTTAATGAGAAAAAAATAGCATAAATACTAAAAGTTAACACATTTCTTACATAACATCTCTATTTACTTCTAACTAATGTGCATGATGTGGATAGATTCAATAACTACAGTAATTAACTGAACATGACAACTGTAATATAAATACTGATATAATGCCAAATAGAATACAACTGGAGTTATGAGAATTACCGTACCTATGTGTACCAGGTCATTTTTTAAAGATTTATGTTGTTATCTATAATTTTAACACATATTGTAACAATATATTGTTGTGTTTTAGCAAGAAAATGTCAACATTTAATAGCGTGTGGAAAAAAAAAGGTTTGGGGCAAATGGTCATATTGCCGTATGAATTCCCTTCACATGAAGTAAAGATCAGATCAGTCTTAGAAGTATATGACTGAGACATCTAAAACTTTTTCAAGTACAAATTTACGGCTGAACTGGTAATTCATCAGTTGTCATTAGACAGAATCCCATCAGTTGCACTGACAAGGTCTGTGACCCACAGCAAGCGACTGAGAAAGCAGAGTTGTGGAAGGATTCTTGAAATGACTGTTGTGTGTGGTAAAGATATGGCTAAGCAGAAAGGTTTTCTACTTCAATGAGTGAGCATTTAATAATATTACTTTAGTTTAAAACTGTGCCCGCTGTTAAATATTCAAATTAGCATATTTTGTGTGAATGCCATCTTTAGATTGAAATACCTACAGTATACACAAGGTTAGAATGATTTCTGACATCTATTTTGATTAATAGAATTGCAATTCCCTTACTTTACCATTACCATTGCTTATTAATAATGCCCCTGAGGTAGTAGATCTAGTGTGAAACATGTACTGTAGGGCTGGACTTTGTTACAGCTGAGGCCCCCTCTCTATTCACTGGAACGTATGACTGCTGCCCCCCTTCCTTCCATGGAATCTATTGTTGCTGGCACGGACTGCTTGCTGTGGTGGAGGAGATGTCTGGAACGGAAGCAATTTATATGAATTGTTTTTAACAAAGGGGAGAGAGAGAGTTAGGTCAATGGCGGCATGCTCTGACCAGGTTATTGGGCCTATGTTCGACTGGGAGGATGCCTGTAGAATATTTTTGGTACCTGGAAAATAATCCTAGAGTAGGTCTGATGTGGAGCTAAGAAAAATGTGTAGTCCCGCTGACCCTGGTGCTGTACTCTCCAAATATCAACAAAGTCCTTCATCAGTTCCTTTAATTTCTTGGCAGCCTTTGAATTTGAGTTGAGTGAGTGATACCTGGGTTGGTGGACATGTCCTGTTTGGGGTAACACACCATGTTCATATCTCCCGCTATTATCAAATAGGAGAGGGACTGCTGCTCCAGAGATTCCAATACTTCCATCAAGAATGTAATTTGGTTCTCATTAGGGGCATATATGTGTAGCCCCCTGTAAACAGCACAGGCTATACATATCTTCTTATTACTGTGGTAAGTCCTGTTAAGGGCAGGCACCAGTAGTCATCATGGGTTTTCCCACTTCCAAGCCCTGCCCTGAGTGGTAGATGCAGGCCCCTGACTCTGCTGCAGGCATGAGACGGAGGGGAGGTTCTGCTGACAACATGCGGGGTGGGGCTGAGTCTATTTAGGAGCCCGCTCCTGTGAGTGACTGTCTGTTCTGTCCGCGGAGTTGGAGGAGACCGTGCGGTCTCACCTGTGCAGTCGTACAGGAGCAAAGAGAGGAGAGGAGAGACTCAGCCACTTTGAGTAGAGCTGATAGGATCATAGACCCGGTGGACCAATGTCCCTCACCCCATGCCTGGGGTGATGGGGAGAATCCATTCCCCACCCAGGGGATAACCTCTGAGGTGGGCTGCGGGGTATTGGCGCCCCAGCCCAGACCATCCTGTCGGAGGAGAGACTTGGAGGGAAGGAGAGGAGGAAAGATCTGTGAAGGGAGGAGAGAGGAGTAATTAGCGGGACTTTGCTGTTGTTGTTGTGGCTGCTGGCCGCCACTACATTTGGAGTCGCTGATCTGATAAATAAAGAGACAATACTTTTATACAAAGACTGTTGTGTGAGTCTGGAGTATTCACCCTGGGACCAGGGTTCACTCTTCTGTACGGGTCCTATCCCATATCCCTGGGAGTATAGAAGATGGAGGCGCTGCACCACTAAAGCATTGAGGCTACCACCCCAGAAGCTGGTCCTGTCTCCCCAATAACAATGCAGGAAGCTCAGGCCATCCTGTTCCACGCAGGTATGCACCACCACTACGCATGTAATCTGCCCTCACACACCCTAGACACCACAGATGAGTCTGGGGGGGGGGGAACAAGGGTTACATATGTTTATTAAAGAAATTGTGGTCCCTGAAAGGGAGCCCTGGACAATCAAATATCTACCCTCTGAGATCACCTTATTGTAGACAAAAGGGACGTTATTTTTAATTAGAATTGCAACTCCTCTCTTCGTGGTAGAGAATGATGCGTAATATGCTTGAGGGTAAATATTCTTAAATGTATTGGACAGAGAAAGAGAGTTGAAATGTGTTTCCTGAATAAAAATTATGTCTCTTGTTTTTTTTTAAATTCTAGAAGTGCAATTCTCTTTTTTTAAAGGGAGTTCAGTCCTTTGACATTGAGGGATACTAGTTTTATGGAAGTCATGTTTGACATGGTTTTGTTTTGGATAGAACATTATGGAGACCATCCACTTTCCCAAGGTGGGGAAATCTTGGTGTGTCTCAAATAGTTTTAATGAGAGATACAGTAGAGGCAACGTTTATTCTAACATTTGCCGTAAACTAGCCGGGTTACATTCTGGGTATGTGCTGGGTATGTGCTGGGTATGTTCTGGGCTAGTTTGAGGCACGTTTAAGGTATTTCTGCATTGACTAACGACCCATAGGATTAACACAGCAGGGATCCCTGGCAGTCCAATTCAGTTTGAATGGGACTGCCAGGGACCCCCGCTGTTAATCTGATAGGCCATTAATCAATGCAGAAATGCTGGGGCTAGTTTAAGGAAAGTTTAAAGCATGTATTCAGAATGTACCTGGGTGTTTCCTGGGTTTTTTGGGGAATTGCCACTGTTTTTTGTTAGAATAAGAGTTGCCTCTACTGTAGAGCAGTTGTTGCTCTTTTCTGCCTGGAAGTATATAAGGGGTCGGAGGAGTAAGAAAGTGAGAAAGGGAGGTGGGGAGAGGGGGTGGACAGGAATAAAGAGAAAGAAAGAAAAAGAAAAGGTGGGCTCAATGGAAGCCCAAGTATGAAAGCCTTAGTCACCATGGTGAAAAGTCAGTTGGGCACAATGCCCTTAGGAGAAATTCCACAGACACAAAGCATGGGGGACGTCAGAAAAAAAGCAGAGTACCCTCTGTGAACCTAAATAACAACCACCAAAGATTCTTAGGGTAAATTGCAGACACATAACATGACAATATTAACTTTAAGATTCTGGCAAAACTGGGACCTTGAATTGTGAAAGCTTCATTGTGTTCTTGGTTTAAAGAGAGCAGGAAGGGAGTGGGGGGGGGAGGAGATGGAGGGGGGAGAAAGGGGGGAGGGAGCAGGGGAGTGAGAAGAGAGGGGGTGGAGTGCATCACAGATCTAGAGAAATATCATAACAATATCACTTGATTTTGAGACCTTTCAGAAACTCAATTTTAATCATTAAACACAGTAAATGGTCCAATAGCTCCAACACATGAGTGGATATAACATTATCAGCAAGGGGGCGGGGGGACAAAAGGGGTGGAGTCCACCCCAGATCTACAGAAAGATCCTAACAATAACAGTTGGTTTTGAGACTTTGGAATTTCAATATTGAACTTTAAACACAGTAAAAGTTCAGACATTTGAGCGGGTATAACATTATCAGTACAGGGATGGGGGGTGGGAAGGGGGAGGGGGGCATCATTTAGGTTCGATCCTGTTCACAGATGCCTCACCAGAGCAGCGATGGGGTCATCGGGGAGGGGAGATGGATGCACTGATGGGCCCACCTGCCAGGGAGACTCTCCTCTGTAGTTCTGATGCTTCACTAAGGGCTGCAGGTGGGCTACTGACCATATTGACCCACCACAAGAAATTACGCTGAAGTCTTGCTCATGTGCCGAAGCTGACGGCGCCTTGTGGGTGGAGACCGGGCATCTTGTTTGAAAGGCTTGCTCAGAGGACCAGACAAACATTGGGAGACACAGGGAGACACAATAGGGTGAGTGTTTGGGGTAGGGAAAAATGGGGAGGGGGAAAAGGAGAGAGAATGGACGAAGGAAGGGGGGGTAACAAGGGGGGTGGAGAACGGAGTGGAGTGGTTATGCATCGAGTAGGTAGTGGAGGGGGGATAACAGGCTCTGACAGGCTGGAACATCTGGACATCTGCTTTGGACAGCCGGAGGCCCCGGGTGTATGGTGCGACACATCCTACTCTGGGCGGCTCTCTTGGACAGCAATCGTACCCACAACGGTGGAAATAGAGAAACCATACAAGCTATCCAAAGTCTATCTCAATTTGGCAGTTTCAGGACGAGGTCATTCCAGGAGCGAGTCGCACCTGGGTCTGCAGCGAACAGCAAAATGGAACACCAACAAGGTAAACTGTTTAAAGAGGAAGGATCCAACAGCAACAGGGTAGAGGCTCACCCAAGCTTAGTTAAAAAGTTCATGGTAAAGCATCTCGTAGAATTAGCATTCTGATCTTCTTTCTTTTACAGTTTTAAGTTTGTTTTCAGTCTCCTGATTGTCACGGACGTGCTCGCCACAAACCGGGACCGGACTGCAAGACTGAGGTGGGGTTGCATAATCACCGACCTTAGGCCTCGGAGCCGGATCCGGAGTGCGAAGTTCATGGCAAACAAGCCGGGGTCTGGACTGGAGATTCCTCTACTGAATGGGAAAACAGTGATATAGAACTGGAACCAAACCATATCCAAAACACCTACACTGACCATCGATCTAACTCCGCACCCCATGATTTTTTAGACCAGAGTGGCCCCATAGACATAAATCGAGGAGGACGAGAACAAGGAGAGGGGGACAATCTAAATCATTTAAGAGATCGGGAGCGCTGGGGTTACAGACCACAGAGCAGGGGGAGGGGATCGAGAAGGACGAGGAGACAACGCAGATAATTAACTTATCAGCTAAAATACTTACCCAAGCACATATTGCAGTACTATCAAGGGGATTGTCATACTGTCCAACCAATACCCTCGACAGATTTGAATGTATAAAAGATCTGAACCTTTTCTTAAGAAAATTACTTTTGCATAAGTTCCACACCAATGCGGGAAAAAAGACTTAACCTAAATACTCCAATGGAGGGTTATGATCATCTTGACCGGATGACGATTCACTTATTAGGAGATCTACTGAAAGAGAGTGAGAAACCATCTGGGGAGGGACCATTCACAGATGTTAGAAACAAATCTAAATTTGTACCGGCAATGGAAACATGTTCTAATATAGACGTGTTTATGAGGTTGGTCACAAGTGACATTGAACATCTTCATAAACACACAAGGACTAACCACAATATCTCATCTTCAGAGATAGAAGCATTAAAAGATCTAGAATCGGATATAAATATAATAATCAAACCCTCTGACAAAGGGGGTAACACGGTCATTATGAATAAAGATGATTATCTCCAGGAGTGCGCTAAACTGTTAAGTGATAAAAAATGTTACAAAATCTTAGCTACAGACCCAAAAGAGAAATTCCAAGATGTCCTCAAAACAATTCTGAGAGGGGCTTGAACACAAGGTGATTACAAAAACTGAACACGATTTTATCTTTGTACCCCACCCACGGATTGCGACCTTTTACCATCTCCCGAAAGTGCATAAGAGAATGTCACCACCACCGGGTAGACCGATAGTATCGGGGATTGGTAACGTAACCTATAATGCCAGTGTTTATCTCGACAAATTTCTTAGGTCATTCGTAAGCTCCCTTCCTTCCCATCTTAAAGATGCTAGGGATATCCTACTCAAAATCGATGATGTGCAAATCGATGATGAGACCTATCTGGTTGGACTGGATGTGGTTAACCTCTATACGAGCATACCACATCAAATAGGACTCGCAGAAACGGAATTTTTCCTAAGATCAAGAAATATAGAAACACAATTACACAATGACTTTATCATTAAACTGCTAGACTTTACACTTAGCAGCAACTTTTTCATCTTTAATGGAAAGTACTATCATCAAATCCAGGGAACCGCAATGGGGACCACGTGTGCCCCCAGCTATGCCAATTTATATCTGGGCTGGTGGGAGGAAACCGTGGTCTTCAGCGAGGCCCTGGAGATATATGCGGACCACATTATTTTATGGGTCCTCTATATCGATGATATTATGTTGTTGTGTAGAGGAACATCTGAACTACTATATGAATTTGTGGGAAAACTTAATGACAACACGTGCAATTTGAAACTAACTATGCAAATGGATAGAAATAGGATTGATTTCTTAGATATTACCATTCAAAGAGGCATTGATGGATATCTTGAAACAACAATATTTCGGAAACAAACAGCTACCAATAGTATATTGAAAGCTGACAGTCACCACCCTGACCCCCTCATACGAAATATACCAACTGGCCAGTTCTTCCGACTCCGACGCAATTGTTCCACACTATCTGATTTTGTATCTAAAGCGGAGGAAATGAGCAAGCATTTTCACGATAGGGGCTATGGCAAAGGGGTGGTGAAAAAAGCATACCAAAGAGCACTACACACACAAAGAGATACACTGTTAACTCCAAATAGGAGAAGAGGAACCAATAAGGAAGTGATCCGCTATATAAGCACATATAATACACAGTGGAATGACCTTAGACGTATCTTTAATAAACACTGGAATTTACTAACAGAGTACGAAGACCTGGTTGAGGTACTTAATATGTCTCCAACATTTACAAGTAGGAGGTCTAGGAACATCAAAGATAGAATTGTTCAAAGTCACTACCAACCTGTCCTCACAAGGACTTGGCTGAATCAGAAGCCGCAGGGTTCATTCCCATGTGGCCTCTGTAAAGCCTGTGTGTTCATGCCCCAAACTAAGGTATTCACAGACACTGATAAACAAAATACATTTAAAATCAAGGACTTTATTAATTGTAATAGTAAAGGGATTATTTATTTGATCAAGTGCACTTGTGAAAAGATGTATGTGGGAAAGACATATCAAGAACTCAAAGTACGTATTTTAGAGCATCTTAGCTCTATACGCAATAATCAGGACACACCAGTCTCAAGGCATGTAAACGGCATTCACCATGGAAACTGCAAAGTACTACAGTTTGCAGGCATCGAACAAATACCCCTGGGACCACGTAAGGGGGATTGGAATAAACATCTACTGCAGAAAGAGTGTAAATGGATCTTCAAATTAAAAACACAGAGCCCACTGGGATTAAATGAAGGTTTTATTTTTTCGCCATTTATCTAACCTGTGCGGAACTCAAGGGATCTTCTGAAAATCCTGTTGATAGTTAGAACTAAATAATTTAATTTCTAGTAGGATCGTATTGACCTTAGGGGCGGTCCATTTATTTAGCTCTCAGTCCTACACCTCAATATATCTGCTGTCCAACCCTATATGTGAGCATATGCCTTTAAGAAGCAATGATATGCAATCTGACTTACAGACATGGTGTGTAATGCCTGATCTACACTTTCCCACATACCACTTTACTATGGCAAAAGAACGCTAACACTCATGTGGGTTTATACTATTCAAATACAATAAAATAGCAATTTACTAAAATCCTACCTTGAAAGAGGTCTGAATGTGACCTCATTGGGACAGACGCAATGGGGACACAAATACATACTAATTGTATCCCGAAGTCCCACCCATAGGAGAGGTATAAATATGCAGACACTACGAGTGCAGGCACACTCCTCCCCCTTGAAGAAGTGCCGGTTTACGGCACGAAACAGCTGTCGGGCAGCCTGGCGATGCCACTACTGATGACGTCAGTCAGCTTGGAGGAACATGCTGTACACAGTATATTGAACTAACAGCAGAGGCATGGAGAATCACGGTTGTATGGCTCTATATACTTTCTCATAATGCATAAACACTCAGCCTTGCTATACAACTAAGGCATTAGGATTGATATATGCCACAAAGGTATTAACCCCATGTATAACACGTGGCACTCTATTTGCATTTTTGAGCCATTTTCTGAATTTCATCTGTGATGGCTGTTGGCTAACAGCTTAGATAGCGTTTCACTGATATATGAGTTGCTACTTCTGGAAGCTAACTGTGGTGAATATATGTCATGAACCACAATGATAGTGTTTCCTGATGTTCATCTGTGACGGCTGGCCAAGACAGCATTGTATGATCTATTGTTTGATTATATTGCGTAAATGAGGACAAATGTATACATCTAATCTGAACATCACAAGTATTTGTCGGATTAAGCTATATGTACATCTGCTGAATGGTCAGAATAATGTTATTGGATGTGTAGGATTTACTGCTGCAAACAGAAGCAGACACACACTTTGAACTGTCAGGATTGCAACACTATACCTTACTTTGTTTCAAACATTGAAACCATTAGTAGCAACCATTTGATACTTTCCTCCATGCCATAACCCAAGTTTGGGTACTCTATACTTCCCAGACTGTTTTGCATATATATCATTTCATAGAGAATATTATAATCAGTGGACATTTGGCACTGGGTTTTGAATGTATTTGCAGAGTCTGGTAGATACTGTGTAAACAATAGAGACGTTGGTTTTAACTTTTTATTAGAGTGTTTATGTTTATATATTTTTTGGATAGATGAGTTTAATAAAATTTTATTATTTTTCTGTACTTACCTCCCTGGTATTTGCATTTATTAATGCGTTTTCTGTACACCTACGGTTCAGTTATATATACCATAAATAGGCTGAGTGCATGCAACCAAATGGGAATCTTTTGGTGATTACCTCTTGATCACTTTTTGCAAATAGTCTGAGGTGAAGCCAGGATCATCGTGGTACAGGCAGGAGTTCGACAACGGGTAGACGGGTGCTCTCTTCTTCAGCGAAGGAGCGAGAGCACGGTAGTGGCCTCTGCGCGAGGAGCGGGAACGGCCCATGATGCCAGTCTCAGTAGGAGGAGACAGCAGGCTGGCCGAAGAACACTGTAGGATAGCGCCGGGGAAAAACCAGCGCTTCAGTACAGTAGTCCGAAGTAGGTCTCTGCAGAAGGGTTAGTGCAGCAGGCCCCAGTAAACAGTTACACAGACCTCTGCATGAACAGTAGCAGCAGGTCACTGGGAACACCGACCTCTGCGTGGAGAGCAGCAGCGGGTCACAGGAAAAAGGAACAAGGCAAGCCAGGGGGCTTGTGGCAGAACACAGTAACATCCAGAGTAGGATTATGCTCGGCACTGAATCAGTGCCAGAGCCCAGCATATAAATGGCAGCAAGCCAATAACAGGAGGGAGGTGTGTGAGAATCCTCCAATGACAGAGCACAGGACTAAGGCTGCAGTGAAAGCTAGCACTGGTGCTTTTAATTGCAAGAGGGAGTATTAGGTGAACTGCAGAGATCTACAAGGCTACAAGCAAAGCCAGAAACGGATTCCTTACACTGATTTAGGGAGTCTTAGACTAGCGAGGCATTCTGATGCCCTGAGGGGGAACTGAGTTATTATTTGACCCTTTATCTTCCATAAGTTCTTCTTGTCTCTCTGGGACTTTTATGCCCACAGCTCTCAGAAATAGTGGGATTTCTTCAGGGCGTGATATTGTCCTGTATTTACTGTTCCTTTGCACCATGAGTTTAAAGGGGAAACTCCATCTATAATGAATGTTTTGGTCTTTCAATATCTGAATAAGTGGTTTCATGTCTCAGAATCTTGCGATGGTTACGTTGGAGAGGTCGTTATATATTTGCAGAGATTCCTTCTCAAATTGGAAGTCCCCCTTTTCCCTGCTCGCAAACATTATTTTTTATTTTGTCGTATACAGTATGAATGAAATTTAACAATTACATCTCGTCTTCGCCTTGGATCCTCTTATCTGGGACCCAGCGCTTGATGGGCTCAATTTATTTCAAGATCTTGGAAGTTCAGGCCAGGGACCAGTGAGTGACATAGGTTGTACAGGTAAGTGTAGAAGTTTTCTGTGGTTATTGCCTCTGGTATATTTCGGATCCTCAGGTTCTGCCTGCGGTCCCTTTTTTCCTGATCCTCCAGACTGCCTTTTAATGTATTTATTTCATGCCCTAGTCTGATAATTTCATTGTCTGCAGAGGATTGCAATTGGAGTGCTTCCACCATTTTGGTCTCCAGTCCATTTGTTATTTTGGATAGAACGCTTATGTCCACTTGGAGTCCATTATATGCTGATTTTAAATCTGCCTGAAAACTCTGCCTCATTCTTGCGAAAAGGGTCTCCATATACTCTTTGTTGAATTCGTTATTTGTTATGCCTGCATGTGTCTGCTTGCCTGCAGACTCAATGCTGCGCACATGCTGCGGCGGCACCATATTGGGAATCTGTATTTTGTTCTGTAAAGCACTGTGTCGCTGCAAAGTACCGTAAAACATCTTGGTTTTGTGTTCTTTTGGCTTTTCCTGCCATTGTAGGTCTCTTGGGGGACAGTTTACTCTACAAAGAATGTAATTTTGTGTTGGCTTGCACTCGATCTTAGCTAATGCTTCAAGAGGGTCTCGGGAGCTTCTCTCCTAGGTGGCCATACTCGGTGACGTCACCAGAAATCTCCCCATTTATAAAAAAATTTTGTGAACTAAAGTCATTCAATATTACAGGTACAGACGAGCCAACGAGTATTATAAAACTTGCCTTAAACTAGCCAGGTACATGCTGGGTACATGCTGGGTACATGGTGGGTACATTTCAGTGACATTTCTGCAGAGGCCAATGGCCCATCGGATTAACACAGCAGGGGTTCAATTTGAAAGGGACTGCCAGGGACCCCCGCTGTTAATCCGATGGGTCATTATTCTGTCTGCAGAAATGTGTGAAATGTTGCCGCATGTACCCAGCATGTACCTGGGTCCTTTTGGAGATTGCTCCAGGTTTGTTTAAGAATAATCATCTGCACTACAGTAGCTGCGTGTATTTTTGGCTATTATATGAGTATTGTCTAGTGGAGAAGGTAAGTATAGCCTCTTCAGCAGCACCCTAGCCAGGCTCTTGTTGCTTCTTTATTTATTTTTATTTGTATTGGGGAGGGGGAGGGGGGAGTTCTAAATCTCTCTCTCCTCCTTGCTCCTCACTTTTCACTCCTCGTCTCACAGACTCATGGGTGCCATTTTGGGCAAGAGGGGAAAATCTGATGGTAAGATTTGAGGCAGTGTCTGGCTTTCTGGGTGAGGGCATTTTCTTGATGTTTGTCTGCTAGGGTGATTCAATGCCTCTGCAAGGGTGCAATACCCATGCGCAGGGTGGCCGTCTCCTCAGCCTCCCTCCCTTTTTTTTTTTTTTTTAAGTCTGTAGGCTTTTATTCTGGCACTGGATCCCAGATCACTTCTCCAAATCTCCCCCTCAGCCCCAGAACTAAGAGAGCCTGTACCTTAAACCTGCTACTGCTCGGTCACTACCAGTCTCTCTCTCCTCCCTCCCCACCAGAGCAGGTCCCATCTGCCGGCACGACTCTGGGGCTCAGTCAGCAAATAGGATGGAGGGGGAAAGGCAGACCCGTGAGCCCCGGCTGCCTTTTCCACAGAAGCACAGGCAGGGCAGTCATATCACCCTCCTCGGACCCTCGGCATCTTCCCCCACTCACCAACCAGCGGTGGCCATCTTGATCCGGGGCCAGATCATGTCAGAACGCCGCTCGGGACTGTCAACACCCACAGCAGCAAGCTCCGGTCGCCGGGGGGAGGTTGGGCGAGTGTTTGTGCAGTGGGCCTGGTCCTCCAAGGGGCACAAACTCCTCCTCAGCAGCGCCCTCCCAGCGGGATCCCAGATGGAACAAGTGTTATTATTTCTATTTCTGTTTATTGTTTGGATTAAATTGTTTATTTTTCCAAATCTTTAGCGTTTTTAATGAATTATTTATTTTGTTGGCTCCTGATATTAATTGATGAGTTGGCTAATGTTTTAATTAATTAATTGATTTGTTGACTACTGGTTAAAATTAATTAATTGTTTTGTTGGCTAGTGTTTTTATTTATTTAATTGGCTGGCTAGTGATTTCATTTATTTAATTTGTTGGCTAGTGTTTTCATTTATCGAATTGTGGTGTTTGTGTATATGTTTTATTATTGTGTATTTTTGACCTTCATGTTTTTTTATTAGGGTGCCATTGACTGCTATAGTGACTTATCATGCCCATATTATATGGGCATGATTTACCACTAGGCCAATCAATGGGTACAGGGTTGGTATAGTGGGCCAGGGGTGGTTGTTTAGGCCTCCAGGGTGGGTAGCGGGAGGGTCGGTTAACCCTTAATTACTATAGCGGTTATTATCTGTTAAGGTGATTAAGGGGTTAGGGGCTATTAGATTGTATTTTTTCATGTATTCATGTATTCATGCTGGCATCGGAGGACATGCACGCCCTTCATGATGGCAGGGGTAAGAAGAAAGGTTTATTTACTTTATTTATGCTGGCTGGCTAATGTTTGATTTAATAATGGGCAAATGAGCTACTGTATTATCCATATCCGGATAATAGTTATTTTGTCCATTACTGTACTGTATGTGTTATGGGTGTGGGGGGAGATGTATTTTTTGTAATGTATTCCAAATATTTTTTTTGCAAAAGGATTATTACCGCAGGCCAGCAGGAACCCGCTGGAACTACTGGACACCCACAGGGACCACCCGAGGACCCCCATACATCCACGGGGACCACCCAAGGAACCCCAGACACCCAAAGGGACCACCTGAGGACACAAGGACACCCACAGGGACCACCCGATGGCACCAAGACACTTGCAGGGATGTTCCAGGGACCACCTGTGGACCCCTTTGGGGCTCCCGCACACCCACAGGGACCACCTGGAGGCCCACGGTCACCCTATGGGACCAACTGGGGACCCCGCTTGCCTCTGGCATTAATCCTGTGTATAAAAAAATAAATTATGGTTTTATGTCGGGGCACAGGTGGTGGGTGAGTTGTGTATTGGTGGTTAGTACATATTGTTATGTTTATTGGGGCAGAGGGGGTGAGTGAAGGGCCACGTACTCCCTTCACTCACCCCCTCTGCCCAGAATAAAGCTGCTGTTGGTCCTTAACCCCTTCATTACCGTAGCAGTTAGCTGCTAAGGTAATGAAGTTGCCTGTAAATGCATTTTTATTGCATTGGATTGATGCCGGGGGTCTCCGGTGCTGATATTAATAGATGCAGGAAAGATGCATTTGTTTTTCCTATGTCTCTGGAAAAAAATTGCCAAAAAGGTCTCTTATCGCCGACTTATCGGGGCTTACTGTAGGCCTGTAGGCCTTTTTGGCGATAAAGCGTTGATAAGTGGCTTATCGGTGCTTAGTGCATAGGCCTCAAAGTCGGACGCAAATGCACTGATTTTATCACTGCTTTGTGAATAGGCCCCACAGACAGTCAGATTAGGCAGGGAGCCAGAGGATTCAGATGGGGCAGGGAGTAACAGAGGGGGAAGGGGTGCCAGTGGAGTCCCAAGAGTCAGAGAGGGCAGAGAGCCACAGGAGTTAGAGAGGGTAGACAGTTACAGGAATCTGTGGAATCACAGGAGTCACAGTGGTCAGGGGAATCCCAGGGCTCAGGGGAGTCCCAGGTGTCAGGGGAGTCTCAGAGGTCAGGGGAGTCTCAGGGGCCAGGGGAGTCTCAGGGGTCAGTACCTCCCTGTGGAGCTGTCTGGACTCCGGAGAAGAAAACTGTATGTGTGAAAGCCTGTCCTGTCAATAAACTTGTCCTGTTTGTATACCAAAGTTCATGGCACCCTTTTTTTATCACCCTGAGGTATTATGCCATTCTGCTTTGAGAAAGGCCAATTGTGGCCGAAACGTCCGTCAATTTGTTGGCAATAAATTAATCTTGAAAATTCTGTGGAGCCCTGTTTCTTATACTTTCCATTGTAAGCTGGATCATCACAGAGAATCCTGAACCAGGTGCACCGGTAGTTGTATCTTTTGATAATTGTTATGTGGTGTGCAGCATTTCACCTTTAGTAACCCTTTTAATATCACCCTGAGAGCTTACACTACCAGCCAGCTGAATGTCAGCACCCTGAGAAAGCGGCACCCCTAGCCATAGGCGGGGGGGCTTCATGACCGGGGGGGGTCCGGCCTTCCCCTCGCTGGCCCGCCCCCACACCTCCCTCCCCAGCAGAGGGGAGGAGTTCACGGAAGGCCTACTTAAGGCCAGGCTGGTGGGCAGCACATCCTCTTTGGCTGCCCGCCAGACGATTTGGACATCTCCCTTCACCGCACGTGAGTACAGTATGGCTTCTGCCTCTAGGGTTGGGGGCTACCTGCTCCTGAATCGGAGCGTCGTGGGGTTAGGGGCCCCCTCCATCTTACCCCCTGATCCCCGCGGCAGATGGCCGGCGGGGAGGGGCGGTCTCGGGGCAGAAGGGTACTTGTTGGTGCGGGGAGGGAGGGTCCGGTTGGCGCATGCGGCCCACGCGAACATGAGGAGCTCCGCCGCATGTGGTCCATGCGGGCGGCAAAAGAGGGGGCCAGGCGGCCGCTCGCGGCCCGCTCGGGAGGGCAGAGGCGCGGCCTCCTGCTTTTCCCTTGTTGGTGTCGCGCGGCTGGCGGGCAGGTTTCCCCGCTTTGCGGGCGGCGGCCGCGCAGTAGGCGGTGTGCAGACCCCTTCCCCCAACTCTCACTGTCGGCGCGGGGGTCTGGCGTCCTCCTGTGGTCCCACGTGGTGTGGGCACTCGGGGGCTGAGGCACGGCCTGGAGGGTGCGGGCACGGCCTCAGTCAGTTCCCTTCCCGGTCCCCGCGGCGTTTCCCGTCGGCTGCTCGTGGCCCGTTCGGGGGCAGGTGCGCAGTCCCACGTGGTGCGGGCCTTAAGTCTCCCGGTGGGCAATGTAGCGCGGGCAGAGGACCCTCCTACCCCTCCCCTTTTCGTTTAGTGGTCTCGGGGCAGGGGGGTTTGTGGTGGACCGGTCAGCCTTGCGGCTGGAGATGCGGCTGCTCCCGCGGCCCCCCTCCCACACCTGTGGGGTCGTTAAAATGTATGTGTGAGGAGGGGGCCGGCCGGGATAAATGTATAATAAATAAATAAATAACGTGGTATGGATATGTGTGTGGTATGGGTATATATGTATATATGTGTGTGGTATGGGTATATATGTATATGTGCGTGGGTATATATGTGGATGTACGTATAGGTATTTATGGGTGTTATTTTCAGGTATGTGGGTGTGTATGTTCATGTGTATATGGGTATGCATGTATACGTAGGTGGAGATATACGCATGTATAGGCTAGTGCAGCCGCTCTTAGTGGTTGCAGCCCTAGGCCGGGGGTAAGCGCGAAGGGGTGGGCGGCCAAGGTTGGCTCTTCACGGTCTGCCCCCGCAGTTAAAGTTTCGGCGCGGGGACACATGCTGATGCGCTCAGGACAATTGTGTGCAGGTATATATATATATATATGTGTATAAGGGTACGTATATATGGGTGCATGTAAATCGGTGCATACATATGTGTATATAGGCATGTATACTATAAGCTATAAAAAAATAAAAATAAAAATTAAAAAAATGGAAACACGTGGATGCGCGTGTGTATGGGCACACATAGATGTCAATAGAGCTCTTTATCTAGTGACATTATAAACTATATAAATATACTGTAGTAATTATTAGAGGATAAATACTTGTTAATGGGAATCACAGTGTTTAGCATTTATGCTTGGTTACTTTTATCTGAATTCCCCAATTAATCATGTGGAAGGGGTGCGAGTGCGGATGGGTGCACGTGGATGCGCGCGGGTGTATGGGCGCACGTGGATGCGCGAGTGGGTATTGGCGCACGTAAAGGCGCGTGCGTATGGGCGCGCGTGGGTATTGGCGCACATGGATGCGTGCGAGTGTATGGGCGCGCTTGTATAGGGGCGCGCGTAGATGCGCGCTTGCAGGGGCACACGGAGACGCGCGCGTGGGTATAGGGGCGCATGTGTATAGGGGCGCATGTGTATATGGGCTCACGGAAATGCGCTCGCGTATATGGGCACACGGAAATGCGCGCGTGTGTATATGGGCACACGGAAATGCGCGCGTGTGTATATGGGCACACGGAAATGCGCGCGTGTGTATATGGGCACACGGAAATTCGCGCGTGTGTATATGGGCACACGCAGAGGCGAGCGCGTGTGTATATGGGTGACTGTGTGGGTATTGGCGCACGTAAAGGTGCGTGTGTATGGAGGCGCGTGGGTATTGGCGCACGTGGATGCGTGCGAGTATGGGCGCACGTAGATGCGCGCGTGTATAGGGGCACACAGAGACGCGCGCATGTGTATATGGGCTCACGGAGATGCGCGCGTGTATATGGGCACACGGAAATGCGCGCGTGTATATGGGCACACGGAAATGCGCGCGTGTATATGGGCACACGGAAATGCGCGCGTGTGTAAATGGGCACACGGAAATGCGCGCGTGTGTAAATGGGCACACGGAAATGCGCGCGTGTGTATATGGGCACACGGAAATGCGCGCGTGTGTATATGGGCACACGCAGGGCGCGCGCGTATGGATATGGGCACACGCAGGGCACGCGTGTGTATATGGGCACACGCAGAGGCGCGTGCGTGTGTATATGGGTGACTGTGTGGGGACTGCGTAGCGGCGATAGGCTTAGAACAGCTTGGCAAGCGCACATGCAGCGCTTGAATAGCTCAGGGCCCAGCTAAGCACCGGAAGTTAAGCGAGGATCTCCCCCTCCCCCCCCCCCCCCCCAGCAGCATGGCATCGATGGCAGAGCAGTTCTGCCTTCTTCAAGTCGAGGCGGAAAACCATGGTTGGATCGGCGGCTGCAGGCGTTGTTCTCTGCGAAACCAGCACGTGGCACTAAGGCTGCTCCCCGCGGGAAGGGGAAGCAGAGGGCGCTGCAGCACAACGCGTCAGGCGACAGTCCCCAGGCAGCATTGCGCGCTAGACAGGCGGCAGGCAGAGAGGCCGCGCTCCACAGGAAAGGAGCGCGGAGGGTGCTGCAGTGCAAGGCGGCAGGCGAAGTTCAGCATCCGCACGCAGGACGGCAGCCCTCGGTCACGGTACCGCGAGGCAGGGCGTCACAGCGGCCAGGTCGGGCCTCAGCGATGGTGGGGAGGACTTCGACTGCTGGGACGCAGGTGTGTGGGCGCGCGTGGGTATTGGCGCACGTGGATGCGTGCGAGTGTATGGGCGCGCGTAGATGCGCGCGTGTATAGCTGCTCCCCGCGGGAAGGGGAAGCAGAGGGCGCTGCAGCACAATGCGTCAGGCGACAGTCCCCAGTCCCCAGGCAGCATTGCGCGCTAGACAGGCGGCAGGCAGAGAGGCCGCGCTCCCTAGGAAAGGAGCGCGGAGGGTGCTGCAGTGCAAGGCGGCAGGCGAAGTTCAGCAACCGCACGCAGGGCGGCAGCCCTCGGTCACGGTACCGTGAGGCAGGGCGTCACAGCGGCCAGGTCGGGCCTCAGCGATGATGGGGAGGACTTCGACTGCTGGGACGCTGGTGTGTGGGCGCGCGTGGGTATTGGCGCACGTGGATGCGTGCGAGTGTATGGGCACGCGTAGATGCGCGCGTGTATAGCTGCTCCCCGCGGGAAGGGGAAGCAGAGGGCGCTGCAGCACAATGCGTCAGGCGACAGTCCCCAGGCAGCATTGCACGCTAGACAGGCGGCAGGCAGAGAGGCCGCGCTCCACAGGAAAGGAGCGCGGAGGGTGCTGCAGTGCAAGGCGGCAGGCGAAGTTCAGCAACCGCACGCAGGACGGCAGCCCTCGGTCACGGTACCGCGAGGCAGGGCGTCACAGCGGCCAGGTCGGGCCTCAGCGATGGTGGGTAGGACTTCGACAGCTGGGACGCAGGACACGGCGGATCGGCGCGCATGTCGGCCCGCGAAGGAGGGGCGGTGACTTCCAGCCACCGTGACGCAGAACAGGGCGTCACGGCACGCCACACGGCCGCCCGTTGCTGACGCGGGCGGTGTCACTCAGGATTTCGCCTGCAGAGTCGGCAGGGCCAAGTAGACCAAGACGGCCAACCGCAGCCGCGGTTGGTGCCAATGTGTTTCAGAGAGCAGAGAACCCAGCATGGTTCGACTACGTGGAGACGGCATCGGGTGAAGGGCGAACCAAGTCGCGGCCCAGGTCTCTTCCTCACGAGAGGCCACAATGGCCACAGCCGGATGTCACTGGCACCGCGAATCCCACTCCAGTACCAACAGCCATCAGCCGGACCCCGGTGTCTTTCAATTCTTCAGCCACGGCCGGGGTCAGGGGCACGGTAGCGGACCCACCCGGCAGCATCACGCACTGCACAGATGGTGGAACAGCCCCGGCGGGCGGTTGATGGGGACACGCCGTGTAAGGTACGGCATATGGCGTATCGGGTAATGGTAAGGAGTCGCGTTTAGGGCGGCATCGAGGAGATAGGGCAAGGCATCAAGGCTTGCAGTGTGCGACACAGAGCGAGCAAGGGAGGAGGCGTGGCCCAGTCCACTGCCAGGGTCTATTCCCCAGGGGTCGCTGAGGGCGGGTAAGAAGCCTGCAGCAGTAAAAAAGGCGAAATCCCAGATAGCGCTGGGCAAAGGCGGCCTGCGGCTCCGGAGGTGGGTATGTCCGGGACCGGGTGAGGGATAGTGCAGCGAAAAAAGCGATTCTCAGGGCATCTTTAAAAACCATGGCAAGTTGAGTAACTACTGCTCCAGGCGCGATTGGCAGCCCCAGGTAAATGGTAAGGACAGGCTGGGCTGGTAGAGGAGCATGGGTCCCGCTGCTAGGCATGCCAGGCGGGATAGACTTATTTCAGTTTCCGGGAGGGCTTCGAGAGGGTCTGGAGGGTTGGCGGTACGGGCCTAGTTTAAGGGGGGTTAAATAGGCCCGTCGGTGGCGGCTTTTGGGGGGTAGGTGCTTGTTCTTGCCAGACTGGGAGCTGGGCCGTTTGAGCCCGGGGGGAGTACGAGTGGGCAAGGTCAGTTATCCATGACCTCGAGAGCCCGCTCGCGTAGGGAACACGAGGTCAGCGGTTCGAGGGCTGGCTGACCGTCCCCTCCCCCTCCTGACAAAGGAGCACACTCTGGCAGGGAGTGCATTTACCCCATTAGGTTTTCTGTATAAATAAATAGCCGCGGCCATTTTACCTCCAGCTCCCGTTTCCTGTCTTTATTTGTTCGTTGCATGTGGGTACAAGGAGGGGGGAGAGGGGAACCGCCTGGAACCTCCCTGGTCATGTAAAGAGAATCAGTGTCACCACACCTACACTACCTTACAGTAACACTCCTTAGGAGACGGGCAAGGAGGGGGTTACACTAGTAAATATCAATATATGTTTTATTTAGTTTATTTTAGCACTTTCTCTAAGTTTTTAACTTATATTGCTACTATATACTGTACTGTATATGGAAGCCATGAAGCCCATAATATACATAGTCAATATAGGTCTAAGATCTAGGTCTATATCGCAGCCAGAGTATACTGTATGTTATACAGCACTTTTTTTTTTTTTACATAATTTCTTTGTGACTTTTATTATAGACTAAGTCCCAGGGATATAAACCTGTCACTTTTCCTATTTGTTACTTTCTTTAAAGCAATAATTTACACACAAATTCTACAAACATACATATGATGACTTAAATATAGTTTTTGGTTGAGGGATACTTTTTACTTCTATTGTGTTAATCCATTGAAGTACTTGCACAACTGCAACTGGATTAAAATGGCTACCACAACCCACAGTAAGTAATACACGACAGAAGAAAAACAAAATACAACAGAAAGGTCAGATGTGTTATTTCATATCAAATATATGTTAGATGTGTTTGTATTTCAAAGGGAAGCTTCAATGTTTTTTGCAGCAGGTGATGTTTTAGAATATACACATATATTTTTTATATTTGTCTAAAAGTATGTTCTGTACATAATTAAATTGAAAGCAGCACACATTTTAGGAATGTAATTCTGCATTATCAAGGCATCTTATTTTTCTGTCAAACAGTATCTAAACATCTGTAGATCTACTAAATATCTTAGTTATCTAAATTATGCACAGCGACCTTATCTTATTTTGTAGTGTACTCACAGAATTCCATATTTAACATTTTTATATCCATGAATATGTTTCTGATATCTCACAGTATTCTATACACGTTCAGAAAACAACAGTGAGCAGGAACCCATCTTTTCAAACATCTAGATGATATATCACCTTTGCATTTCTATTCATTACCTTGTGGGATTCATGTAATTTTAAATCTAAAATGTAGTGATCATGAACTGATTAATATTCATCTCATGCCATTCATACAATATCAGAATAATCATAGAAACAGAAAGATCATATAATTTTATGAAATAACATCCCAGTGCAGGCATTATAAATACACATTATTTGACTAATTGGTACTCTTTGTACAATATTCATCATGTATTATGTATCAGATATATATTTTTATTTACAGGAATGAGACCAGTGTTAGTAATGCTGAGATTTGTTTTTAAAACACAATACTTACAGTGTTTTACAGGTAAAAACAGGTAGCCTTTAATATTAACACCTTGTGCTGTATATGTTATCATATTAAAAGAATATCAAGAATTGCATTACATATAAGTTAATATAAATGTAATTACATTGTAAATTATATGTTGTCTATCATGTTGAACTTACATTAAGGCTTCACTGAAATACTTCTAACGGCAATATCTAATTCCTTTTTAATTCTATCCATTATACAGTATTTGCCAATACCATCCTACATGAAGTATATTCAACAATTTCACCCCCTTTAAAGCAGGTAAAAATGTGTTTTCTCTATGTAGCAGGGGCATTCCCCCGGTCCCCCTTGCTTACCTCTGCACAGCATGGGAAAGCGCTGCCAGTGAAGAGGCGATCGGATCGCGGAGGCTACTGGCGGCTCCCATAGCAGGGTGTGGCCATGTTGGATATGCTTCCGCATGAGCAGAAGCAGTTGCGCATGCGCAATAGGTTTCCAAGTGTGGCGGCCATCTTGTTACACCCCGCGCATGCGCAGGAGGTCCTGAGCGGTGGCCATTACACCCAAAAGCCCCGCCAGGGGACTACAACACCCAGCAGCCACTGGGGCTGCTAGATCACATGGCGCAAGCCAGCCAATCGGGCTGCAGCAATCCTCTGTGGCCACATAGACACATTTTGCGCGTTGAGCACCACGCCAGTCGGAGCTGGGACACCATTAGGGTAGGTGGTGTGTGCAGGGATCTGTTGCATCAGCACTAGGCCAGAAACCCCCTGTTAGGCCTCAGCTAGACATCGACTCCCCTCAGCTTGTGGTTGCTGCAGGGACAGGCCCATAGGCAAGGACACTGCCCCTGTAGTGCCCATAGAGAGACCAAGCCAGGATGCCACTGCATCCTGGCCTTTGGTAATCTGGGACCAGATCATCCATCTGCGATCATATAGACATTGAACATGGTAATACCATCCACGTGGGACCCACCAACGTAGAGGCGGAGGCTACGCGGAGGACATCCTTGGATCCTTGCAGCCCATCATTATGACCCCATCGGGCCCGGGTGTGGGACCACCCGACAGGTACCTCACCTCCACAACTGCACCAATGTACACATCAGTTTATGTGGGCAGCGCTGACCTACACATTTGGGTGGGTCACTACTCATGGACACCAGGGTGGTTGGGTGACCGAGGGCTCCTTAAATTAGGGATTATATCATTGGGGTGTTGGTACGGTGTTGGGGGCACGGTGTGGGGTTATGGCCCTGCGAGGCTTGAGTGGTTCTATATTACTATTAGTAATAGCTACATGTGTACAGTTAACTGGTTATATTATACCAGTGTGTTTTCTTTATTGTCCTGCCCGGGATCATCCCACACTGTTAGGATCCTGCGCAGGTGGAGGTGCTGTCGACCGACGGATCAGGTACACCCCAGGCTCCCAGCAGTGGAGGCTCAGACCTCCTGTGAGCCACAGGTAAAGCAGCACATACACACTAGCCACCATATCTCACACGGGGTGGGAGAAAGTGCGCTACATCTATTTCCAGGTGGTGTCAATGTATTCATTTTAGTCAGTTAGTAACATAGTGGCCTTGGGTAGTGAGAAACTGAGCAGCAAGCTTGAATGGAAGGAATAGGAAGTATTTGATTTCTTACTGCAGTAGATAAAAAAAAAAAAACAACCCCCAAATTAAATAAAGGAATGCCCTGGTTCCTTTGGGTGAGGTCTATTACTAAAGAGTTCTGTAAAATCAGGAATGGGACTTCCACTGCACAAACTGGCCTATGACAGCAGAGTAAATAAATCTTAACTTGGTCTGTTATTATCGCTGCTTGTGTATGTGTAGGTACATATGGGTACTTTTGTATATACTTACACACAGTCACAGTCTGATAATAAAGAAGTTAACTAAAACCTTGTTTATACTGTAATTGCAGACCCAAACTATGATGATTATGCATCTCACATAACGGTAATATTATGCAGCAACACAGCGTGCCTTTTATGTCAGTAAGCCCTCCATTAGGCAGCACTCAAGGGGTTAAATTAATGACTACTCTACATTATAATTTTGTCAAAGATTAGTTGAGGACTATATTTTGGGATTATTAATGCAGTATATTTTTCTGTCATTGATATGACTCCAGTTGTGTCATATTTTTGACAACCACTTACAAATTTTAGCATTTATGTGATATTTGCCAATAAAATCCTACGTCCACAGTGTTCTCATTAGTTTTAGAGATGTACTTTGCAGGGTTATATTATCATATTTACCAGAATATATGTTGTGATTTTGATTTAATTCCCTGGCTTTGGTATGACTAATGCTATAATATTTTGTAATTTTCTAAATACAGTAAGAAGAAAAATGTAATGATGACAATTCAATTAAACAAAATTGGCACATATAATGGAATTAAATCATTATATGTACCATGTCTGTTACTGATGGCATTATATTAACAAAGCTATCATTCTTTCAGTACAGCTTTTTCGGGATCATTATTTACTTAAAAAATAGCATATCATTTAGATTTTTTTAATGAAAGAAACTTGTTTGTCAAGGTTCATATAGGGCGCCGCCATGTTAGTATTCGCGCATGCGCGGTGAGCCTGTGGAGGTGGTGAGGGAGCAGAGGTCGCACATGCGCAGCAAGAGGCTGCAAAGCCCGTGAAAGAGGAGCGGTTCCTATAGGGTGGAGCGCGCGGGGCTATGAGTTCCAGCAGCCATTGCGAGACCAGGTGACGCCAGGGAGCCAATAGGGCGGCTGTAGTAACGGGAGGAAGGGTGAGAGGTTGCGTAGGAGAGCACGCCTGAGCAGAACCGAGCTGGAGGAGGAAGGTGAAGGAGCTCAATGTGTAGGGAGGCCAACAGCCCCTAAACTAAGCCATACACCCCAGCCCAGTTAGGCCCTGAGTCCCCGTAGAGTGAAGCGGAAGTAGGGACAGGCCATCAGATAGGAGACAGTTCCCTTTAGTATCTGCAGGAGAGTGGTATACCCAGAGACTGTTGCCATAGCCATCCAGAGGTTTGGGCTCAGACCTCAACAGCCGCAGCAGCAGCTGACTGGGTGGGATCGCCCCGGACGGCAGTCCGGACATTCAACCATCGTCGGACCCTTTGTGAAGTCCCTTGGCAGGCCCGGGCGCTGGAGCGCCCGGGAAGGTAACATCATCAAGTGCACCAACTATACCATATATCTATATCAGGACGTAGTGGCTACGCAGTCACACACACATATCTCACTTGAGGGTGGAGGGAACACTGAGTGTGGGTACTGGACACGGGGTGGGAGCACCCGGTGAAAGGGGGATCGCGTCCTGCAAGACGCAGTAGAATAGTGTCTCCTCTAGGGAGGGACACCTGTTGATCTTATGCAAAGTTATGATGGTGTGAGTAAAGTCATTGGTTATTTTACATGCTGCGTGTGTGGAGTGATATATATTTGTCCTGCGAGGAACCACTCACCCTCTGGTGGGAGCCATCGCAGGTGGAGGCGCTGCAAAAAGTAAGAGGTTAGCGATATTCCTACGAGCACCCCAGGCTCTCCGTGGCGGAGGCTTAGGCCCTGCAAGCTAAACAGGTTGTACAGCATTGGTAGCGTACTGTATTCACTAGGAAACAGGGCTACATTTGGAGGCGCTGCTGAGAGACAGACCTGGGGTGCCCCACTTATAAATTTACACAGCCACCTGTCCAGAATAACGCTCCCCTCGCGTCAGAGCGTGCGTGACTGGGCGCGGCAGAGGCAAACGCCCGCCGTATGGTGGCCGTGAGTCAAGTTCCTATGGCCTTGCCCTTAGAGACATTACAAACGGCCCTAAGACAACTACCAGGATTCTCCAAAGCCCGACTGGTGGATGTCCTCATATACCAAGGCGCCAAGTGGAACACCCTGCTAGTTGATTGTCGCAGAGATTTGATGGTACTAGAGCCCTCTGTTCCTCAAGACCTACAGCTTCCCAATTATCCACCTGGCAGAAGCCCCTTTGTCTACCCACTCAGGGACATACCCACTGTCGTGCTTGGCGAAGATTGCCATACTCCCACCTCTGCCAATTACCCGGCCAGTGACGCTGGTAGTTGTTGGTCGGACTTCAGTTACCCGGGGGTCCGAAGAAGCTGGATTGTGTAGGGAGATGCTACAGAAACTCAATGACAAGGCAGGCCAACTGACCGCCCCACCCAGTCTACCGCCTTTAGTAGAAGCCCTCACACTGGCCACACACTCCCAAAATTACCGGAAATAGAAAGCTTTCTCAGGGACCCTGCCCGTTCCGACGGGGGAAGATGGAATAGACCCATGGAAGAACACACCAGGGGTGTAATGGAAGAATGGTCCTGTACGGACGCGGTAAAACGCAATGCTTCATGGAATGCTTGAGACCCCCAGCGTCCACTCTGTCAGCATTCATAGAGAGCAACATCCTGATTTGACCTCTCGATTGATCGTCGAATTCTTGACGGAGGCCTATGGCATGGCAGAAGATGATGGGGCACTGTGGGCCAAATACTATGCCATTAACCAGAAGGAAGGGGAAGACTTATCGGCCTACATCCACCGAGTGCAGATAGCATTGGGGCCCCTACTCCACCACAAGTATGTTATAGCCTCCCAAATGGATGAGTAACTCCGTAAGCAATACCTGCTGGGGTCCAGCCCTAACCACCCCATTGCCAACATGATTCATGATAACCTCATCCGGGGGAGCCCCCCTACGTTCACGAAATTGTTACAGCAAGTCAAGGAGCACGAGGCTCTTCTAATGCTTCATTTCCCGCAAAAATCAAAAGGGGTACCCACCCCCAAAAGCAAGGGAACTTGTGAGAAAAGGAAGATCCTCCGGACAAGCCCGGGGCTGAGCGGCCAAAGTATTCGGGGAAAACCTTCCCCCCCTACAACCGTCGTACGCCACCCCGTGATCTGACCTGCTACAAGTGCAGGAAAAAGGGACATATATCTTATGACTGTCGGATGGGAGAGTCTCGTGACCGAGCCCCTCCCCCAAGAAGTTCACGCCCAATGCCTTGGTCTGTGGAGTATACGCCGTCGACGGCAGAGCCCTGGAGGCGCCGGTCTCCCCTGCCCCCCCAATTCCCACTGACCTAACTCCGACCACTACCCGAGATAGTGAATGTCCTCGTGACTGGAACAATCGAGTGGGACCAGTGGCCCTTATACGCGTATTAGTGGATGGCATCTACTCCTCCGCCTTGCTGGACACGGGGTCGCAGGTGACCATTATATATCGAGGGTTCTATGATCAACATCTCCAGAACAGACCACTGAAGTCGGCCGAACATATAAAAGTAAGGGGCCTGAGCAAAACTATCGATGGCATCGTGACGGTGTCTCTGGAGATTCAGCAGCTCAACACCGGGAAGTCACACCCCATGAACATGGACGCCCTCGTGTGCCCAGAACCCAAGGACCTGCCCAAATACCCTATCATCCTGGGGACCAATGCAGACATTGTACAGGCTGTTATCCGGGCCTACTTGCTAGAGACGAATGAATTACCCATGTCCAGTCTTCAACTGCAGCTCGTTCAGGTGGGCCAGGACCCCCCAGCCTCGGTTCTGGAGAGCTACGGATTGTTGTTCTGCGGCAGAGCCGGTCTAACGGAAATTCCACCGGCAGCAATACAGAGAATGCCAGCCTGGTGCTCATATGCCGAGCGTGAAGACACCGAGCATCTTTTCTCGTTGGATAGCACGCCGGAGGAAGACGTGCAAAGAGGGTACCTGTAGACGGACGTTCACAGAGGTACACACTTGGAGTCGTTTATAATGTGAAATTATAATAAGGCTTTATTGTGCCTTTTGCTTTTCATCAGGAAATTTATCCAAACACAGGGGGGGGGGGGGGGCAAAGCTTCTATTCACTTGGGAGTATTGCTAGTGAAACACTATGCAATAATTCACATCTCCCTTAGTCAAGCAGTTCTCGCAGCCCCAAACACATAGCATGCAATAAGCAGATATAAGCAGTCTTTTAAGAATGAAAGTCTTATCTGTTCCTTGTGGTTTGGAGGGAAAATCTTCACTGTTCCTGCTTCAGCTCCCTTGTCTCCAGGGTTGGTCAGCATACAGGTTTAGAAGTTTTCCCTGTGTCTTGTAAGCAGCTCTGCTGTTTCGTCTGGCAGGGCTCAAGACTGTTGTGAGAGTCAAAGACAATCTCTGCTCTCTCTCCCAAGTTCAGCTCTCAGTCACAGCTAAGGAGTTCTCACTTCCTGTTTCAAAAGACAGGCTTTCTAAGCCATCTATTCAGGCAGGTGGTGTTTTGTTAATTGACTACCAGCAGTTAACCACCACACTGCTGGATTAGAGGCACATTACCTGAACAGGGATAAGTCCCCTGTTACATACCTCCCCTGTTTGTGGGAAGCTCGGGCTTACCACGGCCAAAGCCCATCCTTCCACTCTCATTCGAGATCTTTCTGTGACTTGAATGAGAGTGGATGGAGGAAGAGAACCCTCTGTCCCGCTGTGATTGGAGCCCTTTCTCCAGTTTATTTTTGTCTCCTCCCGAAGGTGCTTGAGATCAGCACTCCTCAGTCGCTCGAGGAGGACTTTTTCCACGTAAAGTCTTTTTATCTCGTGCGCGGTCATGAGATTTCTGTTGTGTCGGGCACTCCTCTTTTTGTAGACAAAATGTATGGCAACAGTTGTAGGGCCGTTAGGACTAGCCCTTAGAGTTTTCTGCTCTTTAAGTGGTCTTTCTGCAGTTTCTCCACACCACGGAGTCGCCAGTTCAGCTTCTTTGGGACCGAGTTGCACCTCCACCTCCTTTTCCAGAGAACGTCCTATTTTTTCAGCTTCCTCAGCTAAGGACTCTTCTGGTTTTGATTCTGCACTCCTACCTCTGTTTGTTGCCTGTTGGGCAGCTGTAGGTTTGGCTAGTGCTTTCTTAGGTGGCTCAAACTTCGTAATTTTGTTTTGAAGTTGCATGGAGTCCCCAACACACACTGTACCCTTGTCCTCACGGGCATTAGTTACTGTGGGATACTGGTGCTTTCTCTGAGTCTGTATCAGAGTCTCCTTCATATTCTGGAGCTCTGTAATTTTTGTTGCCTTGTGGCGCACTATGAACTTCTTTGCTTGGGCCAAATGTTACTTGTTTCAGTTTCTGGACCTTCTTGTGCTACCTTTTGTGACGCGTCACCTGGGTTCTAAACTTGGCTTTTAGCGTTGCTTTGGTGATGCTCAGGGTAGCCTTCAGTTTCTGATGCTGCTTTGCGGGGACATACTGGGTCATCAGACGTTCCTGCAGCACTTGAATTTCTTTAGCAGCCCGCAGCTTTTCTTCCTGCAGCGTTTGCTGCTTCTCCTCAGCATACTGGAGGTGTGTACGCAGACCTTGCAGTTGGTTCTGCAGTCGGTGCTCTGCTTCAAACTTTTCCTTGACTTCTTCTGTTAACTGAAAAGTTTCTTCTTTCAGTTTTAAGTTTTCTGTTTTTAATCTTGAATTTTCTCTTTTTTCAGTCTCTGTATTCTTCGGGGCCTCTTTGCAGTCCTCCTTCCCTTTACGCACATCTGCTTTGAGAATGACAATCTCCTGGCGTGAGACTTCCTTCACTAGGTTGAGGGTCTGAAGCTCCTTCTGAGAGACTTTGAGAACTGTACCAAGATTACCAATAGTTTCTTTAGCAATGTCCAGCTCCTCAGTGAGACTGTGTAGTTCCTTTCTGGAAACTTCCAGGTCTGTGCGGCAGCAGTTGGTCTCATGATGTGAGGCATCAAGCTCTATACGAAGAGTGTGAACCTCTTGCTGGAAGACTGTCATCTGCTTCAGTGTCTCCTCATACTTCCGCTTTAGCGTAGCCACCATTTTAACAGATTGGCTCTGCTTTTCATCCATGGCGGAGATAGTAGCCTTTGCAGTATCTAGCTCAGTCTTGAGATCCTCCAATTCGGTCTTGGCCGCAGAATAAATTGCGAGCACAGTCTTCTGTAGCTCAGCATTATTTTTTCTCTCTCTTACTAATTCTTCACAGAGCAGATCACAGTCATGCCTGGCAATTTTCAGGGCATCTTCAGGGCTGGTCAAGGGATCGTCACTCACTGGTTCCGGCTCCGCTTCCCTGGGATGACTAGTTGAGGGTTCCTCACTGTTGGCACCGGACAGACACTTCTTTGGGGTACACGACTTTTGCCTTGGGCCTTCTGGATATTCGGTTAACCGTGGGACGAATTCGCCATTTTCTCTAGGCTGCAGGGCAACTCGGTCCCCCTTTTCCTCCACAGGATCTGCGGACGTGTCTGTTCCTTCCACGGTAAGTGAAGAACTGCTTTTCTTTTTCTTCCTTTTTGATTTGGATGACACCGTCTCTTCAGGGATACTGGGGTCTCCATCTTCATATGAAGTTTTAGCAGCTTCATTATATACGCCAGGCTTTTCTTGCAGCTGCTTTAGCTGACAGAAATATTCGGTGATCCACTGCTCCCGCTCTGTCTCCTTCTGATCATATTCGTCATCAAAGGGAGCGGTCTTTTCTGTTCGGGCCGAGTTCAGGCACCCCTACCATTCTTGGGGTGTTTTGTGGGTGTGACTCGGTTCGGGTTCCCCGTAAGAGATGTCTTCCTCTTTATTGGACTGGAAGGGCCACTCTTCCGTGGGGTAGGGTTCATTACAGGAACGCTGCATCTTGTCCTCCATTTTTAGGCTATCAGGTGTAATTTTCTTCCTGACCTCAGGAGGCGCTATTGCAGCTGTTGCCACTGTATTTGCTAAAACCCCCAATTGTGGTAGTCCTACAGATGGGCATATTTTGCTTGTAGAGGTCGTAGCTTTCACAGGCATCTCTGTAGACTTTTCTTTCTTGGATAATTTTTTTTTTTCAATATCAGCAGTACTGTGCATGCATTTTCTTTTATCAGGTATACAAGTTGTGCAGCGGCTAGGTAAAAAAAAAAGTCTATTTGCTATACACCATTTACTTGCTGGGTGCAATCCCTCCGCTTCAGCAACAGAATTTGGTTTTCTGCCTGAGTTCAGTAATTTTCAGTCTCATCTTTGGGTATTATGACATTCACACTTCACTCTTTGGGTGTCTGTTTTGCTCCCAAGATAATAGGCATACTTTTTTACTTGCAGAAAAAAAACCATTCTTTGCAGTGGACTATTTCTTTCATTCCCGGCAGGGTGACTCAACACTCAACAATTGGCTTTGAAAAACCTTTTACCTTTATAGGGAAATTTTACACTCAGCATTTGTTTGCTAAAAATTCCCCTGCTTAAGCACAGTCTTGTATCAATTTTCACACTTTTCTGCATATACTCCATTCACAGCTGGTAGTCCTATGCGGTGTGGCAACCTTTATCTGCAAAATCAGTACCACTCGTGGGTCACCATCTGTATTCACTGCTTCAGCGAAACTTTTGAAAACAACAAACACCTATCCCTTTTCAAGGGCTGACTCACTTCTTGAACCCTGACTATGGCTGGAAGGCAAAACCCCTATTTCAATGACTGTATTACACTTTGTGATAGGCAATTAAAGGTTTACCTGCTTCAGCAGTCTCTTGGGATTGGGGAAAAGAGTCCATCCATGGTTTTTGTAAGTCTCAGTGCAGTGTAAGTTTCAGTGGTGTGTACCCCTTTAACTCTGCCTCTGCTGCATGAGAGGTTTTATTTTCAAGTTGTTTAGACTGTTTGTAGGCAAAAAGCATAACAAAAAAATTCACATAAAAACTCCGGTCCTTTTTAACTACAAAGACACCTCTTGTCCCATCTCGGACACCAAATGTAGACGGACGTTCACAGATGTACACACTTGGAGTCGTTTATAATGTGAAATTATAATAAGGCTTTATTGTGCCTTTTGCTTTTCATCAGGAAATTTTTCCAAACACAGGGGGGGGGGGAACAAAGCTTCTATTCACTTGGGAGTATTTCTAGTGAAACGCTATGCAATAATTCACATCTCCCTTAGTCAAGCAGTTCTCGCAGCCCCAAACACATAGCATGCAATAAGCAGATATAAGCAGTCTTTTAAGAATGAAAGTCTTATCTGTTCCTTGTGGTTTGGAGGGAAAATCTTCACTGTTCCTGCTTCAGCTCCCTTGTCTCCAGGGTTGGTCAGCATACAGGTTTAGAAGTTTTCCGTGTGTCTTGTAAGCAGCTCTGCTGTTTCTTCTGGCAGGGCTCAAGACTGTTGTGAGAGTCAAAGACAATCTCTGCTCTCGCTCCCAAGTTCAGCTCTCAGTCACAGCTAAGGAGTTCTCACTTCCTGTTTCAAAAGACAGGCTTTCTAAGCCATCTAATCAGGCAGGTTGTGTTTTGTTAATTGACTACCAGCAGTTAACCACCACACTGCTGGATTAGAGGCACATTACCTGAACAGGGATAAGTCCCCTGTTACAGTACCGAATAGAACCTGAGTTTTGGGATTGGTCCGCTGCCATCCCTCGTCGCATCTATGTGTTGGTACAGAACCTATCCCCCTTCACCATGGCTATAGATGCGGGGCAGAAATTGGGAAGGATCTACCCGGTCAGTCTAGTGGATGAGCCCGTCCAGGTCAAAACCGCCCGAGCTGGATGCCCCTCAGAAGGACTAGACTTCGACTTTGGGTTGTCCGGGTTGCCCGAAGAGTGGAGAGAGAGATTAAGGGGCCACTTAGAAGACTGCCTTCATCTGTCCGTTGGGGTTCTATCAATTCACTCGCATGCCACAGGGCATTTGTGGAGCGCCCACCACCTTTCAGCGGCTGATGGAGAAAACCTTGGGGGATCTGAACCCCAGAGAATGTTTGGTGTATCTGGACGACATAATCGTGTTCGGCAGAACACTGGAAGAACACGAGACCCGACTCCTGAAGGTACTCGATCGTCTAGCCCATGAAGGACTCAAGTTGTCCTTGGATAAATGCCGATTTTGTAAGACCTCAGTGACCTACGTAGGACACATCGTGTCCGCTGAGGGAATAGCTACCGACCCCGCCAAAATAGAAGCCGTAGTAAGCTGGCCACGACCCGACAACGTGGTCAAATTGTGCTCTTTCTTGGGGTTTTGTGGGTACTATCGTAGATTTGTGGAAGGGTATTCTCGTCGGGCCAAGACCCTCAACAGTCTCCTCAAAATATATCCAGAGGACACAGGACGAAAGACGACCCCCGCACGACAACCTTTCGGGGACAAGTGGACTGCAGAGTGTTTAAAGTGGGCCATCGTGGATAAGCTCCATGACTACCTCTATGGAATCACCTTCGAGGTGCGAACAGACAGTAACCCCCTCATGTATATCATGACTTCAGCCAAGCTGGATGCGGCTGGTCATCATTGGTTGGCTGCACTCTTCAACTACAATTTCACCCTGAAATACAAACCGGGCCCTCTGAATGTGGAAGCCGACGCCCTATCCAGATGACCGGGACTGGCTGCCTCCCCCAACGACGATCAATGGGAAGAAATCCCCGGCCCCGGGATGCGGGCTCTGTGCTGCACCGCAGCCATAGTTAACGATCAAGTAGCATTTTCCAAATTAAGGGTGGCGGATTCTCTAGGGTGTGCGTCCAAAGCCATCCCAGCTCTGTATCTGGACCCTAGCGGTATGCACATCAACCCTGACAAAATCATATCCTGGAAAGACATGGTGCATTACCAAGTCCGTGACCCGATAGCCGGCGCCATCTGCCACGCTATCCAAAGGAACCGTACCGATCTACTCAAACACGCTTCGGGCAATGTGGGGGGCATTCTGATGAGAGAAGCAGATAAGTTTGAAATACGGGACAATTTATTATACCGGGTGGTGGAATATCATAATCATCCCAGTAGGAGGCAGCTGGTCCTACCTAAAATGCTACAATACTTGGTGTTACGGTCACTACATGACGAACATGGCCATTTGGGCGTCGACAAAACCTTTAGACTGGTGAGAGATCGATTCTTCTGGCCAAAAATGAGGGATGCCGTGGAGAATCATTGTCGATGGTGTAGCCGATGCATCCAGCGCAAAACACTTCCCACCATAGCTGCCCCAATGGGTCATTTGAAAAGTACGGGTACCATGGACTTAGTATGCATGGACTTCCTGTGTATTGAACCGGATAGCCGGGGAATTTGCAATGTGCTGGTCATCACAGATCATTACACACGGTATGCGCAAGCCTTTCCGACAAAAGACAAAAAAGCCATCACGGTAGCCAAGGTACTTTGGGAAAAATACTTCATCCATTATGGGCTTCCCCATCGACTACACTCTGATCAGGGCAGAGACTTTGAGAGTAAGCTTATCTGGGAATTACTAAAGATCTTGCACATCACCAAATCCCGAACCACCCCGTACCACCCTGAGGGGGACGCCTTGCCTGAACGGTTCAATCGCACTTTACTGGACATGCTGGGAACCTTAACGGGGGTGCAAAAGACTGAGTGGAGTAGACATGTGGAAACGCTAGTACACGCATACAACTGCACCAGGCACAAATCTACTATATTTTCGCCCTACTTCCTGATGTTCGGAAGGGAAGCCCGTCTGCCAGTAGACATACGGTTGAGGGTCTCCACTGATGGGGTTCATCATGCTACGCATTTCAAATATGTGCAGAGGCTACAAGAGAACCTGCAGCAGGCCTATCAGCAAGCTGAAAGATCTACAGAAAAGCTGAATGCTGGTAACAAGAAATGCTATGACCACAAGGTCAAACATCGGGACATTCAACCTGGAGATGCGGTACTCCTTCGCAACTTGGGAGTACCGGGGAAATACAAATTGGCCGACCGGTGGAGAGAAGGAGTCTACAAAGTAGAGTCGCAGATGCCTGGCCTCCCAGTCTATCATATCAAGGACTCGGAGGGCCGGGTAAGGGTATGGCACAGAAACCATTTGCTTCCTATCCCGCAAGTGGGGGAGGATGAGCTTGAGCTGCCAGCTACTCCAATGGATGGAGAAACGACCCAGGGTGAGGGTGGTCCAGAGACTGACAATAATACGGCCTATGAAGACCCTCAGGAGGGACCCTCCCAAAGGGGCCCTCAGACGCAATGAGCATCTCCCGGCGGAGCTACGGGTAAAGGGCTCGGTAAACAACCGCCTAATACGATGGCTCTTGAGGAATCTACTTTGGACCCGCAGAGTTCATGTTTTGTGCCTTCCAATGATCATGTAAAGACTGTAATCCCCACCGAGGGAGAGGCTGAGCCCCAGGATTATAATAGTCATTCTCCCGAGGGAGTGACCGAAGAACAATTACGACGAAGCTAGAGAGTTGGACAGCCTCCAATGAGGATGACCTATGATCAGTTCGAGGTACCCCATTATGAGGCTCAGAAGTGGACTCGTAATCGAGTAAAGCCAGTTATCGTTATGTTCAGTGAGATGTATAATCTTATATAGAGTGTGAAATGTATCGTTGCACGTATTCATGCATTTTTATTATATAATTATGTGCCAGTTGAGGTTCTAGTGTTCCAAGCGGGGATGTTGGAGTCCACATGGGGGAGGATGTAGCCAGGTCCCCCAGGTTACCCTAATCTCTGCATGTTGGGAGGAAGGGAAGGTTGCGGCGTGTAGGGAGTGCTTCAGTGCATCGGAGGCTCCGCAGTGACCTGAGTGATAGGGCGCCGCCATGTTAGTATTCGCGCATGCACGGTGAGCCCATGGAGGTGGTGAGGGAGCAGAGGTCGCGTATGCTCAGCAAGAGGCTGCAAAGCCCGCGAAAGAGGAGCGGTTCCTATAAGGTGGAGTGCGCAGGACTATGAGTCCCAGCAGCCATGGCGAGACCAGGTGATGCCAGGGAGCCAATAGGGCGGCTGTAATAATGGGAGGAAGGGTGAGAGGTTGCGTAGGAGAGCACGCTTGAGCAGAACCGAGCGGAAGGAGGAAGGAGAAGGAGCTCAATGTGTAGGGAGGCCAACAGCCCCTACACTAGGCCACATACCCCAGCCCAGTTAGGCCCTGAGTCCCCATAGAGTGAAGCGGAAGTAGGGACTGGCCATTAGATAGGAGACAGTTCCCTTTAGAATCTGCAGGAGAGTGGTATACCCAGAGACTGTTGCCATAGCCATCCAGAGGTTTGGGCTCAGACCTCAACAGCCGCAGCAGCAGCCGACCGGGTGGGATCGCCCCGGACGGCAGTCTGGACATTCAACCGTTGTCGGACCCTTTGTGAAGTCCCTTGGCAGGCCTGGGCGCTGGAGCGCCTGGCAGGTAACATCATCAAGTGCACCAACTATACCATATATCTATATCAGGACATAGTGGCTGCGCAGTCACACACACATATCTCACTTGAGGGTGGGGGAACACTGAGTGTGGGTACTGGACACGGGGTGGGAGCACCCGGTGAAAGGGGGATCACGCCCTGCAAGACGCAGTAGAATAGTGTCTCCTCTAGGGAGGGACACCTGTTGATCTTATGCAAAGTTATGATGGTGTGAGTAAAGTCATTGGTTATTTTACATGCTGTGTGTGTGGAGTGATATATATTTGTCCTGCGAGGAACCACTCCCCCTCTGGTGGGAGCCATCGCAGGTGGAGGCACTGCACCAAGTAAGAGGTTATCAATATGCCTACGAGCGCCCCAGGCTCTCCGTGGCGGAGGCTTAGGCCCTGCGAGCCAAACAGGTTGTACAGCATTGGTAGCGTACTGTATTCACTAGGAAACAGGGCTACATTTAATATACATATTATGCATACATTATGTATTTGCAGATCTGTCAATTTGTATTGTCTTAAAAGAAATGAATAAAAAGGGCAGATGCTACAAATGTCGGCAGAATTCTCTTCCCCATAGAGACAGAAGAGAAAATCCCTATAGCCACAGGATAAAAAAGTCCTGTTATTCCGTGGAAGGGGGAAATTGTGGGCAGTCACTGTGGCTCAATTTCAGTTTACAAAATAAAGGTTCCCCAGACATACCTGATGTCAAATAATGTGATAAGAAAAAATGCTGGATGGTCCCATACAGTGTCATGCAGAAAGGAATGAAGAGGAGGGCAATGTGGACTTGCAAAAACAATTTAATAAAGCCAAGAAAAACAACATTTTAGTTGCTACATGCAACCTTTATTAAGGTGAGGGATATAGTGAATAAAGACCAAACAAACATACGTGTATATACCTGCCTAATAAATCCACAGTGACACTCCAGGTGAGATCCATTAAAACATTCCTGCCTTGTCAAAGAGCCTCTGCATGTAATCTGTACCTTGTGACCTCCGGCATTATGCAATGATGACATGGCGTGATGGCACAATGACGTCAACGTCTGTCACTATTGCCTGGCAATCATTAACAAAATGTCCAATACCCAGAAATAAACAGTAAAGTGGGAGATGAGTGGCAGGCTCCCAGTCCTCTAGGAGGGCAAGGACAGAAGCCATTCAGACCAGCGAGATCTAGTGCACACAAATGGCACCTAAAAATAATAAAATCACATATAATTAGAAATAGATCATATCTTTCCAACATGTGAGTAAAAGACAACATACAACCCTATCTGAACAACAGCTAAATATGCAGAGGTAAAAAAAAAGGATAAAGTAGTGCTAATCACTAAACTACTACTACTAATATATATTACAAAATACAGTGTTACAGATGCCACCAGTATTAGAACACCTGGGAAATGCTGGGACATTCTGGGGCAGTCTCACAGTAAATGCCTCAACTTTGCCTCAACATTTCTGTGAGATTCTTAATGGCCCATCGGATTAACACAGCGGTAGTTCCCTGCAGTCCCATTCAAACTGAATGGGTCTGCAGGGACCCATACTGTGTTAATCCAAGTTCTAAGGCTGAGGCCCCGCTGCAGTCGGTGGAGCGCGTGGCCGCGTGCGCGCGGGCCACCAGCCCCTTACCTCAAGTGTGCTGGTCCCCGCTGCCTCCTTCCGACAGGGCTGACTTCGTGCTGTGACGCGTCAGCCCACCAGAGCTGCAAGCTCCTCGTGATTTGCAGCTCTGACGCGTCACGTGGTGCAGCAGTCAGCCAGTGAGGAGGGGAGGAGGGGAGCTGTCGAGCTATGGGAGGGAGGTGGCAACAGGAGGGAGGCAGCTATGGGAGGGAGGCGGCTACAGGAGGGAGGGAGGCTGGGCTGAAACAGTGCTGGGCTGAAACAGACTTAGCCATATAAAAGGCTCCATACGCTCCCCATATCCTGCGCTTCCCTCTCCCCGTGTTTGCCGATGGGAGTTGGGGTGACAGGGCACAGATCCGCTCCCTGTCTCTCCCCGGCTATGGTTTGTGGGGAGCTGCAGAGACTGGGGGGAGTGCTGTGACATCTGCGGGACAGCACAGACTGGAGAGGGATATTACCCCTGTCATGGCCGCGCCCCCTGACCCATCTTGGCCACGCACCCCCGCGCCAAAAAAATCAGCTGCAGATCGTAGTGCAGTGACTTGCACACGCCGCCGGCAAGCAAGGCGGCCGTGCATACACGTGCAGCGGGGCCTCAGCCTAATACTGATGGCTGCATCTGTAATACAACTTAAAAGTGTTAATGGAGGAAGGTAAAGAGTCCAATATAGATATACTCAAGTCCAGCTGCCAGAGTCCAGGAGAGATTTCCACGTCCCTCCAAATGTGAGCAGAGAAGAAATAATATCTTCCAGCGCTTTGACCCAAGTATATTTGTTATAAATAGTCCAGGTAAAAAAATCAAAGAAGATAACAAAGTGTTACTAAAAATTAACCTCCTTTTTAAAGTTCTGGCAATTAATATTCATGCACTTACAATTTGAGTATGACTTGTTCTGTAGTTTTCTTGCTATCCGGAATGTCAGAGTTTAATCAAGAAAGGCAAGAACTCCAGTATAAACAGAGTAATTTGAGTATGACTTGTACTGTAGTTCTCTTCCTATCCAGAGTCTCAAAGGTTAATCAACCTCAGAGAGATTGTATTGTAGACAGTATTGCTTTCGTTGTAGATCATAATTTCTTTCATTTTAATGGGGACTTCTTCCAGCTAGCACGTGGGACCGCCATGGGGTCCAAATTCGTGCCAAGTTATGTGAATCTTTTTATGGGGGTCTGGGAAGAGTCCACAATCTGGCCCCCAACAGGACCCAGCGCAAATTTGGCCCTGTGGCAGCATTACATAGATGACGTATTGATTATTTGGAAGGGCAATATAGACAGTTTTAATGATTTTAAGGTTCTTTTAAATAACAATGACCTAAATCTTAAATTTACACACACTTCGAGTTTGAGTAGTATTGATTTTTTATATTTAACAATTTTTTTTGAAGAAGGAAAACTTAAAACAAAGACATTTTTTAAACCAGTTGATAGCAACAATTTTATTCTCAATAGCAGCTGTCATCATCCACGGTGGAAAAAAAACATTCCATATGGTCAATTTAGATGGATGAAAAGGAATTGTACAGATGATAAATAGTTTGTGGCACAGCCACAGGTCCTCAATGACAAATTCCTCGAAAGAAAATACAAACAAGACAATATACGCTAGCCCTTAATAAAACTCTGGATTAGAAAGAAAACAAATAATCACAAACAAGATTGGGAACATAAATAGCAATAAAAATGTAAAAAAAATATGGAATGGGCATTTTTAACTAAATATAATAAAGATGCAAAACAAATCACGAAAATCATAAACACACATTGGCACTTAATTCAAACTGGAAGGGAGGCAATAGTGACATCCAGCTCACTAAGAAAGGGACCTTCTGGATTCACAGGTTAAAAACCCTGACACCCTATGGCCTCAACATAGACATAGAGCTGGATGTCTTTCTCACTTCCAGTGGCGGCTGCTTTTAGCATCGTGCGGCCGTTTCAACGCGATTTTTAAACCGCGGGCAGATGCAGCATGTTCCGGCCGTTTTCCGGCCATTTTAGGCGCCGCGGGCGGTTTTATTGTTTAGCGCTATTAGCGCTGTCTAGCCATGAATGCGGCTAAACGCGGCAAAGTGCGTGACATACGGAAAACATCCCCGAAAAAATTCGGGGATGTAGGAGGATAAAAGGGGCCGCAACAGTAGAATTGTTGATCACTCCGAAGTTGCTGTTTTATCACATGATATATATATATATATATATATATATATATATATATATATATATATATATATATATATATATATATATATATATATACATATACATACACAGTGTTCGACAATCCTATACATTTACTCGCCCGGGGCGGGTGGATTTAACCTCCGGGCGAGTAACTATTGGCCCAAGCAGCACACGTGTTTTGTTTTTTAAATTTTCCCTGCTCGCGCTGACATTTCCCTGCTCGCGTTGGCTGGAAAAAAAAAAAACTCCCCCTACCTGACAGATGATTGGCGCGCGCTCCCAGGCTTTGTGGGCGCGCGGCCAGGCTCTATATGAGCCAGCCCCCAACAAGCGGCCATTTTTTTCCATGGAGGATGGAGGACACAGTAAGTATTATCTGTGCCTTCTCCACCTCCCTCCCCTCCCCTCCCCGGTGCTCCTGATGCCCGCAGTTATGGTGATGGGAGCGGGGGATGCCCCCTCATGTCCCCCCCCGCTTCCCCCACTTCCCCCCCGGTCCCGTGTTAGAGAGCGCGCCGGGTGATGGGAGCAGGGGATGCCCCCTCATGTCCCCGGTTCCCCCCGGTCCCGTGTCAGAGAGCGCGGCGGGTGATGGGAGTGGGGGATGCCCCCTCATGTCCCCGGTTCCCCCCAGTCCCATGTCAGAGAGCGCGCTGGGTGATGTGAGCGGGGGATGTCCCCGCTTCCCCCCCCCCCGCTTCCCCCCGGTCCCGCGTCAGAGAGCACGCCGGGTGATGGGAGCAGGGGATGTCCCCGCTTCCCCCCAGCCCCGCTTCCCCCCAGTCCCACGTCAGAGAGCGCGCCGGGTGATGGGAGCAGGGGATGCCCCCTCATGTCCCCGCTTCCCCCCGGTCCCGCGTCAGAGAGCGCGCCGGGTGATGGGAGCGCAGGATGCCCCCTCATGTCCCCGCTTCCCTCCCCCCCGCTTCCCCCCGGTCCCGCATCAGAGAGCGCGCTGGGTGATGGGAGCAGGGGATGCCCCCTCAAGTCCCCGCTTCCCCCCCCCGCTTCCCCCCGGTCCCGTGTCAGAGAGCGCGCCGGGTGATGGGAGCGGGGGATGCCCCCTCAAGTCCCCGCTTCCCCCCCCGCTTCCCCCCGGTCCCGTGTCAGAGAGCGCGCCGGGTGATGGGAGCGGGGGATGCCCCCTCATGTCCCCGCTTATATGTGTGTGTGTGTGTGTGTGTGTGTGTGTGTATATGTGTGTGGGAGTGTGTGTATGTATGTGGGAGTGTGTGTATGTATGTGGGAGTGTGTGTATGTATGTGGGAGTGTGTGTATGTATGGGAGTGTGTATGTATGTGGGAGTGTGTGTATCTTTGTGGGAGTGTGTGTTTGTATGTGGGAGTGTGTGTATGTATGTGTGTGTGTGTGTGTGTGTGTGTGTGTGTGTGTGTGTGTGTGTGTGTGTGTGTGTGTGTGTGTGTGTATGTATATATATAGGAGAATGTGTATGTGTGTATGGGAGTATGTGTGACACCAGAGGTACCTCCCCCCCCCCCAATCAGTCAGTCACCCCTGCCCCGGTCAGTCAGTCACCCCTGCCCCGGTCAGTCAGTCACCCCTGCCCCGGTCAGTCAGTCACCCCTGCCCCGGTCAGTCACCCCTGCCCCCCTCTCTCTGGTCTCCCCGCATCTCCCCTCTCTCTGGTCTCCCCCCGTCTCCCCTCTCTCTGGTCTCTCCCGTCTCCCCTCTCTCTGGTCTCCCCCTCTTTGGTCTCCCCCCTCTCTGGTCTCCCCTCTCTCTGGTCTCCCCTCTCTCTGGTCTCCCCCGTCTCCCCTCTCTCTGGTCTCCCCCATCTCCCCTCTCTCTGGTCTCCCCCGTCTCCCCTCTCTCTGGTCTCCCCCATCTCCCCTCTCTCTGGTCTCCCCTCTCTCTGGTCTCCCCCTCTCTGGTCTCCCCTCTCTCTGGTCTCCCCCGTCTCCCCTCTCTCTGGTCTCTTTCTCCCCTCTCTCTTTCTCTCCCCTCTCTCTCTCTCCCCCTCTCTCTCTTCCTCTCTCTTCCTCTCTCTCCCCTCTCTGTATCTGGATATCTTATTTACCCTATATATCTTAACTGTCCTATACTACACCAAAATAACCTATACTGCTTTCTTCCAGATCTGACTCAAGCTTCACACGGAAGACATCGGAATCACCCCTAACCCAGAACACAGGTAGGGAACACATCCCCTCCAACTTATAACATTGCGGGAATGAGGTACTTGGACATTGAGGGACTGCAGATCAGGTAAGATCCCAGGCGGGATTGCTGCTTTAGATATTGTGAAGCGGGGACATCCAGACACTGGTTAAGGGTTTCAGGAAACTAGTCATTCACACCTGGCTTTTATTTCTAGATCCGACACTTACACACACACACACACACACACACACACTAAATACATTTGTCAAAAACGAATGTTGTTCTGACTAGGAATTTATTAAATGTATTTTAATTATTTATTTTATTTTAACGCGGGGTTGGGGGCGGGACTAGGGGCAGGGTTGGGGGCGGGACTAGGGGCGGGGTTGGGGGCGGGGTTGGGGGCGGGACTAGTTGGCGAGTAGATTTTTTGGTTGGGCGAGTAGATTTTTGGGTGATTTGTCGAACACTGTATATATATATATATATATATATATATATATATATATATATATATATATATATATATATATATATATATATATATATCCCATATTCATGTTAATCATATTCAGGTCTATTCACTTGGAACTTTTCTAACTAAATTCTTTTAATATCCAAATTTAGCTATTTTACTATTTTTACTTATTCTTATATTTTAGTTACTTTTTATTAACTGTTTTTCAATATATTTTTTTATATTTTTTTTAATAATATATTTTTTATTATTACCATTTATATTTTAACTTATATTTATTATATCTTCTTCTTATTATTATTATTATTATTATTTTTATCTGTTTCTTTTATTGATTTTTTATACTTGCAACTCATATCTGTGTAATATATTTTTTGAATACACTTTTCCTAGTATTAAAAGAATGAAGTTTCATTTTAAACCTCCTTTACCATATCTCATTATGATGTTTATTGCCATTCAAAATACATTGGGTCATTATGCTTATTTTAACCCATGGGCAATTATGGCCCCTATTTTCTTTCCTTTTTGTTTTTTGGGGAACACATTAGGATCAACATGGAGCACATCAAAATACCTCAACTGGAATAACTACACAGTTTAGTAATATAGTACAGTTTACTGGAGTCAGACTATCCGATTAGATTGCAAGCGGTCATTTATGTATCTCTCAGATGTTCCCATTTGTTTATGACGAATCTGCTTCTGTGAATAAGCTGCTGATTTAATTATTCCAGTCTGAGCATTTCATTCCTGTTTTATATACAAGTATTGTATCCCACTAAATAGAACACTTTTATTATTTAAGGCATCAGTTTAGGAATTATAAAGTATTGTGTATTATTTAATCATTATCCGGTTGCATATGAGCTCCTGATGTTTGGTGTTTTGAGTCCGATTTTGACGAATCAGTCATTTACATTTTCGGGCTAAGTTTCTGCTCGGACCAATAGGAGGCGGACATAGACTATTTTAACTGTAGGTAGAGTAGTTATTACTAGACTCCTGACGAAGCTAGCACCGGTCTAGTGAACCACGGTGAGTGAGGAGGGAGAAAACCGACAGACCAGGAACCAGTGAGGTCAGAGCACTGTGCCGAGCAGAGCGTCACTCCCAGCGGCCGCATTCGGGGGGACACAGCACAAAGCCACATAGCCACGACGCACACCGGGATCCAGTGTCGGAGGAAAAAGACAGTATACTAAAAATACCATTTTATGCCCATAGGGCACTAACAAATGTGAGTGCCCTGTAAGGGGATTTTTATTGTTGTTGTGTGCACCTTGTATTAAAAATTATTTAAAACTATTGCACAACCAATCCCCTGCTTTCTTCACCTGCTCTATCTACCTACTCACTGGAAACATATAGTGATTAGAAAGAACTCGTTTAACCCTTAGTGGTCAACTGTTATCATCAACTCCCTCACCTTTCTGCTTTTGTACTCCTGGAGGAATGTGGTTGTTCCTTGTTAGAGGTTGAGTGATTCCAACAGTTATTTGACTTTCACTTATCTGTGTATACCATTTTTACTACTATTTAACATCTTAAACACCTCTAGGTGGTGTCACTATACTGCTGTGTCTTGTGTCTGGGGAGCGCCAAGTAGTCTTATCTATATATCCCATATTCATGTTAATCATATTCAGGTCTATTCACTTGGAACTTTTCGAACTAAATTCTTTTAATATCCAAATTTAGCTATTTTACTATTTTTACTTATTCTTATATTTTAGTTACTTTTTATTAACTGTTTTTCAATATCTTTTTTTATATATTTTTTAATAATATATTTTTTATTATTACCATTTATATTTTAACTTATATTTATTATATCTTCTTCTTATTATTATTATTATTATTATTTTTATCTGTTTCTTTTATTGATTTTTTATACTTGCAACTCATATCTGTGTAATATATTTTTTGAATACACTTTTCCTAGTATTAAAAGAATGAAGTTTCATTTCATTAGCCTCAGCTAATAACTGGCCTGCCTCTTTCTCTTCCCCCTACTTCCCGTTCTAACTGTTACCCAATTATCTACCTCTTCCTTGTCTTCAGTCACAGCTCCACCTTCTGTACCACTAGTCCCATCCAGGGCCTGCTTAGTGAGTAATAAACTCCTTTCATTGTCAATATCCCTCGATGTTGCAAGTTGCCTCTTCAGATCGGCAATGTGAGACTCCAAAGAGGCTGTGTGCTCACACTTCCCACAGCGGTATGCTCCCTAGAACTGCTGCGCCAAGTGAACATACTTGTGGCAAGATGTACATTGACTGGAATTCTCAATCCTTCTCATTAATGCAACTACAGTATGGAGTATAAATGCTAAGAGATTACTGTATTTCAATATACAATACCATGTTTCACATCTTCTTTGTTTAAACTCCTTCTGGTTATAACCACACAATCCAAATTGCACTTGAACCACACTGCATTTCAGTCAAACAGCCCAGTGCTTGCAGATACTTTAAAAAGAGTTACTGTGGGAGGCGCATGCGCGATGGTGAGGGGAATAGCTGCTTAAGACAAGAGCTCCTACCCCCGCTAATGCACTAACATAATTACAACCAGAAAAACCTGAATCCCGAGATCAACGTTCCCCCACGCTAGACCAGGAGATAGCAGGGATGGCTCCGCAATCATCAAAAAAGAAAAATACGGGCGACTTACGGAGATATCTTAGCCGGTCTGCGGCTAGAGATGCAGAGCCAGAAATGGCACCCGGCTCCGCCGCTGGCTCGGGTTCAGACCACGAGGACGACCTGGACGAAACACTGGAGCAGCAACCTGTACGGCGCTGCGACTTTGATCGCCTTTATAATGGCATGAAGTCGCTCTTTCGCGCGGAGATACAGGAGCTCAAGAAGGAGGTGCATGGCCTTGGCTAAAGAACAGGGGCCCTGGAGGATAAAATGGCGACCGTCTCCGCAGCCGTCAAAAAAGCAGAGAAACGGACCTCCTATCTCCAAGCCCAGATCTCGGACCTGGCGGACCGCCAGGAAGACTCCGAAAACCGGGACCGCCGCAGCAATGTGCGAATACGCGGCATCCCTGAAGAAATAACAGAGGTGGAGGACTTTGTCACCCGATGGATGGCGACCCTGCTCCCAGACACCCCCGGGGTGGAGCTTGTGATGGATAGGTGCCACCGATCTCTGAGGAGTAAGCCAGTGGCAAATGCCCAGCCACGAGATGTTATCGCCAGCTTGCATTACTATCGTACCCGGGAAACGATTTTTCAGAAAGCAAGAGGGGAGGGAGCCTGTCGGTTTGAGGGGGTTGCCCTCCAGCTATTTCAGGACTTATCCCCCATAACTTTAGCCCGGCGCATGAAGCTCCAGCCGGTCACAAAGATACTGAGGAACAGAGCCATACGCTATAGATGGACCTTCCCGTTTGGCCTGCTGGTCATTAGAAACGGGAAGGCCATCTCAATGAAACACCCCGAGGAAGCCGACGACATCCTACGCAAGCTGGGGGTGAAAGAGGGTGAGGCGCCGGGGCCTCGACGGGAAGCAGAACCAGACACAGAATGGCATCAGAGGAATATCACCGGACGATCAGGCTGATGCTGGGCTGTTTTAAAGCTGTACCGTGAGTGTTATTTTGACTTTGTTTTCTGTACCTAATAAATTCTATTTTGCTCACTCACCGAGTTCGGCCCTTTTCTTCCTATTTGGGCCCCCGGGAGAGAAGCAACTCACGTACTGCCTCCACCAGGAGGGTGAGAAAGCTATTGTTTTTAGCAGCATTCCGTGAAGGAAAGACTGCGCATTAAACTCTGCTAACCAGCCCCATTATCCCCTTTTTACCCCAGACCAACAACAGGCTATATAAACACACCCTGTTAGTCATCCACATATAGCACGTATTCTGCTTCTGTTCACAAAAAAACCACACAATTCCATTTAAATTTTATTTAAGGATTTTATTTAAGGATTTTTAAGCTATTTTAGAATATATTTTTTCATACATTTACTTTTAATTACCAAGGTTCTTTAATTCCAAAGAGTTTTAAGCTATTTTAAAAATATATTTCTCATACATTTTTAATTCCAAAGTTCTTTTGGCTGTATTGTACCGTTCGAAACACTAATACCGTGTTCCATATCTTCCTATCCTCTTATCTCTACGTTTGAGCAAAATCCCGTGCGCTGACCAACCCTCCACCTCCACTGCAACTACAAGAAGATTCCGGGCTTTATCTTCTCTACTGGTCCAGCTGCAGAAAACAACAAGGGCAAGTATACACTACCCTTTCTTTGGTTACACACTACCACACAGGCAACATCACAAGCCTATACAAATAGGGAGCGCCCCAACCTCTTTTCTTTTTGTCACAGAATGGCATCAGGCCAGTGCCTCCAAGAAGCACAACAAGTGAAACCGAGAAGGAATAAACAATCATAGGGGGGCAATAAAAGACATGATACATGGTTCTGTTGCCGAAGTTGAGGCACAAGTTTACTGTTTACGAGCCCAGTTAACCCCTAATAGACTGCCCAACAATGCGAGGTTGACCCCTGAGAAACCGATATATCACCCTATTGAGGGGGCGGGTGACCACCGGACCTCAGGATTCCCTGTCAAAACTACAAAACCAAAGCCTTACCAGAAATCCCGGTGGAGAAGGGCAACCGGCAACCCAGAAGAGGGCCGTGACACGCACGCCCATGAAGATGGTGGCGCTCCAGGTCTTGGAGGGCTAAAAACCACTTCGCCGGAAGGAGAAGGTCCCAGCGCGGGAAGACGTCTGCACCCGAACACATCCGGCAGTCGAATGACAGGAACCGGACAGACGTCACCGGATATGGCCGCACGGCCATTTTGGTTGGGGCACGTCAGAGCCGGGTCCGGAAGCACGCAACCGGCGAGCGACGGAAGCATCCTGGGGGCCAGAAGGGACCGCGGGGAAGCTTTCCCAGGCCAAAGCACACGAATGCACTACACACCAACGGCCCCAAACCACACATAGGGGGCCTGCGCCAGGGGATCTAGGAGGGAGAGGGTATGTGGACCCCAGATATAGACCAGCCTCCAAAGTAACCCCACACAGGCCTCATACGTTAGCGGCTAATACATCTAAGTTGGGACGTAATCACAACACCAGGCCAGAGCGCGACACAGGGTGAGGAGGCCCACTCATAAGGGGGGAGATGACAGATGGGTTCAGGGGGGAAGCTGATGAAAGCTCCACCGTTGGGGCAGTCAGGGACACTGGGGTCCGGAGGGAAGCTCCCTTGGGATTACACACGCGCCCAAATCACAGGATCGATATACAGGGTGTTAGGGGGAGGCGGGGAGCTGACCACGAACAGGGGAAAAGCGGAAACATTGTACAACAGAGCGAGGTTTTATCTTGCACGCGGGAGCGGCTTATTGTTTTTACCCACGAACCATGGGATGTTCCACAGACAAGTTGGTTGTAACTGTTTATAAAGGTTATTGACTAGGGCGGGGGAGGGGGTGGCTGCCCGCTCATCGTCGGCATGAGACTCCACATGGGTACTTGGTGGTCAACCCCCAAGGGATCCATGCAAGACCCCACTGGGCTGGCAGACTCGAGCCAGGTGCGCCTCGGCACGTTCAGAGGCGAGCTTGCCCAAGCCGGACCCCCTGAAGGGGCAGTTCAGGTGTCCCGGGGGACTCAGTCCCTATGGCTCACCGAAGGTCATATATGTCTATACGTTATTTCCCCTTTGTTCCCGTTATGTGTACCCCTTTGTTTCCCCCCCACACAGAATGGAGAAGCACAAGACGCACTATGCATCCAGAGGCCCAAGAGAACCCCGGCCCACAAGCCAATTGAAATCGCAGGACACTCTCCCGACATCACCGATGGGTAGGGATCTCACTATAATCTCACACGTGAAAGGATTCAACAGCCCCCTGAAACGATGATTAGCTATGACTGATTACAGAAAACACGACCCTGACATAATCCTCCTACAGGAGACACACTTCTCTAGGTCCAGTTCCCCAAAATACATTGATGGTAGATACCACACTTGGGTCTCAGTGGCGGCTAACAAAAAGAAAAGAGGGGTCGCGATCCTGTTGCACAACCGCCTTGCGATAGACATTAAACTTACGAAACGAGATAAAAATGGGCGATTTATAATAATAGTGGGTGTCATCCGTGGGCAACTTCTCACAGTAGCAAATGTTTATGCGCCTAACGAGCGGGCTGACACCTTTTTCATTAGATTCTTCACGACCCTACACAAAGTGGCGCAGGGCGGCATAATGTTGGGAGGAGACTTTAACCTCACGCTGGACCCTCAGGCCGATAGATGCACGCCTAGCGGGGCGAAACACCCGCAAAGCAGAGCAGAATGGACCTTTGGCCTTAAAGCAAACAGATTAGTGGACATATGGCACGAACAGCATCCCAGAGACAAAGAATATACATTTTACTCACACTGCACGACCAATGCAGTAGGATAGACTACCTCTTTGTGTCCAATAGAATGGTTTCGCAGATCTCCCACATGGATATCCATGATATTTCATGGTGTGATCATGCACCTATAGAGCTGCGGTGTACAGACTTCAGACTAGACAGACCAGGAGCGATGTGGAAACTCAATGAGTTACTCTTGAAAATCCCCGAGATTGAAATAACAATAGGGGACAAAATCAGGGACTATTTCACTGAGAATGTCGGTAGCGTGACATCTCAATCCACCCTATGGGAGGCCCATAAGGCGACTCTCCGTGGTGAGCTCATAGGGATAGCGAGCAGGCGGAAAAAAGAAAGGGAACATAAGATTAAGACCCTCGAATCAGATTTGACAGCCCTATCCGCCCTCCATAAAAATAACAAACATGCACAGACCCTTCAGGCCTGGCGTGATACCAAAACGAAACTAAATTTACTGATGTCCTCCCGAGCTGAGAAGGAGCTGACCTGGTCCAGGCGTAAATTCTACGAAAAAGCGAACAAGTCAGATACCCCTCTTGCCAATAAACTAAAGCACATTAACCGTAACTTCCATATTCAAACAATCAGAACTAAAACAGGTGACCTCACTTCTGATCCCAAACAAATCGTAGAAGAATTTAAAAACTACTATGAGACCCTTTATGATGGGGCAAAGGTCTCCCATTGCGAGACCACTCATAGGCAGCTGAAGACATTTTTAAAGGGAGCAAAACTACCCAGACTGGGCAGGCTGGAAAGGGAGGCATTACAGGAAGATTTCTCGGGTGAGGAAATAACAGAGGTAATTAAAGCACTGAAGTCATCCAAGGCCCCAGGCCCGGATGGCTTCTCTAATCTCTATTACAAAAAATTCCGAAAAATTTTAGTACCTCACCTGGTTTGACTGTTTAACTCATTCTTGGAGGGTGCCCCTATACCTGGCCAAATGCTTCAAGCGTCTATATCAGTGATTCCCAAACCAGGGAAGGACCCAGCTGATTGCAAAAGCTACCGTCCGATATCCCTCATCAACTCGGACACCAAAATTTTCTCCAAATTATTGGCTAACCGCCTAAACGCAGTGATGCCAAAGCTGGTCCACCCCGATCAAGTAGGGTTCATATGCGGGAGGCAGGCGGCAGACAATACTAGACGGATCATAGACCTGATTAATTTGGCACAAAGAAAACATATTCCGTCAATGGCATTGAGTCTGGACGCTGAGAAGGGCTTTGACCGAATCGATTGGCCCTACTTTAAAGAGACGCTTGGGGAGTTTGGCATAGGGGGGAGAATGTTGGGCACCATTCTAGCTCTCTATCGGGAACCGAGGACGAGGGTCAGATACCAAGGCTTCCCTTCGGAAGACTTCCCGATAAGGAGTGGCACCAGGCAGGGTTGTCCCCTGTCCCCACTTATTTTTGCATTATGTATTGAGCCCCTGGCAGCGCATATCCGAAACAGACCCGATATAGCAGGTATACAAATTAAAGAACAGTCACACAAAGTGGCCCTGTATGCGGATGACATTATCCTAATGTTATCGAAGCCCCTTGCCTCCCTGCCGAATGTTTTCAGCCTGCTGGGCGAATTTAACAAGATTTCCGGATTCAAGATTAATCTAACCAAATCAGAAGCTTTAAATATAAACCTGCCAAAGGTCACCGAAAAACTAATTGAGCTAAATTTTAACTTTAAATGGCAAGCCTCCTCCATTAAATACCTAGGGGTTAATATAACCAAAGATTATAACGCCCTATATAAAGCCAATTACCCCAGACTGATTAGGACTCTGAGGGAGTATCTTCGGATCTGGTCAGGCTACGCAATTTCATGGATCGGCAGGATCCATAGCCTGAAGATGAATTTCCTTCCCAGAATCTTGTATCTCTTTCAGACCCTTCCGATACAAGTGGTCAGAGACGACATCCTCCGCTTACAGTCCTCCATGGTGAAATTCATTTGGGGCAATAAAAAACCACGCATCAAATCTAGCATTCTCACCAGGCCAACAGTATAAGGAGGATTAGGGGTACCTTGCTTGATATCGTTTTTTAGAGCGGCACAATTAACCCAAATTATTCAGTGGCACATGCATCCTAGCTTACGCAGATGGGTGGAACTAGAAACAACATGCTGCGCCCCAGTAGATCTACAAGATCTAATTTGGCTACCAAAAAAATTTCATAGGACCATGGGAGAGCCGCTGGCCGCACTGAGTAGCTCGTTGACAACTTGGGAGAACACTAGAATGAGGTGTGCCCTTACAACCCAGCACACCCTCATGACCCCGTTTATGGGGAACCCTGAATTCGCTCCGGGTCTGCTGAGCAAGAATTTAGCTGTCTGGAAAGCAAAAGGCCTCACGAGGCTACTGCATCTGGAGGGGAGCCAATTAATAAAAACCTTTGAACAAATTAAATCAGAAACAGAGATGCCAAACTCTGAATTTTTTAGATACCTCCAGATAAGAGCATTCTACACAAAAATTCCAAAACGCCCCCGGCGAACAAATTTTGAGCAGCTGTGTTCCAGAGGTACGGACACTACGGGACTTACGTCTAGGATTTACAGAGAGGTGGTCTGTCCGGGAACGGATGACGACATCAAACTTAGTTACAGAAACAAATGGGAATCGGACTTAGGGGAGATGATAGATGACGAGGACTGGTCTACAATAGTACTGGCAGCAGCTAAGAGTTTTATATGCACCACCTTGAAGGAGAACGCATATAAAGTCCTAATGCGGTGGTACCTTACCCCAACGAGATTGGCAAAGTTTGTAAAGGATTATCCCCCATTGTGCCCCAAACAATGTGGGGAACACGCAGACTTACTCCACATGCTGTGGGGTTGCACCAAAGTGGCTCCTTTGTGGGAGGAACTCCAAGATTGGTTACAGAGTATTCTCAGACGGGCGGTCCCTCTGGACCCCTGGCTGTTCCTGCTGGGCAGGCGCATCAGGGGGCTAGGCAGACCAGCACAGAAATTGATTGCACATTTTGCAACGGCCATGAGATGCGAAATCGCAGCATTGTGGAAGCTTCCAGATTTGCCCACAATTACGAAAATTCGGAACAGGATTTGGTATATTTGCCGGATGGAACAGTTGACGAGTCTGGTCAATAACACCGGCACAAACTTTCAAAAAGTCTGGGCCCCGTGGCTAGACCAATCAGACATCCCCGGGGTGAATGCCACCACCATAATGCCTTAATTAACTAAGATGCGTTCTCCTTCGAAGTGACAGTACCGACAATAAACTGACGGGACACAGGTAGGGATGACGGCATACAGAGATAGCGCTCCGCTGGGTGGACCCGCACTGGAAGGGTGCGACACGGGCGGAAGATGGAAATGCTCGGAATACGCTGTGCTTCCCCCCCTCTGCCCCTACCCCCCCCCCCGCTTGTTTGTGTAGTTCGTCTGGTCTGTGAGTCGGTTTGCCTTGTATGTCTTTAATTGTGAAGAGGAGAAAAAGCGGAAAAATTGGGAAATGTGTACACTAAGGGAAGACAATGGGTTGTTAGACAATGTTTGAGCTGTACCATAACCCAATAAAAACCTTTTTGTGGAAAAAAAAAAAAGAGTTACTGTATCAAACATGTAATGCATACAGTTAATTTTATTATAAACATTCAGTTTGTATTAGGTTATAGAAACTATGCAAACTCATCATGTCAAAAATGCTTTCATCTAAAGCTTTTATTTTTTTGTGCAGGCAAAAATGCATAACTGCTGAAATTACTAAAACATATTATTTAGGAAACAAGCCTAGATAATCATCCTCATAGTAATACAGCTTTAAATATAAATGGCACCAGAATTAAATATCTCTTCTTAACAGCGTCCTTAAATGTTGTAAGCCCAGCATTATAAGCACTATTTTGATACTGTACATTACCTACAGCATCTACTGTGTACTCATGCATGGAGCAAGGGACCTCTTGTCAGATGAACAACCCACCAACAACCATCAGCGTCTGGATATGAGAGTAAATATGTGCCATTGCAGTCGAACAAGATGAGTAAGGATGATGTAGAAACAAATTATTATTATTATCGTTTATTTCTAAACCGCCAACATATTCTGCAAAGCAGTAGAGTGGGAGTACAGAGTGACATCAATTGCATAAACTAAATGACATACAAATAAGGACAAACAAACAGAAACTGATACAAAAGGTAATGAGGAACCCTGCTTTTGAGATTTTACAATCTGGAGCACAAATGCATTAAAGCAACAAATATTTTTGTCCATGCAAATACTCTGCAAAGAAATATACAATACCACTCTATCAATTAAAATAAGTAAATAAACAATTTGCTCAAAAGGCAAAATATTAGCCTCCTGACTGCAAAACTGGAGCAAAACTGGTACACGGATTTGTAAAAGTAAAGTACAGAATGCCAATGGCATTTTCCCTTATATGCATTTTTTGCAATTCTTTACGTTGGTTTTGCTCAAGTTTTGCAGTCAATAGAGTTTTATAATTAGGCACATACAAAGCGTAATAAATAATCCCGTATTTAATATGACAATCTTAATTGCTGAGCTGAGGAATGATCTACAAATCTGCATAAAACCTACTTTCTTTTGATAATGTGTATACTGTATGATTAAGAAGCACTTGACACATATAGACCAAGAGTATGTACTGTAATTGTGTGTGACACCCCAACCTCCTTTAATCATACATTTCAAATCTATTTAGTACAATTTTCTTAGTACTGTATCTGAAAATGATTTAACCGGCAAATAAGACAAGGTTTATATTGGTATATATTTGACCCATATTTACAGAGTAGTTTTCTGGCATAAGACATTGGAAAACTGAAATGTGCTGTAAGACGTCACCCAGCACTGGAAAGTGTCTTAATAGCAAAAGACAGTTTAATAAATATGGGCCAGGATATTTGTTTTTCTGTAGCTCTTAGTTTAAACCTGTTTTTTTTTCATGAAAACTCATTTGAATTAACTTGCTAATATCTTATGGTAAAAAAATGTAAAAAAAAACACACTGTTTTTCACTAATATCTTATGGTACCATGCAACCCTCTTTTTGCAGTTTAAAACCAAAATATATATATTTTACCACAAGACAAAAAATGGCAGCACTATTCAGGGGTGTAACTACCATATGTGCAGCCGGTTAAGCGGTACCACCTATAGGGGCCAATCCAAAACGCACTGGAATGCTGTTCCGGAAATCATTTTAGCAGACCCCCTCTCTCTTCACAGCCCCTCCCTGGGCCCTACCTATTATTTATTTATAAAATATTTTACCAGGAAGTAATACATTGAGAGTTACCTCTCGTTTTCAAGTATGTCCTGGGCACAGAGTAAAACAAAATAATACATGGTTACAAGTACAGTTACATAAATGAACAAGGTATACATTATATACAAGACATTGCATGCACAGTTAAAGAAAATATATATTATGAGCGTATGAAACAGTTACAGACCAGATTAAAGTGTGAGACAGCCTTAGATTTGAAAGAATTTAAGCTGGTGGTGGATATGAGAGTCTCTGGTAGGTTGTTCCAGTTTTGGGGTCCACGGAAGGAGAAGGAGGAACGTCCGGATACTTTGTTGAGTCTTGGTGTGGTACATTACCCGGCGATAGTGGAATGAACTCACCTAGTTGGTCCTAATATGGAAGTTAAGCTCCACAGGAAGTTGGATTCAACTTCCAAAATAACAGCCTGGGAGGGTTCTCTCTTTCACTGCCGCTGCTGCCATTTAAAGACCTGCACCACAGGTAGGGCCCTCTGGAAAAGGGTGTGTTTTTTTTTTTTGCACCGCAGCCAACCTGTGACTAGTTCTGTTCCTGGCACTATTTCCCATCTGGTGAAGGATCAGGAGTTCCGAATTGTTATGGATCTTTGACATACTATATATTGCTCCACTGCTCTAAACCTCTGTATCCATTGAGATTAGTAGCAAATATGTAAATAGCCCGATTGTATACAAGAAAACTCTTACTTGGATTCAATGTAGGTTTTTTTTCAATGTGGGTTCAAAGTTATATTTTGGTTTGAAACTGCAAGAAGAGTGTTGCATGGTACAAAAAAGTATATATTTTCCTGTGGATAAACAAAATAGGGTAAGCTTAAGAACCCTCCATCTGCACCAACGAACCTCTTTCAAAGGTACTCTCCTAAATACATTTTTTTATAATACTGTAATGTGGACAAAAATGGGTGTTTTTTATGTACACTCCGTATTTTTGTTTCATTAAATTACCCAAACAGATAATCCCCTTCAGGGTTGAAGAAGGTCGAACCTGGAGACCAAAGCATCAGGATATGTCTACATTGTGGACTGAATAAACATCTTTTCTCTCCAACTCCTAGTGCTGTGCTAGTATTTAGGTCCCTTCTGTGATCTCTACTGACATTTATGATTTACCTTTACCATGCCCCACCTACCCTTCTGCTGAGGGACTCAACTTACTGTAGTGTGTGCAATCATTTTGTCCACCATATACCGGTGTAAATAAATAAATATATATATATATATAAATATATATATATAGTATGTATATATATATATATTGTATGCATATATGTATATATGTATATATATATATATATATATATACATGTAGAGGTATCAGTACCGTGTTAGCCGAGCTTCAATAATCAAAAAATAAATAGATGATACCATTCTGTGGCTAACTAAATGCTTTTATTTGTGCGAGCTTTCAAGATACACTGATCTCTTCTTCCGGCGATGTTACAATGAATGAAGCAAGCAAAAGCTATACTATAAACAGTGTCTATTGGAATGTTATCTGTGCTGGTCCTTCCCCCGGTGTGGATGTGTTTTATGGCTGGAGGTGTCAAAAGGTTTCTGAAAGCAAGTGATGAAGGAGTGTGTATGTGTATCAGTGTGAATTAACATGAATGGAGAGCCCACAGTATATACAGAGCTTTACAAAAGGTGTGTGTGGAGTGGGAGCGGATATAAATGGTGTGGGTGGGTGTGGAAATGTGAGAGTTAGTAGCATAACTAAAAGTGTGTGTGGATACTATGTGGTCCCTATTGGTGTATAGGGATGGAAAAACAAGGAGTATAAGTATGTGTGAGAGACAGCTGTGTGTGCATACATATCGCACAGTATGTACAGACATGGCCTATAGCGCTCATGGGAAGAGAGTTCACTTGTGTCAGTAATGACTCATAAAATTTCAATCTCTGTTTAGGCCACTGCTAAGTGTCCCGAACAGTTGCATACAAATTTATGCACTTGACACATAGATGACGAAACGCATAGGGCGTGGCTAAGACAGAGGAGTCACTTTCCCACGGAGACTATCACTGCGGTTTGAGAACTATTGCAGGCTGTGAGAGGCAAAGCAGAAGTTTGGATCCCTTCTTCCCCCGGTGGTGCAGTGACCAGAAGCAGGGAGCTGAAGGTGCTGGTTCCCGGAGGGATTTCCTGTGCGAGGCACCCGACCGGGTGGATGTCACTTCCGGTTGCAGGAAACCACGGGGAGACCACGCGGAGAGCACACATGAGAAGGACACCATTGCTGAGTCGGACGGCATTATTGGCTTATGAGAGCCTATCTCATACCTGCCTATTTACCGTCTACTTTTGTGAGTGGGCATTTGACTGTTTTTATTGTTCTATAACTACATTGTTATACTTTAATGCACTAGGTGTGCGCCTGTTTTTTTTCTTTTCTTTTTCATATATATATATATATATATATATATATATATATATATATATATATATAATGCAATAGTGCGCAAAATATTATATCAAACTGTGAATAAGAAATATATAGGATGCTGCCAGAATGTGTAGGATACACACAAAACCAGATATATATAGAGAAAAAGAACAGAAGACGCAGCCTATATAAACAGTGTTTACAAATAATAAACACACATGTGGTTACAAACTTTGAAAGTCCAGTAATAAAGGGGGGACTGGAAACCTAAAATAAAGAAAGAAGAGCCAATATGGTGCAGTACGTATAATTAAGGATTCCACAATGCCAGCACTGATCCAACTTACAAAGTTGTAGATAAAACAAGCATGTTGGTATAAATCTTTCACAGCAGCACAAGCATTGGAGCACCCAGGGAAGCATAGGACGCCTTCCGCTCTCAGCCTTCTGATGTTACAAAGCGACTGCAGTCTGGCTCCTTCTCCTCTCGGTCAGCTGTTCCCGCGATGTTTGCTCTGTTGTACAAATGTTGTTAGCGATCTTGTGTTTCACCGACAGTCCTCAATAAGCGAGGAACAATACAACTTGATATAAAAGTCCAAACATGCCTTTAAAAAGGCATGTTGTTAAGAGAGTCCGTTTAACTGTAGGAACTCTAAAAGCACACTGCCCTACGCGTTTCGTCTGGAAAGACTTTATCAAATCTGTGAAGAAGCCTTAGCGGGCGAAACGCGTTGTGGGACTTTTTAATTGTTGCTGCTGCTGACCCTGCCTGCTGACACTCTATTGGGACAATTTTTTTTTCTTCCAATCCATGGAAATCGTTTTTTGTGGGTTGTGCTTGCCTGAGACTGCACTGCCTTGCCAATAAGGAGCTGAGTATCTTCCTTGGTTTCCCATCATTGTGATATATGTATTTGGGTCACTGAAGTACTTATTTAACATGCTTCCATATTATATGCATTATGTTATGGCAATAGGCATACAGGTTTCTGTCATTTAATATCCTGCATATTGGTATAGCACACCTGTTATTTACTTCACAACATTGTATTTTGCTTAATTTTCAAGGGTTTATATTTAACTACCTTCAGCTCAGTATTATTGATTATGGCCGGCCGTTCTTTTGTCTTCACTGTGGGAACCATGTTCCCGTAAGTGATCACTCACTTTTTTGATACTGTATCATTCATGCTGGGTTTACAATATTGTACTTTTGTGGGGGGTTTTTTTTTTTGGTTTATCTGTATGATTTTCTGATTTATTCAGTCAGGCAGGCTCTTCAGTCAGCTGTTTGTGTCTTTCATTAATTGTTGATTTAATAAATTACCATTACTATTTTTGCATATACTTGTCTGAGTGCTTTTTAGAGGTTTTGTTTTTTGTGTTTATACATTTACCCTTTCCTCTAGCACCGCCTAGCAGTTAACGTGTTTTCTGTGATTTCTTTCTCAGATTTACTTTTTCTGGTTAAGATAGGTTTAGACATTGCATATATTAATTGGCAGTTGATGCGGTATTCACCCCCTGTGTATGATATATATATATATATATATATATATATATATATATATATATATATATATAGGGAAATATCAGTGTGCTCATTTGCATGTCTTAGACAGGTCTGCAACCCTGCCTTTCACCAGTATCGCTCAGCATACAGTGCTTCCACTGCAGCAAGGGATTCTGGGAAATGATATGCAAATGAGCACACAGTGCCACCTTTTGCTTCAATTCCATTTTGACATGGACCCATATGAGCTTATGCTTGCTGCACTGCACAGCTTTTCTGCATAGCCTGGGTTAATCTGCATAGCCAGTAAACCTACCTACAGACAGCTGTTTCAACCTTTTAGGTCTCATCAGTGGGAGGCTGGTTATACTGTCTTGGCAATTTGAAGCTTGGATTGGTATCCACCACACATTAGTTAAGTCATGGTGGGTAAAAAAAATGACAAAAAACTCTCCACCGTAAAGCATATAGCAAATGGAAATATTACTTTGTGCTCATTTGCATGTCTTAGTCTGGTCTGCAAACCTGCCTTTCACCATTATTGCCCAGCATACACAGCATCCACTGCAGCAAGTGATTCTGGGAAATGACATGCAAATGAGCACACAGTGCCACCATTTGCTTCAAATCCATTTTGACATGGACACCTATAAGCACATGCTTGCTGCATTGCAAAGCTTTTCACCACAGCCTGGGTTACGATGCATAGCCAGTAAATCTACCCACAGACAGCTGTTTCTACCTTTTGGGTCTCAACAGTGTGAAGCTGGTTGAACTGCCTTTGCAATTTGGAGCTTAGAACAAATCTCCAGTTACGTTAAAGAATGAACACCTATATTCTATAGAGCTTAAAATCCATGGCATGTACAGATGCAGCCACCAGTATTAGAACTCTTGATTTTGAACTTCTGAGGCAGTCTCACAGTAAATGCCTCAACATGCCTCAACATTGCCTCAACATTTTTGTGAGATTCTTAATGGCTCATCAGATTAACACAGCAGAGGTCATTGCAGTCCCCTTCAGTTTGAATGGGACAGCAGGGACCACCGCTGTGTTATTCCGATGGGCCATTAAGAATCGCACAGAAATGTTGAAGCATTTACTGTGAGACTGCCCCAGAATCTCCTACATTTTCCAAGGTAAGTGTTCAAATACTGGTGGCTGCATCTGTAGCTATGTCAATCTGACTTCACGATTACATCCTAACACCCATATTTTTGTGTATATGTTATATATATCCTCTAGATTGTAAGCTCTCACGAGCAGGGCCCTCATTACCTTTTATATCTTTTTGTACAGTACTTGTTTGTTCTTATTTGGTACAGTATGTAAATTGTTTTTGTAATATACATAACTCTGTACCACCATTGTACCGCTCTGCGGAATATATTGTTGATTTACAAATAAATTATGATAATAATAGTATATTTAGTGGTGTACAGTAGTTAATTTCCCTTTATTGGACTTTATTAGTAGTTTTATCATCTTTATCTCTGTACATTGCCCAGTGACGTTACTGTCAAGGGGAGACTTCTGGAGCGGGTAGGACCTCGGGCCAGAACAGCAGGGGAGGCAAGGATTGTTGGGGTCACAGGCTGAGGTCGGAGGCAGGTAGCAGGTAGTGGTGTTGGCGTCACAAGCAGCAGTTCAGCAACAGGAAGGCAGGAGCAGGTCAGGGGAGCAGGAACTGAGACCAGGGAGCAAGGAACAAACAGGGGCAAGCCAGATTACCAGTAAGGGCCTTTAATAATGTACAGGACTCAAATGTGAACAGGAACAGAAGCAGAGGCAGAAGCATGGGCAAAAGAGTCTGACACAAAACAAAGGCAAGGGAGGAACAGGAAACAGGAAGCTATAAGGACAGAGGACAGGAGCAATAAGAGGAAACAGGCAGACAGAGGAACCCCAGAGCAGACAGGAAACAGCAGCACACCTGGTGGACAGTAAAAGGAACTGGGAGAGAGGGAGGTTTAGGAAAATATGTCAGGGCTATTTCCTGATAGATACCCTTCAACCGTCTATTCTTTTTTCTGTACCCCTTCTTTAAATATGTCACTAAAACGTGAGTTAAAAAAATGACAATTACATTAATATTTCTTCTCTGACTTTGTTTAAAGAATATTAGAATCAAAGTGTTTTCGATGCACAAATGTTAGTCTTTCAAACCCAAACAACAATTCACAGCTCTGGATTTTCACAGATAATTAAAAAAAAAAAATCTTCAGTTATGATCTTTACACTGATAAAGCAAATATGTTCAGTTCATATTTTTTTGTTTTTCTTTTAGTATTTTTTTGCATTAGTCTTAAAAGGTCCAATCTCTTAAAAAAAAACCTTCGCACATTTTTTCTTCATGACCGTTATTCCTGTTGTACTGTATAGCAGATTGTTATCAGGATTGACAAGAGACCTCCGTGCCAATGACATGTTGAGCTGATGAGATGCATACAGTATTTCAAAATGTGATTGTTACACTGTTCAATGTTAAATAGAAATGACAAAAAATATATTGTTTTTCTGAAAAATAAATAAGCTAGCAATCTAAGTAAGCTTTTTATAATGGCTCTGGAAGTTGCCATGTTTAGGGGCACATGAACTCTGAAATAGTCTTTGTGATTAAAGTTTCTGTTTTGCTAATTCATAAATAATTACATAGAGGGGTCGACATACACTGTATGAAACCAAGATGATGAGCAAAGTGATGTACAGTAATTGCAAAGTTTTATAGTATGAAATGCTATGTATACTGTCAGTGCTGCATAACAAAATATTATTATTGTTATTATTCATTGTTTCAACTACATTGGATGGATTTTTTCAGCAATGTTCGAAGTCCCAGTGAAAAAGACCATATTTAAAAAAAAAAAATGATAGTCACAAAATCAGAAGAGTTTAAAAATAACTGGTGCTAATGTGTTTGCTTGTTTTTCTGAATATTTGACAATTTGGGGGGGGGGAATCTAATAAAAAAAATGTAAACATACTGAATATTACACGTGTAAAATATATTTTTTAATAAAATCAGTAAAATTGAACAATTTTCCTCGCACTGTAGTGCCGACGGTAATTCTAACACAAACCAGTGGCAATTGCCAAAAAGACCCAGGTACATGCTGGGTACATGCTGGGTCGTCTTTAAGGCAAGTTTAAGGCATTTTTGCATTGACTAATGGCCCATCAGATTAACAGCGAGGCTCCCTGGCAGTCCCATCCAAACTGAATGGGACTGCCAGGGACCCCTGTTGTGTTAATCCGATGAGTCATTAGTCAATGCAGAAATGCCTTAAACTTGCCTTAAACTAGCCAGGTTACACCCAGCATGTATCCAGCATGTAACCGGGCTAGTTTAAGGCAAGCCTTAGAATACTCGTTGTCTCGTCTGTAGTTTTGACCCTAAAAGTTATTTCAAAATATTCAAGATTTATTTATTTTTAAATTCAAGAGAAACCTGTGAACTGATAATTATCTCTAACCCAAACTAATGTGTTTAATAGCCATTAATGCAATTGTGTTTGTTATTTGAGTTGGTCTGCAATGGTTGGTGGAATATTTAGAGCAAGTAAAAGGAGTTTTAGCAATAGTCTTCTAATTAATTATTTCCTAAAGCAAATAAAGATCTCCCAACATTAAGCAATACATTCATAACAGTGATACAATGTTTCTTAGATATAATTTCCTTTTTCATTACCCTACATATATTCTATAGCGCTAATTAAACAAATTCTATGTATAACCAAAACAGCAATCTGCGCTAATTGTCCTGTTTTTTCTTATTATTTTTTGCTACACTGGAATTGGAGTCATTGCAACACTCATACCATTAAGGACCCTCTGGTGTCCATGACAACATATTTATGTAGCAAAACAATATGGACATCAGGGTTAGCTTTGCTTTGACATGAAAAGAAACCAATGAAATTATCTGGAGGTGCCATTGTGGTTTTCAATTAATGAACAATAGCCATTTGTGCTTGTATTAAAAGTTTAATGTCATTTACAATACATTATTTATCTGTGCCAAGCTAGTCTAGCCAGGATTTTACACATGTACATAAAAAAAAACTTATATCAACTAAGTGTAGAGTGTACAGGGATCATATAACAGGGTGCTATATACTGTAGTGCAGAGATAGTTTAACCTTCTGAAGTAATGACAACCTCTTTATTAATGAATATGAATAATGGGTTGGCATAATGTACTGTAGCTTTTGTGTGCCTATAGAAGCACCAATAAATTATTCATCAGAACACTGTTACAGAATTACATTACTGATACTTTTACTTCTCTTAGTTAATATTAAAGCCCTGTCTTAGTACAGATTATGACTGTAGATTGCATTTAAAACAGCATTAATTTCAAATGTCAATTTAAATACACCCTAGAGTATTTGTTGGAATCAAATGTGGGTTTATTTACTTAAACGGCTTTAAAAATTAGCTATTGCTTTTCAAATGGTTCTTTTTCTGACATTATACCTTTAACAGTTTAACAATTAACAATGTAATGTACATTCTATTACAAAATATGTACAGACAAATACAAGAAATGAATATGCAAAAGATGTATGTGCATCTTTGTATTGCAAAAATAAAATAAAAAGCAATGAACAGATTTTCACAAAACAAAGTTGGCTAAGTTATATTTTATATGATTGCAGTTTTTGAATTGAAGTGAGACAATTGGCTAGGCTTTGAAAAGCAATTTTAGCTGAAACAGGACAGCATTCTGATTTGATTTTAGCTGTATTTCACACAGTTCACCCATGCACGGTTGCGGTTTGGTCGTTTATAGCTTTTTCCCGTTGGAATGGTTATTAATATATTTTGTTCCAGAGCAGTAAACATTTTCAAACAGAAATAAAAGATTTCAGTTATGTAAGATACACAGCAGCATTCTGAACCATGCATACTTTGTTGGCTTTAATGAATGAGTCTTTTTTTGAAGTGACGATGATGAAAATTGAACTTCACTGAACATTTATGCTTTTTTTTTGCAGTCCAACACATTTTAATCACATAGGAAAACTGACAGCCACAGGAATAAGTGCAAACAATATGTCTTTCCACATTAGTATTGCAATTTTCACAAAGTAAAAATGGTGTCTTCAAAGCGATGTGCACCATTACATTCCTACTTTTTAAATATTAAGTGAACTTGGAGATTTCTGATTAGAAGTGACAAAACAAAGGGGAAAAAGTCAGGTTTGTTGATTAAGATTTTCTGGTAAAAAATAGTTCCATCAAATATTTTATTTGGTTATAAGTATACTCCCAATGATAATGGGATGTCTCGAGTATGAGTAACTATAAATAAATAAACTTCTGGAAAATACTAATTTTAATTCTTTGTGGCAGAAATGTATATACTTAGAAGTTTTGCAACGTGCAGTAATAAGAACAATGATTGGCCAAGCTAATCAAAGTAATCAAAAGGAATACTATGGATTTTATGTGTGATTCCTGAAAAAGGCTTGTTCAGAAATGCTAAAGAGATATTTTATCATAAAAGCTCATGACAATGATTCACTCTTGATTTACTGTTGCTCAGGATATTGTCATACAAATAGAAGGAAGTGCAAATACATGGAATGGCAATTATGTAGTGAACTCGTAAATTGGTTATTTTGATGTGCATATTAAAAATCTGTGGCAAATTTAGGAGTTGCATTAACTAGCAAAATGTACACTATATGATTTGGTTTGATACTACAAATGGAGAAAATAAAGAGATAAAAGTTACAAATAAAGGCATGCATTAAAAGATAGTTTTTTTGATAAGTAATTTATGGTACTCCTGTGTATACAGATGTAAACACACAAACTCAGCAAGCTCTAAGGAACCCCAAAAATTACCACATAATAATAAATGTATATGTGTCAATTGGAGTGGTAGTGGGCGTGGCTAAATGTATACAACAAAAACAAAGAATCCAGGATTGCCTAGGGTGGGGTGTACTCTGGTACAGTGTTATACTGTATTATACCCAGTTAGAGCAGTGTCAATAGGGCTATGTTGCCATATCTCCTGACATTTAGGTACCAAGGGAACCATCATTTCTGAAACACGCTAACATTAGCATTTAAATATTTGTGTTGTGTATCATTTAAATATGTTGTCAATTTTTCATCAACATTACCTCTCAGATCTTGGGCTCTATGCAGTAAGCACTGAAAAAGCACTCTCGGCAGGGGTCCAATATCGGCATGATTTTGGCTTGTTGCCCTCGCAGTATTCAGGAAGGGCCGAATGCCTGGCGAATCACTGCGAAAGCAACACGCCGAGTAGCCGGTGGCGAGACAGTCTGTCTGCCGATAACCTTGCGATATGCCGTCCCCTGCCGGGATGTGTCTGCAGCAGAGAGAGATCCGCCGCTCTCTCTGCGCAAACCTCGGCAATATAAAAATATTTGCAATCAATTTTTATTCATAGAGTAGATGTGAAGGGGGTCTCCGGAGCTGAACCGCATTGGTTTCAGGTCGGGGACCCCCGGCTTCCCGAGATACAGGCCCCTTTATAAGGTGCCGGTATCCCTCTGCATTTAAAGGTCCCGATCACGTGACCGCGGAATGTATACAAAGCAGAGGGATACTGGCATCCCATAAAGGAGCCTGTATCTCTGGAAGCAGGCGGTCCCCGGACCTAAAACCAAAGCGGTTCAGCTCCGGAGACCCTCTGCACATCTACAGTATGAGTAAAACACACATATCAATAAAGAATCATTCCTTACCGTTGTGGCTATCTGCTATGGTAATGAAGCAGCATTAATGTATTTTAATAAGAGTGTGCGGGAGCAGGAGTTCCCCTGAGCTGAACCACATTGGTTTGTGGATCAGGGACCCCCTGCTTCCTGAGTTACAGGCCCCGGAATGGGTCATCGGGTGCCATTGTCGCCGCCATCTCTATAACATCCCATACGCGACGTGCCCACTATAAAGATGGCAGCAACACTGGCACCGATGCCCCAAACCAGGGCCTTTGGCTTGGGAAGCAGTGGGTCCTGAGCCAGAAATAAATGCGGTTCAGCTCAGGCGACCCCCTGCTCCCGCACAATATTATTAAAATACATTAATGCTGCTTCATTAAAATAGCGGCTCTCCGCTAAGGCAATGAAGGGGTTAAGGCATAATAGCATGTTTATTGGGGACAATTGCCCCCCAATAAACATTGCAATAAACAACCTACACCCCCTTTGCCCTCAACAAACCTTATACCCCCAGTACATATATTAAATTTTTGGGATGCACAGCAATGATACTATAGGCCGGCGGTGACGCTCGGGTATTCCACGTAGGCCTGCAGTACCAATTCTGTGCCCCCCCAAATTAAAAAACACATAAATATTTTAAAATAAATACACCCCCCCCCCAAACACATACAGTATAGTAATGTGCAAAATTACTATTATCCACATATGGATAATAGTGAATTTGACCATTTAAAATACATAAAGCACAATAAATACAATAAATACATATAGCACTCACCCATGTCCGGCTGTCACGATGAAGGCCATCCTCATCTTCATCACCGTCCATGGCCCCCTCCGATGCTGCAAAACATAAACAAGAATAACAGAAGCCAATGTAATGTCCCCTAACCCCTTAATCACCACAGCGGTTATTAACCGCCTCAGTCATTAAGGGGTTAACCCACCCTCACCCACCACTCAGGAGGCCTAAAAACCCTCCCCCACTACCCACCCCGTGAGGCCTAACCACCCTCACACACTACCCAGGCGGGAGGCCTACCCACATACCCTTGGGGCCAATACCCCCTTCCCCTGTCCCCGGTGGCCCTTACGGGTGTCCGTAAGCCTCACAGTAGCCCAGCACAAGTTTTCAAACAGGGTCTGGAGGCCTATGGGTGGTCCCCGCCAGGCGCCGTGGTCCACGAGGTGGTCTCCGTGGGTCACCGTGGGCCACAATGGGGTCTCCCTGGTAGGCCCGCGGGTGTCTGAGGGGCCCTGGGTCAGACTCACTAGTGTCTGAGGGGCCTCGGGTCGTTCCCACGGGGGGGTCTGGGCCCCTTGGGTGGTCCCTATGGGTCCACGGTGCCCCCATGCGGGCATTGTATTTTGTTTGGAATATTTTATTGTTAACATTGATTGGCAGAGTGTACATGATGCACAGATTTTATGCATCATGTATACAATATAAAATTGGCATTTGATGATATTGATTGGAAGATGAGAATGATTTTATTAGGAAATAGGATTTAGTTTTACTGTGGCTATATAATATTGTAATTTTCATATTCAAGATGATGTCTTGATCTGGAGAAGTGGTATTTTTATTTGTGCATTTTTTTGTTAACTGTTAAACATTTCTTTGTATATTGGTTAATAATGTGTATATATATGTATATGTATGTGTATATATATGTGTATATATAGTTGCATGATGAAGCCACTGTACAAATGAATGGGTGAAGGGTGGTTATCGGGCCAGGGTGGCTTAACCCCTTAATTACCTTTGCGATTATTATCCGATAAGGTGAGTAAGGGGTTCATTGATATCAGAATGTAATTGCAATGTACACTGGCGACACACTTTATTCGAGCTCGGCTAGTCCCACGAATTCGGGTATACCCGGGTGTATTGAGGTTTGTGACTGTTTTCTGCCCGAGTGCATTGGGTTATTTTCCAGGCAGGGATTGAAGCATTTTATTCCCGCTGGCTGCAATACTGCACAGTATATATATATATACTGCATTACAATTCATGAATTTATGCCATCTGGTAGACACGCGAAGCATTGCAGCCTATTAAATCCTAATCATTATCATTTAACAGATCAGCCGCCCGTCAGCCAGGCATGAACCCAGGCTGGGAAGGCAAACGCAACGGGGCTTGTCAGAGGTGAGGAGCGGCGCATTCCAGGTATCTGCCAGGTACATACTGGGTATTTGCTCGAATAAAGTGTGTCGGTGCAGTATTGGCTATGTATTTTGTTGGCAATGGAGGACACTGAATTTGCTGGCGAAGGGGCTTCATATTGATGAGGTTAGTAGAACTTTATTTATTTTATTATACTAGTTAATGTGTTTAATAATGGGCTGGATAATAGTTATTTTGCACATTATTGTACTGTATGTGTTTGGGCCTACCCGTGGAGACCCCATTGTGGCCCACGGTGACCCGCGGAGACCACCTGGTGGACCACGGCACCTGGCGTGGACCACCCGTAGGCCTCCAGACCCTGTTTGAAACCTGGTGCTGGGCTACTGTGAGGTCTACGTACACCCGTCAGGCCCACCGGGGACTCCCGTGGGCCTGGGGTATTAACCCTGTATGTAAAATAATAAATCATGTATTTATGGGGGGGGCACAGGGGGTGGGTTATGTATTTAATAAATATAATGATGTTTATTGTGGGGCTGTGTATTGTTTTTATTGTGGGTAACGGGGGTGGGGGAAGGGGGTATTGGCCCCAAGGGTATGTGGGTAGGCCTCCCACCTGGGTAGTGTGCAAGGGTGAGTATGCCTCATGGGGTGGAGGGGTAGTGGGGGAGGGTATTTAGGCCTCCCGAGTGGTGGGTGAGGGTGGGTTAACAGTTAATAACCGCTATGGTGATTAACGGGTTAGGGGACATTACATTGACTGTTTTTATTCTTGTTTATGTTTTGCAGCATCGGAGTGGGCATGGACGGTGATGAAGATGAGGATGGCCTTCATCGTGGCAGCCGGATAAGGGTGAGTGCAATATGTATTTAATGTATTTATTGTTCTTTATGTATTTTAAATGGGCAAATGCACTATTATCCATTTGTGGATAATAGTAATTGTGCACATTACTATACTGTATGTGTTAGGGAGGGGGTGTATGTATTTATAAGTATGTATGTGTTTTTAAATTATTTTTTGGGGGCACAGAATTGGTACTGGAGGCCCGCGGGGACACCTGCGGGTAACACCCGAGGGCCACCGCCGGCCTATAGTATAATTTCTGTGCATTTATGTACTGTATGTTGGGGGGGTATAGGGGTTGTTGGTGTAATATATATTTATATACAGTGGTTGACAAATCACCAAAAAATCTACTCGCCACACAAAAAAATCTACTCGCCACCTAGTACCATACGTGTTCTGCTTGGGCTAATATTTACTCGCCCGGGGGTTAAATCCACTCGCCCGGGGCGAGCAAATGTATAGGTTTGTCGAACACTGTTTATATATATATATATATATTTATTTATTTATATATGTATTTATTTATTTAATGTGGGGCTGTTGTGTGTGTATTGTTTTAATTGTGGGTAGCGGGGGTGTGCGAAGTGGGTATTAGCCCCAACGGTGATTGTTTAGGACTTGCGGGTGGGTTGCGGGAGGGCTTAACCCCTTCATGACCGTAGCGGTATTAACCGCTAAGGTAATGAAGGGGTTAAGTCCACCGGCAACCCCCCCGCAAGCCCTAAACAGCCACTAAGCTGACTCTAACTGGATATAATACAGCTCTCTGGTTTTATACCACTTGGTTTAAACGGAGGCTGTATTCCTCCACTGGGTTTACATGACTACCGAGAATGCTTTCTGAAATCATGACGCCATCTACCTCTGAGTTTGTATCTGCTTGTGCTTTGACTCCAATGAACACAGATAGTAGATGGGAGGAGATTTCACAACCTCTGAGGTCAGGTGCCCACCAGCACCTACTTCTTGCTGTGACTGCTAGGACTCCTGAGCTGTTGAGCAGGATGTGAACCAGCAGGATGCACGCTAAGTGACTTTACAGACTAAGCTAGTTATTCTGTGTGAGCATAAGACATTTTTTTTTTATTACTTGAATTTTTATTGAGCATTTTCAAAAACATACAAAATGAGGTAAACATAACATACTACACAAAAAAAAGAGGGATACAGTAATACAAATAAACTGGTAATGAAACAATGGGGAAGAGGGAGATCGGGGAGAGGGGGGAAGGGGTAGCATTTGTATCAGTATCGTACTGTATTCAACAATTTAAATATCACATGTATCACTCTGTTCAAAGTATTCTAGTCTATATATGGGGATATACCTGCATGGCGGAACCAAGGCGCCCAAATATCAGAAAATTGCGAGGTAGAGCCGTTCAGATGGGCTGAGAGTTTTTCCATATAGACTATATGCCAAATTTTGTTGTTTATTTGATTTAAGGATGGGGGGGTCGGTTGTTTCCAGTTTTTGGCAATTGTACACCGTGTAGCGTTTAAAATTTGGGATATTACTCTAGCTTTTTTTTTTGGAGATATTTGCCATTGGTTTTCCTAGTAATATATATACTGGGTCGTGTGGGACAGAGATTTTTAGTATCTTGTGTATTAAGGTGAACACTTCTGTCCATGTTTGTTGGATTTTGGGGCATGACCAGAATATGTGCAGTATATTCCCCACTTCACCACAACCGCGCCAGCACAGAGGGGAGACGCCTGGGAGAAAAGAGTGCAGCCTGGCAGGGGTCATATACCATCTGAATATTAACTTGTAAATATTCTCCTTAATTACAACGCATGATGAGTTATTGGAAGCAGCTTCCCAGATGTCTGTCCAGGTATCGAGATCTATACAGATGTTAAGATCCTTTTCCCAGGAAACCATGTATTTATCGGGGGTTTGGTTGTTTTTGATAGAGGATAAACTGTGATATATTCTGGATATGATGCCCTTTGTGTGGGGTTGGTGTAGACACCAGTCCTCATGAGCATAAGATTTTTTAAGTACAAGTGGAAAGTACCATATTTCTTCTTAACATGGGGACAGACCAGAAGAAAGGGCTTTTACGCTGAAACATTACCCCCCTTTACCAACTTTACTATTGTAGGTCAGTCAGTTCTTATATTGATAGGGCTCTCTTCTTTTATTTGTATGATGATTCTTTTGTTACATTTTGTATTAAACATTTAGTCCATAACCATGATCTTGTGTACACATTGGACCATTTCCATAGAAGGATAAGTATATGTTTACTCCAATGCGATTACTTGTAGATTCTACAGTTAGTGCAGTATGGCATTTCCTTGTTTGGTGGGGATATAGTACTTCTACTCTGTTACACAGGAGGTCCTTGTGTTTGCTTAACTGGGTCAGTGCACATATGTTGTTTGGATGTCTATGTTTGTCCAATTCTGTATATTTAGCTTTATTTTTGTACTTCAATAAAAAAAATCTGTATTTTTCAGTACCTACAGTGGCGAGATAAAGTATGTGAACTCATTAGGATTTTCACATATTTCAAACCTAAAATGTTATTAGTTCTTAATCTAAATTCAAATAATAGATACATATAACATGATACTTTTTCAACATTTATTTATCATGATTCAACATTCAATATACGTGTGAAAAATAATGCAAACCTTTAGATTCGGTACCTGGTGGCACCCCCTTGAACAGCAATGACCTCAACTAAGCATTTCCTTTAACTGCTGGTCAGTGTCTCACATCCATTTTGAGGTATTTTGGCATGTTACTCCTTACAAAAATGCTTCAACTCAATGACATTTGATGGCTTCCTTACATGTACAGCTTGCTTCAGGTCCTGCCACAACATTTCAATGGTGTTTATGTCCGCACTTTGACTGGGCCATTCTAAAAAGTGGAATTATTTTGTAGATCTTCTTATATTTTTATAATCATTGTCTTAATGTATGACACACTTTCACTTCAGTTTCAGCTAATGGACGGATGGCCTGACATTCTAATCTAGAGTCTTCTGATACAATGCAGAATTCATGGTTGTGACAATGATGGCTGGCCATCCAGGTCTTGAGGCATCGAAACAGCCCCAAACCATCACACTCCCACAATCATGCTTCATGGTTGAGATGAGGTTCTTCTGTTTTAATGCAGTATTTGGTTTTTTCAAAGATAACGTTTCTCATTGAGGTCAAAAAGTTCTACCTTTGACTCCTCTGTCTAGAGAACATTGTTCCAGATGTCTTGTGGATCCTCTACCTGAAGGCCAGAAATCTTCTTTTTGGAGAGCAGTGGTTTCCTTCTGGCTATCCATCAATGAACACCATTCTTGTTCAGTCTTTTTCTGATAGTTTAGTCATGAACACTTATATTATCCAAGGTGAGAGTGGCCTACAGATTCTTGGATGTTACTTTGGTTATTTTTGTGACTTCCTGGATGATTTGCCAATTTGTTTTGGGTGAGATAATGGTAGGACGACCACTCCTGGGTCGAGTGATTGTGGTCTTGAACTTTCTCCAATTGTAGAATGTCTGACAGTGGAGTGGTGGTGCCCCAAATCCTTAGAAATTGTTTTGCAAACCTTTCTAGACTGATGAGCATCAATAACTACTTTTCTGAGGTCCTCAGAGATTTCTTTTGATTGTGCCATGACGTGTTTCCACACACCTGTGTGGTGAAGATCAAATTCACAAAGTTTATGGTCTTTATATTCACACCTAAAGATCTACATTATTATTGAAACACCTCATTCTATTATCTCATTTAATTTAGCTGATAAAACAAGGATTTCACTTATTTTTGTACATACCCTGACTCATAATTACTCATTATTTGTCTAATTCATACATCATTTTGTTTAAAAAAAAAAAAAAAAAAGATGGTATTGGCAAACATAACCCCTATTGGGTATTTAATAAAAGCCTGGTTTTGATTCAAGAAGGTTATAATGAAAAAACTATGGAATATCCGTAATTACCATTGGGTTCACAAACGTTTTCTCGTCACTGTAATTGCTTCAATGATTTTTGTGAAGTGAGTGCGGGGAACCATTTTGTATACATTTGTTGTATTAAGGAACTTGAGGGGCTCCTGTTTGTTCCCTTCACACCAGTCTCTTTATTTTTTCTGGTAACTCTTTTATAATGTGGTGCTGTCTGCCATCTTTGTAGTTATAACTAATCTTAACCTTTCATAAGGAGCCATGATTGGAGTTGTGTTCAAATAAAAAGGTAAAAGCACTCCTGATAAATCTGAAAACAATAATAATGTCTAAATAACAGTGTTCCTAACTTGTTCTCAGACCTGCTGCTGTCCAGAATGCCCAGACAGAGAAGACAATGAAGAAAGGGCATTTTGGATTTTTAAACAAAGAAAGAAGGGTTTTTCAGCCATCATTGACCGTCATTTCAGCTATCACAGCAGCCTTTTTCAAGAATATGGCATGATTCAGCCTTCCACATACATGTAATGGAGCGGCCTGTAGGCAAGTTAAGTAAAACATCCATGCAATGTACTTGTGTTTAAGCAAGCCCTCTAGTTTTATTTATAACACAAGTAAACATAAATCCTTTGGTACACTGTCCCTTTTAGCCAAACAAACATAAAAATAAAGCCTACTGCACCTTGGATAGATTTACTACACAGGAAAGATTCCTAAATAAGTGACTGGATAGCTAAGCTAGTAACCAGTCTTACAGTATACGACATAGAATATGTCTGAGAACAATATAAAGTTCTTAACTGTTTGGTGCTGGATCAGACTCCCTGGTCTCTCCAGGTAACCTTCAGGAAGTTCCACTGGTCCACTCCTGTAATTTTTCTCTACAGGCATGTCTTTAGTGCAAGGATTTTGGGTCCCCGCTGTTCCCAGGCAAATCCCTCTGGTAGTAAGAAGCCTGAGTCCTTGCAGACATGGGGCTTGGTGCTGGCTTTATGTTCCATCCAGTCCCAGTCAATCATCCTGTGACCCTCCTCTATTGCTGTGCAGAAACAACTGACAGGCATTTTATATCTGCTCAATCAGGAATTCCCATGAAACAGCTCAAGAAACCAATCACTAGGGTGCTGTTTCCTGAGAGAACAGAATGAGTTTAACCCTTCACTCTTTCACAATACAGTACAGAAACATGCATAGTGCATGTATTTACCTAAAATCCAGCTGATACCCCAAAATTGTGTCCCCAGTTCATGTACAGTGATAGAGTCCATGTCCATCGAACCATGCACGATCCGAGAATATCACATCATCAAATAAAGAGATGTGATATTCTCGGGATCATGCATGCAGATATCATCAAAGCATCTTGTGTATATAACAAATAAGGAGAAATGCACAGATCGACAAAAGAGTCCAGATTAAAAATTACTAGACAAATGGGGATGAGTGAGCAGACTACAGGGTGGACAAGCTGGCATAGTAAAGTCCCCTAAATCTGTCATATTAACCTCAATAATAAAGTGCCCACCTAATAAAGTGCAAAAACTATGATAGGTGCAGACCTGTGTGACTACAAATTAAGTTATAGTTACATACTGTCCCGGCCAGCTTTATTCTAAAGCTTGCCGGGATAAATACGGGGCTTTTTTCCGATTTGAATCGGAGTTTCCCACGCGGCGGCCGCTTCAGCAGATAAGCGCTAATGGCGCTTATCATTGAAAGCGCCCGAGGCGCGGGAAACCGTCCGAAAAGGAGCCGCGCGCCATCCCCGGGTTAAAAATTCCCGCAGTGGCGGCTGCTTTAGAGTAAAGGCGGCTGCCACTGTACGTTAGTACACCAACTGAGGCATCTCTCAAAATTGAAAGGTTTAAGTTAAGTAAATATAAATTTGCTTAGCATATCCATAATGAACATGGTTAAAATTATGGAAAAAGAGTATATCAGTAAGTACTTCAATAAGCTAAACATAATAAAACAATAGTAAAAACACAAATTTCAAGCTCAAAGTAAACAATACCTACATTGATTCATGGGGTATTTTGATACCAGAGAGAATTAGCAGCAGGGGTTCCAACTGCAAAAAATAAATTGCTTATGTCTCTCTAATCTCTAAGACTCTAATCATAATTTTAAGAGTGATTACGGATCCTATCTCTGGTCCAAAAACATCCCAGTTGTAAATGATCATTTAATTCTTTTGGGTGGGCTGTGTCTAGTGTTTCTATACGCAATAATGAAATGTCCCTGTTTGTCCCTAAGACTGGTCTGCTAACTTGCTCAATACCCATAATTCTTAGGGATGCTACTGGGTGTTTATGTGCATAATGATGCTACAGTATATTAAAGTTGTTTCTTCTTCTCATGTTATTTTGCCATCTTAACCCAAGTCAAGAGTTCATAAGAACTAAGGAATCCAGAACAAATTCCACGACAGTAGAACAAAGTAAGCAGCTCCGGCGGAGAAACGGTGGTTTTTCACACGTATATTGAATGTTGAATCATGATAAATAAATGTTGAAAAAGTATCATGTTATATGTATCTATTATTTGAATTTAGATTAAGAACTAATAACATTTTAGGTTTGAAATATGTGAAAATCCTAATGAGTTCACATACTTTATCTCGCCACTGTAGGTACTGAAAAATACAGATTTTTTTTATTGAAGTACAAAAATAAAGACTGTTTTTGGCTCTGTTTGCGCACAGCTCCCACTCCTGGGAAATTGTGCCTAGAGACTCTATTTGTAAAGATTTCATTTTGGGAATAGAAGATTTTGCTTTACCCCATCCCAGTAAGTGTATTTCAAATGTTTTTTATAAACTAAGCTGCGAGTGTTAATTCTGTAAATAAATCACAATTTAATTTATCTCTTGCTTTGCTCAATCAAAGGATCCGGGTATTAAGGTGTTAAAAATGTTGGTCTCCCGTGACAGTGGGGGCACAAGGGTTGGTGGGTTGTGTATTGGTGGTTAACACATATTGTAATGTTTATTAGGGGCAGAGGGCGTGAGTAAAGGGCCAAGTACCCACTTCACTCACCGCCTCTGCCCTCAATAAACCTGCCATTGTGCCTTAACCCCTTCATTGCCTTAGCGGCTATCTGCTAAGGTAATGAAGCTGCTTTAATGAAATTTTTTATTATTATAATATTTTTATAGTGTGCTGGAGCAGGGGGTCTCCTGAGCTAAACCGCTATGGTTTCTGCCTCAGGAACCCGCTGATTCCTGAGTTCCCGAGTTATATCGGGTGCCGGTATGGCCGACATTTTTAAATCATCCGGGTCACGTGCCAGTCAGAGTTAAATACAGGAGGAAATACTGGCACCCCATACCAGGGCCTGCAACTCAGGAAGAAGGGGGTCCCGAGGCTGAAATCAATGCGGTTCATCTCAGGAGACCCCTTGCTCCCGCACACTATTAATAAAAATTAAAATAAAGCAGCTTCATTAAAATAGCAGATACCAGCTATAGTAACAAATTTGTTCAAGTTTTTATTTGGGTTTTAATACTAGTGTATTGTAGCAGGGGGTCTCCGGAGCAGAACCTTGTCGATTTGAGGTCTAGGACCCCTTGCTTCCCGGGATACAGGCCCTATTATGGGGTGCTGGTTCTCCTATGCATTTAAATGTCCCATGTCACGTGACAGTGGGAATAAACTGCATAGGAGATACTGGCACCCCATAACAGGAAGTGAATCCCTGCACTTCTCCCATTCGGATAGCAATAAATGGGGAAATAAATATACGTAGTGCACACTAAATCTGTAAGACACAGGAGACTTTTGGTTACATTCTTTGATCAAATAATGCCAAGCCTGCTAACCAACGTCAAGGTAAGTCCCAATAGCAGGTCCTTATGCTAAATGCATACAAATGTTCTGTGAAATATACCCTGAAGGGGTTAATATACTAAGCATACGCTTATGTAACTTAGTGCAGTTAAAAATTGGTATATACCAGTGAAGATACTTACATGTAAGCAAGTAAAGTAAAAAGTGAATATACAGAGACCTTACTGGGAGAATATATACCTTGAAAAAGGAGGGACTGGCCTCCCACAAGCTGCTCAATCAGCAGTTGCAGGTGGATGGCTAAATAAATTATTCACACCTAATAGTGGTGCCCTCTAGGAGCGTGCTGCTAAGGATTTCAAATCAACGAGGTTCTGCTCCGGAGACCCCCTGCTACAATACACTAGTATTTAATGTAATATTACAAATGTCTGATCTCTGGTGAGATTTGCGCAGTGAGAGGCAGCTCTCTCTCTACAGAAGAAAAAAATCGCCGGGTGAGCCTTTTCAGAGAGGCGATCATCATGTCGCCAGTTACTCGCCAGGTTTTCAAATGTTGCTATCACAGGTATTCTGGGCTTTCTGCATGCGTGATAGCAACGCTGTCAAAACTGGCGATTTAAACAACTCTCCGATTTTATTTTTCCACCACTTAGTGCATAATCTCCACGTGTCTCCAAACTATTTTCAATATTTCTCACATGTTCAGATAGCCTTGTTTTTAATGTTCTAATTTTGCGGCCATCATATTGTGTGCTCAGTCGCATTCAAGTAAATATATAACCCCTTTACTATTACAGGAATATGTTCTTTTATATTAAGTGTTTCACCAGTATACTTAGATGTGAATTCTAGTGATTTTTTTATCCTGTTTGGGATTACAGTGACATATTTTGCAATTAAGGCATCTTCAGAAACCTTTGGACCCCTTATCTCAATTGTTTTGCTCTTTTTGAAAGCTGGGAACCAAACGTTGTTTAAGGTTTGGTGCCTGATAAAACTGGACTCTTGGCTTGTCTGATACAGCAGTTTTTAGGAGATCATATTTTTTTAGGCTCTCCCAATGTTGTTCAAATTTTTTCATTTATATTCATTTCGAAAGGAATTTTTTTCAAATCATCTTCAGGACCCCACCAAAAAAAAAAACATATTGATGTATTGTTTCCAGAGTACCAGGTTCGCGCCATAGATGTACAGTGAAGTACAGTGAAGAAATGTCAGTAGAAGAAAAAAAGTACTGTACTGTATGGCACAAAAAGAAAAATACATAGTGCAATCTGTAAAAGTAATACATTTTTTCTGTGGGTGTAATACTTTGGAGTGGAGGATCATATTACTTTTCCAGATTGCACTATGTATTTTTTTCTTTTTGCGCCATAGGTCTTTTCTTCATTGTATACAGTAGGTGCACACAAGTCTCATGAAGTCTAAAGTGGTTAGATTTTACTTAAGCAAACTTATTTTATTTTGCTTGGAATTTTTTTGACATGAGTTATTAATGTAACTAATTCAGCCCTAAAATATTTTACCTTTACCTGGTTTGTGTTCTTGTTAATCACTAATTTATAACTATTTTCTTACATATAGTACATTAAGGATTCCTATCACTAGGAGATCTACTGTACATATACATAGGCATTAAGCAAAATTTCATGTCTAGTTTACAAATTGCCAATTTTGTTTGTTTTGTATTTAGTTATAAGAAAGTAGAGGTTAAATTAAAAAAAATGCATCTAAGCCGGCTTTCTCATAATCTATAGCTTACTAGCAAGTATTTTGTGACATTATTTTTGATTCCTCTTCAAATGAATACAATAAATATATATATATATACATGTAGAGGTATCAGTACCGTGTTAGCCGAGCTTCAATAATCAAAAAATAAATAGATGATACCGTTCTGTGGCTAACGAAATGCTTTTATTTGTGCGAGCTTTCGAGATACACTGATCTCTTCTTCCGGCGATGTTACAATGAATGAAGCAAGGATTACTTAAAAACAGTGTCTGTTGGAATGTTATCTGTGCTGGTCCTTCCCCCGATGTGGATGTGTTTTATGGCTAGAGGTGTCAAAGGGTTACTGAAAGCAAGTGAAGAAAGAGTGTGTATGTGTATCAGTGTGAATAAGAATGAATGGAGAGCCCACAGTATAAACAGTGCTCTACACAAGGTGTGTGTGGAGTGAGAGGGGATATAAATGGTGTGGGTGGGTGTGGAAATGTGAGAGAAATGTCAAGAGACAGTCCTGTTGGCGAACATTTCTCTGACTCTGGCCATAAGATGAACGATCTGAGGGTTGCCATACTCAAAGGTAATCTTAAAACCCCGAAAGAGAGACGGTTGCATGAATACAAATTTATGCAACTGTTTGGGGCACTTAGCAGTGGCCTAAACAGAGATCGAAATTTTATGAGTCATTACTGACACTAGCGAACTCTCTTCCCATGAGCGCTAAAGGCCATGTCTGTACATACTGTGCTACATGTATGCACACACAGCTGTCTCTAACACATACTAATACCCCTTATTTTTCCATCCCTATACACCAATAGGGACCACATAGTATCCACACACACTTTTAGTTGTGCTACAAACTCTCACATTTCCACACCCACCCACACCATTTATATCCCCTCTCACTCCACACACACCTTGTGTAGAGCACTGTTTATACTGTGGGCTCTCCATTCATTCTTATTCACACTGATACACATACACACTCTTTCTTCACTTGCTTTCAGTAACCCTTTGACACCTCTAGCCATAACACATCCACATCGGGGGAAGGACCAGCACAGATAACATTCCAAGAGACACTGTTTTTAAGTAATCCTTGCTTCATTCATTGTAACATCGCCGGAAGAAAAGATCAGTGTATCTCGAAAGCTCGCACAAATAAAAGCATTTCGTTAGCCACAGAACGGTATCATCTATTTATTTTTTTATTATATATATATATATATATATATATATATATATATATATATATATATATATATATATATATATATATATATATTTATATTTCAATTAGTGTTGAGTCACTGTGAAATATAAAAATAAACAATTGATGATTATGTTGCTTATTTAAAAATAAGTTATATTGAAGGCTATAGTGGATACGGCAATCAATACCTATATTTATAAATATTGTATAGCAATAACTTTTACTTGTATTACACTCCTTTGAAGGAGTGGCAACATTTAAAACAGAATTATAGAGACTGTAAAGCAAAAAACAAAAACGGCAATAACATGTGCATGTACAGTAGTAGCACACAGATTAGACAAAAATACATACACTGTATGTATGAACATTGTTGAAGGATTGTTGAAAAAAACGTTGATTCTAATTTATCACCAAAAAAAAAGCGCTGTACAATTAACACATTCCTCAATGAACCCCTCTTTCAGGCTCAATTTTCATAGAGAAAACGTAGCTCTGCAACACAGAACAATGTCTACAAATGAGTACGAGTATGGCAGAAAAATGTTAGGTTGCCAAAATAAGTGGTTTGGATATCAAAAATACCCAATGAGGCAATCTGCTTATAATATTTCTACCTTACTGCTATGAAGTTAGACTGAGACCACCTTTCCGACTCCATATCTCACCAGCACATGCTTTTCTTCATCTGAAGTCAGCTTCTCATACACTGCTTAGTGTCTCAGCAGAAAAACTGAGAATGAGGCTGCAAAAAAAATTATGATTTGTTTAACACGATCAAGCATATTACACTTTCATTAATTTACTCTATAATTCTCATCATCTGTCACTGTTCAGTGACAATATGGCTGGGCAGATGGTGATTGGTGTGAAATGTTGAAGGTTTACTATTTGTAAAATGTAAGAGATAGATATATTACCATAAGGCATTCAGAGAACGGCCCAGTTCAACAATGTTGTACTGTACAATCAATTCTGGTTACACTTAAAACTAATTAATTGACCATTGGAACACACATAGTCCCCTGTCACTGTACAAGTCTCAGAGACCACACTTCCTCTCTACATACACAATCTGCAGTAATTGGTCCCCTCATGTAGACAGCCACTTCTCAAGATCAACCACCCCCTAAAAGCTTTGATTCCATCATTGCTCTGTCTGCTATCACCTCTGGTGTACTCTTGACACATAAGGTGCAGGCTCTGAATGTCCCACCACTGCCCTAATGTGGCAAAGTCTACCCCGAAAACCCCTCTATGCCATACAAAACTCCCAGACCAAAGTACCAAATTCTTTGTTCTCGAACAATGTATTTTGAAGTGCTGATAGGCGACCGAGGACACTGCTGGTAGAGCGCCCCCATCACGGACGCACAATTGTGGTTCAAGAACTGCGCCAGCCTAATGACACTTGACTGTGCTTGAAACAGGCTGTGGATGCATATATAAATCCTGTCCATCTGGAACCTGGACATATGTTCACCCCACACCTAATGTATGTTAGGTGATTTCAACTAATGATCCGGGATGTTGTTCTCATCAGACCTCTACCAAGGAGTTGCGGGAGACAATCCAGCAGAGTCAATGCAGAGAGGGAGTTAAACGATGTCCCAATCAAATCCTCTTCCAGTCCAGAGTCTTGAGGGCGAAGTTGAAATCAGACCCAAGCACCACGCACTCATCCTCATTGACTGTATCCAAATATTCTGTTACACCGGTGCTGCCCGCAGACCAGACCCGTCCCCTGAGCAGAAGGGGGAAGTGGTAATACACGCACCCGCAGCAAAGGGAGCGTGTCCGGAGTGTGGTATGAAGCGTTGCCAGGCCAGGTGTAGTAAGGTAGACAATACTTGCCGGTACTGGTTGTAGAGATAGAGTGAAGGATGCCTCGTCGAAGTCAGGGAGTGGAGAGTGGAGATAGGTCATTGTCCAAGCCGTGTTCAAGGGGTTACCAGAGTGAGCGTTGTCCAAGGAGTGCCGAGATCGAGAGCCAGAGGGGGTAGTCGTACAAGTCGCGTCAGAACCTGTGAAAACACTGAGAGAATCCGGAAGTACTTCCATACAGAGACTATGTCGAGCAAAGACTGAGAGCAGAGAGGAGCTAGATAAAGCCGGAAGGTCCAATTAGGAACGGATGGGACAGGAAGAGCTACAGGGAGACACTGCAGATTGGTGCAGGCATAACAGGCCAGGTGAGTCTTGTTATTAACCTGAGTATGCCCGTGCAGTGTGCGGGGGCGGAGCCTGAGGTCCGGGGGACGGGAAGAAGAGTGTGCAGACTGAGCGTGCTCCGTAACTCGTGTACGCGCATGAACCGAGCCAGTGGATGGTGCAGGTGTGCGTGCAAGTGTGCGTGCAGGAGGGCATGGGCGCGCCCGGCGCTGAGCAGAGGAATCGCTGAGGGGAGTGATCCCGCGACGGCGGCAGGGGCGAGGAGCCGTGGAGGCCGGTAAGGCAGGTTTGTTTTGTGTGTCCAGGGACTCCCTGCAGGAAGGGGATGCTCTGTGTGAGGAGCGTGGAGAACGACGATTCCTGACAGTACCCCCCTCTTCAGGAACGGCCTCAGGATGATCCAAGAACGGTTTCTCTGGAAACTTTTTCCTGAAGGACTTAAGAAGGGCCAGGGCATGAATGTCCTTTGAAGTACCCAGGATCTCTCTTCAGGGCCAAAGCCCTTCCACTGCACCAAGAACTGGAGCTGACCCCTGGATAGGCGAGAATCCAAAAGAGAGTGAACTTCATATTCCTCGTTATTTTGTACAGTAATGGGATCCGGTTTACGAGTCTGATCCGGAAAGAAGTGACTGGAGATAAATGGTTTTAAGAGGGACACATGAAAGACATTGGGAATCTTCATACTGGGTGGTAGTTGGAGCCGGAATGCCACGGGATTGATTTGTTCGCAAATAGGGAAGGGACCCAGGAACTTAGGTGCTAGTTTAGGAGATGGTACCTAGAGGTGGATATTCTTAGAGGAGAGCCATACCAAATCCCCTGGTTTGTAACTGGGCGCCGAACGATGACGACGATCAGCCTGTAATTTCGATCTGCGGGAGGAGTTGAGAAGGGTAGACTGAATCCTGGACCATGCGGTTTGGAGGGAAGAAATGCGTTCATCTACGGCTGGTACTCCAGAAGGGATGTTGGGGATGGGAAGACAGGGAGGATGGAACCCATAATTTATAAAGAAGGGCGACTCCCGGGTGGACTCGTTTTTGGCAGAATTGACAGCATACTCTGTCCAAGAGAGGAGTTGAGCCCAATCATCCTGGAAATCGGATATGAAACATCTCAGGTACTTCTCCAGGGATTGATTGATTCTCTCCGTTTGTCCATTGGACTGAGGATGATAGGCGGAAGAGAAAGAAGAAGAGATGCCCAATCTCTTCGTGAAAGCTCTCCAAAAGTTGGATACTAACTGAGAACCTCTGTCAGAAACAATGGACGAAGGGATCCCATGAATCTGGAAAATCTGCTCCGTAAAGATTTCAGCAAGGGCGGGGGAGGTGGGTAATCCTTTAAGTGGAATGAAATGGGACATCTTCGAGAACCTGTCCACGACCACCAAGATAGTGTTCATTCCTCTGGACCTGGGCAACTCCACGATGAAGTCCATTGAAATGTGGGACCAGGGGCGGTCGGGAACTGGAAGGGGTAACAGAAAACCCTGAGGCTTTTGATGGAGAGTCTTGCTTTGAGCGCACTTGGGGCAGGTGCGGGTAAACTCCAGAATATCTTGAGACATCCTTGGCCACCAGAAATTCCGACGAATGAGATCAGTAGTCTTCTTAAAACCTGGATGACCTGCAGATTTAGAGGAGTGACCCTAAGACAGGACCTCTGGAACAAATTTGGAAGGTACAAAGAGTTTGTTGTTGGGAACGACCAAGTCCTTGGGAATGCGTCTCTGGGAGTGCAAAATCTTGTCAAGATTCTTGAAAGAAGACATGGCGAGAATCCTCTCTAGTGGAAGGATAGTCTCCAAAGACTCCTCTGGCCTCTCTTCAGAAGAATGTATACGGGAGAGTGCGTCTGCCTTTACGTTCTTGGTCCCGGGGATATAGGAAAGGTGAAAATCGAATCGAGAAAAAAAAAGAGCCCAACGAGCCTGTCGTGGACCAAGGCGTCGAGCGTTCTCTATGTAAAGAAGGTTCTTGTGGTCCGTGAGAATAGTAAACGGCTCTTTCGACCCCTCCAGCATGTGTCTCCACTCTTGAAGAGCCATCTTCACGGCCAGAAATTCCCTGTTACCCACGTCATAGTTCCTCTCGGCAGACGAGAATTTCTTGGGAAAATATGCACAGGGATGTAACTTATCTTGGGGCTTGGGTCTCTGAGAAAGAAAGGCACCAGCACCGCAATCAGAAGCGTCGACCTCCAGGACGAAGGGAAGTTCAATGTTGGGATGACGGAGAATAGGTGCGGATATAAAGGCTTCCTTGAGTGTCTCGAAGGCGGAGATGGCCTCGGATGACCAAGCAGAAGGATCAGCTCCTTTTTTGTTGAGCGCAGTAAGGGGTGCCACAATGGTGGAAAAACTCCGTATAAACTTACGATAATAATTAGCGAACCCTAAAAAACGTTGTATGGCCTTGAGAGAGTTGGGTCTTGGCCATTCAGTGACTGCTTGAAGTTTACCGGAGTCCATAATAAAGCCCTCATCGGAAATGATGTACCCCAGGAAAGGAGTAGAGGTCTGATGAAAGGTGCACTTCTCCAGTTTGGTGTACAAATGGTGTTCACGGAGACGGGAAAGGACGTAGGAGGTGTGGCGTATATGGTCCTGGAGATCTTTGGAAAAAATCAGGATATCATCCAAGTATACAATAACAAAAATATTGAGTACCTTACGAAAGACGTCGTTGATGAAATCCTGGAAGACAGCGGGAGCATTACATAAGCCGAAAGGCATTACCAGATATTCGTAGTGTCCACTACGCGTGTTGAAGGCCGTCTTCCATTCATCCCCCTTCCTGATGCGCACCAGGTTATAGGCACCACGTAGATCCAACTTGGAAAAAATCTTGGCCCCCTGTAATTTATCGAACAGTTCGGTAATAAGAGGAAGGGGGTAACGATTTTTAATAGTTATGTGGTTTAAACCCCTGTAGTCAATGCAAGGCCTCAACGACCCGTTCTTTTTCTTGACGAAGAAAAACCCAGCCCCTGCTGGGAAATTGGAATGACGAATAAAGCCATTCTTGAGATTCTCCTGGATATATTCATCCATAGCGTGAGATTCTGGTAACGACAAGGGGTAGGTCTTGGACTTGGGTAGGGAGTAACCTGGAACTAGATCGATCGGACAATCGTAAGTCCTGTGTGGCGGCAAGAGGTCTGACTGTACCTTACTGAAAACGTCCCGGAATTGATGGTAAACGGAAGGTAGAATAACTTCGGGAACAGAGGTATTGGCCAGCAGTTGATGAGTCTCGCCTGACCTCGGCCTCCAGGAAATGGGAGCAGAGGAAGTCCAGTCAATGAGAGGATTGTTAAGCTGTAGCCAAGGAAGACCAAGGGTGATGGGTATCCCAGGAGCGTGAATGGCACAGAGAACTAAGATCCCCTTGTGCAGATGTGAGGACAGAAGCAAGGGAGCCATCTCTAAGGAGATGTGGGCCGGGGTAAGTGGATGTCCATCGATATCGACGAGTGCGATGGGAACCTTCTTTCTCACGAGTGGTATGCGGTTTAACCTGGCGAATTCAAGATCCACGAAGTTTCCTCCAGCTCCTGAGTCAATGAAAGTGGCGGTAGAAGTCTTGAACTTATCGCCTGAAAGGGAGACTGGAAATGTAAGTTTTTTAGGGAGTTCACCTTTAGAAAGGGGACGTGGAGACATTACACCCAGAGAGAGCCCCTCTGTACTCACTGGGTGTTCCCGTTTCCCGGACGCAGTGGACACTCCCGAACCAGATGTTCCATGGATCCGCAGTAGAAACACAATCCCCCGGCGTGGCGGAACTGCCGTATCGGTGTGCGGATGCGTTGTACCCCCAATTGCATTGGCTCTGGCAACTCCAGTGCAGGACGAAGAGGTATGGTAGCACTTGGAGAGCAGGAGTGTTGCTGGGAGTACTGGAGAATGGAACTTGAAAGTTATGGAAGCGAGTGCGCTGACGCTCAGAGCGGCGTACCTGGATACGTTGATCCACTCGGACAGCCAAATCAATGAGGACCTCCAATTGATCCGGCCTGGATTGGCGAGAGAGTTCGTCCTTGATGGGATCTGCCAGGCCTTGCCAGAATACGGAGACAAGAGCCTCTTGTCCCCAGTTAGTCTCGGCTGCTAGAGTCCGGAATTCCACAGCATACTGTGTCACCATTCGCCGTCCCTGAGTGATCTGGAGGAGAGAAACAGATGCCATCTCCCGACGAGCGGGAGAATCGAATACTCGTTGGAACTCGGCTTTAAATGCCGGGTAATCTTGGGTAAGGTCAGAACGTCGCTCCCAAACCGGGGAAGCCCAAGCCAGGGCGCTCCCAGTGAGGAGGTTATAAATGTAGGCTACCTTCTTGCGATCAGTATTGTAGAGATGGGGGGCCATTTCAAACTGCACCTCACACTGGTTTAGGAAACTCCTACAATCTTGCGGTTCACCTGCATAAGGCTTGGGGGGAGGAATCCTTACATCTGAGCTGCTAACTGCGCTTGCGGAGTGGGGGCTTACATCTGGCGGGGTCGCGGTCGGTACCCTGTCTGAGAGTACTGCGACCTGGTGTGTAAGTGCCACAATTTGATCCGCCATGGCCTGGTTTTGCTGAAGCAAATTGGAGAGAAACTGTTGAAGTTCTTTCTGGTCTGCGTCTTGTGGGCTCGACATAATGTTACGCCGGTCCTGCCCGCAGACCAGACCCGTCCCCTGAGCTTAAGGGGGAAGTGGTAATACACGCACCTGCAGCAAAGGGAGCGTGTCCGGAGTGTGGTATGAAGCGTTGCCAGGCCAGGTGTAGTAAGGTAGACAATACTTGCCGGTACCGGTTGTAGAGATAGAGTGAAGGATGCCTCGCTGAAGTCAGGGAGTGGAGAGTGGAGATAGGTCTTTGTCGAAGCTGTGTTCAAGGGGTTACCAGAGTGAGCGTTGTCCAAGGAGTGCCGAGATCGAGAGCCAGAGGGGGTAGTCGTACAAGCCGCGTCAGAACCTGTGAAAACACTGAGAGAATCCAGAAGTACTTCCATACAGAGACTATGTCGAGCAAAGACTGAGAGCAGAGAGGAGCTAGATAAAGCAGGAAGGTCCAATTAGGAACGGAGGCGGGACAGGAAGAGCTACAGGGAGACACTGCAGATTGGTGCAGGCATAACAGGCCAGGTGAGACTTGTTGGTAACCTGAGTATGCCCGTGCAGTGTGCGGGGGCGGAGCCTGAGGTCCGGGGGACGGGAAGAAGAGTGTGCAGACTGAGCGTGCTCCGTAACTCGTGTACGCGCATGAACCGAGCCAGTGGATGGTGCAGGTGTGCGTGCAAGTGTGCGTGCAGGAGGGCATGGGCGCACCCGGCGCTGAGCAGAGGAATCGCTGAGGGGAGTGATCCCGCGACGGCGGCAGGGGCGAGGAGCCGTGGAGGCCGGTAAGGCAGGTTTGTTTTGTGTGTCCAGGGACTCCCTGCGGGAAGGGGGTGCTCTGTGTGAGGAGCGTGGAGAACGCCGATTCCTGACATATTCAGACAATTTGGTAAAGAACAGCACTCTCAAGGGTCCAGTGGCCGGAGCACTGCCTGCCATAGGCAGTGTGGAACAACAGCTTTGGCAAGCAGCAACTCTGGCTTAAAGAACAGTGTGACCACCTCACAAGATGACACTGTGAGCTGTTTGGAAAAAAAAACCTGCCTTGCCACTCCAGATTCCAGATGTATGGTATGGAGCAGGAAGCTCACAGAATACTGTCTCTACCACAAGAAGAACCGCATCTGAATCCTGAGAAACCTGTCCCTGATGCCATCAATTTTAAGAGTGCCTATGCGCCAAGCCATTGATGTTCAAGTGTTTATCTTGTGCTTCCCACAGGAGCACAGTTTGAATACTTTTTTACCTTATGGGCTCGCAACAAATGGTAAAATGCCTGGGCAACGCTACCAGAGTTTTTGGTCCTGTGGTTGGCCCTCATATATTAAATTAGAGGGTGGAGGATGAGTGAGGCATCATTGCACCTCTCGAGGGCCAACTGCACCTTCATATTTTATGCCCATAGAAGGTACTGTCCAGGAAATCAGCTAGCTTCTGCATAGGGATAATGTGGGCTGAGAGGTCCACTGACTCTGTTGTGCCAGAGGACTCCCCCTCACTCATCTGAAACTTCCATGACTGCTCCTGGCTGAGGATTTAAAATTTCCTGCCCTTCCCTGTGGAAGTTAATTTCAGCCTTATGATGGGTCCCTCTTTGGTGTTTCCAAGGGTCTCAATAATACCTTCTACATATCCTGGGAACGAACATTTAGGGGTACCTGGTGGCACTTGGGTGGAGGGTGTGCCCCCCTGAGTGACTCAGAGAGCCACAGAGGCATGATTCCTTCACTGCTTCCTCTACCACTGCCTGGGAAAAGGGATGACACGGGGTCTGCAGCACTCTGAGGACGGTCCTCCTTGGTGATCACCCTATAGGGAGGGTCCATGACTGCAGGCACATCCTGTAGAGAATCCAACTTTTACTTCTCACAAAGAGGGTCCACCTTAGCAGATGTCTCTCCGAAATAATTTGGGGTGCTCAACCAAATACCCACTCTCATTACCGCTTCCCCACCCCTTCCACTATACCCTAACCACTCCCTTATACCACCCCCTCATAAATGGAGGTCAGTTCTATATCATCCCCTTCCACTGGTGACACAAGCTAGGGCAATTCCCAGGGTGTATCACTTATAGGTAGCAAAACCAGTGGGTGATCTTTACTGACCCCCATGTCACTGAAGACAGCAGTGCCTCGTGTGGTAGAAACACATGTCTTCAGGGACTGTTTTACAATTTGGAGTAGTAGTGGAGGGCACCCTAACATCCATGTCCAGGGGCAGGACCACATGCTGCATAGCTGTGTTACTCCCTGCCCCCGGATCCTGGGCAGACCCCCTATTCCCTCCACTAATTCCAGATCCCCTTACCATACAGTCTCACTTCCTTGGGGACCTGGAGTGGCCCAGGCTTGCTGATCTTAATCACTAAGCCTGACAAGGCAATGCTGTACGGAATGGGTGCCTTGACCCGCCCAGGAGTCCTTTAATAGTGAACATATAAATGCTCACCTTCAGCCACACTCCTATTGGTCTTAACTGTCCTCTTCCAGTGCTGATTACCCAAGAGAGGGTGCCACTGTCTGCTCATATTTAGTGTAGGGTGTGTTTTGGGGTAGATATTGGTTTCAGAAGATGGCTGTACCAGGTTGGTTTTTTTCTTTCCCCCCCCCCTTTTTGAGGGGAGTGACAGAGATCAATTCAAGGGCAGAGTCAGTAACAACTACTACTGCCTCAGGGGGACCTGAGCCCTTGAAGGCCCCATGATGATAGGCTCAGAAGCACAGGGTGGCAGCATGTGTAAGTGATGGGGCAGATTCCAGATTCTCCTTGGGACATCTTTTTATGCATGCCCCAGCTACTTGCATAGATAGCACCTAACCTTGTGACTCTGTGCACCCTAGCAGCAGCATGTGTACCTGCCACCTAAATGAAAGCACATGCCTCAGCACCCTATCCCTGATCCCTTGCAGTGTCATTTGACGCTACGTTGACATGGCGACGCGTGTGGAGCAAAGGTAAGTAAAGGTTTACAGAGGCCCTAGAGATCCCCTGGCACTTAAATTAAGTGCCTTCGTGTCAGGATCGCCTAGACCTCCTGCCTAGCCATAGCTTCCTTGTCCACTGGGTGTGCTGCTGCCTTCTGTTGGCTCTGGGTTCCTCTGTCTGCCTGTCTTCTTGTTGCTCCTGTCCTGTTTCTGTTCTTTATAGCTTGCTTCCTGTCTGTTGTTTTTGCCTTTGCTTGAAGTCAGACTCCTAATGCACATGCCTCTGATTCCTGATCTATTTCTGTATCTGTACCTGTATTATAGAAGTCTGTTCACAGTAAAAGCTCTTGCTGGTAATCTGTCTTGTTCTTGTTTGTTCCTGTTCTCAGTCCCTGCCCCCAGACCTGTCCTTGCTCCCCGTCCTGTTCCAGTCTCCTCGTTGCCGACCTCTGCTTGTTACCTGACTTCGCTACCTGCCGCCTGCCTTGGACCTCTGCTTGTTTCCTGACTGCGCTACCTGCCGCCTGCCTCAGACCTCTGCTTGTACCTGTCTTTGCTACCTGCAACCTGCATCGGACCCCTGCTTGTGACCCCTACTACGCTCGTGCTGTTCCAGCCACCGAGATCCTACCCGCCACAGGAGTCTCCCGTGACAGAAAGCAAAGGCCACTTCTGGATCTCGCTGGAACAGATTCTTCTTCTGCCTGCTGCAGCAGACCACATCCGCATGGTTAAAGATAAGTACTTTCGTTTCTTTTTTGGAAATCCAAGTTGGGATCTTGAAAGGTTTTTTTTTTTTGTTTCTACTAAGTGTTCTGCAAGAATTATTGCGTTCATAACGAAAAAACATTTTTTCTGAGACTAGAACTGTTGCTGCAGAGACTATTGCAGCTTTCTTTGAGATTTTTCGTTTTGTGCAGTGCCTGGGTTAACCCTTGCAGTACCTGTTGCCACCTTTCTGACTTTTCATTTCCTGGACAAGGCTTGTCTCTGCATCCCTGGTTGGACCACTGCTGTTCACAGGGTTCCCATTTCAAAAGACAAGAGTGCTTCCATTATTTTGTGACTGCATGCAGGAAAAATCACTGCAATCTGTAGTTTTTCATATGATTGGTTCTAAGGTTTCAGGTTTACCTGCAAGTTCCCCTAAAGTTTGTTTCTCTGCAACATATGATATCCCTACGCCTGATCTCAAAGGTTTCAGATTTGACTGCAGGGTTCTCTGTCTGATATTCCTATGTCCGATGTCAAAAGTTTCAGATCTAACTACAAGTTTTCTCTGTATTAGTTTCCTGCTGTCTATGATATTTCTATGCCTGATATCTAAAGTTTCAGATTCAACTGCAGGTTTTCTTTGTCTATATGATATCCCTTTGCTTGATGCCTAAAGATTCAGATGTAACTGCAGGTTCTCTCTGTCTGTATGATATCCCTACGCCTGATTTCTAAAGTTTCAGATATAACTACAAGTTTCTCTGTCTATGTTTTTTCCTTGCATTTATAAATCTCTGTGACTGATGCTAAAGTCTCAAAAGGTCAGCTCTCCTATCTTGTGTCTCTCTGTGTCTAATATTCCTGTTGTTCATTCTAATGCTTCTGTTTTAAAAACACATTTCCTCTTTACTGTTTTTTTGGGAAGTGTGGTTTCCCCATGTCTGAAATTATGGCTCCCACTCAAACAGTCTTGAGCAGTAAATGTGAACACAGTACCACTGATTCTTCAGAACTTCTCAAAGCAAGGAAGAAGAAGAAAAAGAAGGGAGGCATTACTGTGGAAGTTGCAGAAGGAATTAAGAATGAAAATTTAACCTCAGAGTCTGCATTTGATGAAAGAGATATGCTGCAGCTTAAGACAACTCACAGACGTATCCCAAGAATAGTGGAAGAGAAGAAAGATGCCCCTACTCAGACGCTTCAAGCTGCACAGAAAGCGATTGATTGTCTTTATGGACGTTTAGATAAGGAGCAAGAAGCTAATTCTGCACTACAAAACTGTCTATCCTCAGCAATTGCTAAGTGTGTTCTCCAGGAGAAAGAGAAAGAGCAGTTGGAGAGTGACCTGGATGGCATTTCAGCTGAGCTGGAGAAGGCATATACTGATGCTGCTGAGAATCGGCGCCTCGCTTCTAAAAGTAACGAATTCCTGGAAATCTCTATGAAGGAAATTGACAGGCTTAATACAGAGCTTAAAGTCTCCCAGGAGGAGGTTTGCTACTTCAAAAAAGAGATGGAAGTCGTTCGGGAGGAGAGATGTTACTTGAAAACAGAGATACGTTCTTTGAGAGACGCCTCCGAAGAGTTAAATAGTAGGTTTGAAATTATAAACCAAATGAGTAAGAACTTCTCTGTCCAAGCCAGTGAAGGAGATAAAAAAAACTCCATGAATCAGAAGAGGAGAAGAGACTATTGATAGAAGAAAAGTCAAGGATGCAATTAGCGCTGGAAAAAGCAGAGGGTGACTGGGAAAATGAAAAATATCAGTTGGAGAATGACAGGTTGATCTTGTCAAGTAAGCTGGAGAAGGCCTACGCTGATTCTGCCCAGTACCAGACTTTCATGGCTCAAGTTGACGTAGCACTGGAAGCATCTCAGAAAGAGGTTCACAGGCTTACTACAAAGCTGGAAGCCTCTAAGGAGAAGAGTTGCCACTTCAACACAGAACTATGTTCATTGAGAGAAATCTTCGAAGGGTTAAATATCAGTTTTGAAACGGTAACCCAGGAGTGCAAGAATCTCTATGTCCAAGTCAGTGAAGGAGATAAGAAACTCCATAAATTAGGAGAGGAGAAGAAACAGTTGGCCCAGGAAAAGTTAGAATTGCAGACAGCACTGCAGAATGCAGAGAGAGTGCTGCAAGAAGAATGTGTCTCCCTGGAGCGGCGCACACAAGCAGAAAATATGCTGCAGAGTCAGCTGCGAGAACTGCGTACACATCTGCAGGACACCAAGGAGAAATGGGTGAGTGCTGAAGAAAAGCAGCGAGTTCTGCAGAAAGAAAGTTTCCAGACTGCCTACAAAATAAAGATGCTGCAAGATTATTTGAGTACCCAGTGTGTCCCCAAAGAACAGCATGAGGAGCTGAAGGCCACACTGAGCATAACCAGAGCCTCGCTGGAGGAAGAGCTGAAAACTCGAATAGCTTGTTTTTCATTGGGTGATGCCACGAAACAGCAGTCGCAAGAGGAGACCATGGAGAGCAAACTCTATGTTCCCACTTACCCACGTGAAAAGTCTGCACCCATCCTTGATGCCCACATTCCTGATGTCCATGCCTCTGCAATGGAGTTCAACGTATCCATTGGGAAGTTCCAGATTCCAAAACTAAAAGAGATATATTGGTCACAAAAAGAGACCACGGAAAGTGAATATGTCCCCTCTGCCGCATGTGAAGAGCCTGATGTATCTGTTCCCGATGCCCCTGCTATGATGTTAGACGGATCCCTGATGAAGTTCCTTGCTATGCCTAATATTCTTGATGCTGATGCCAACGCTCTTGCGATGAGGATAAATGCACCTCTCACAGATTTCCCATCAGCACTTGACGTACACATTAAGTTGGCCTTCCATCAAGATTTCCCTGAAGAGCCTGGAGGGTTGTCCGGAGTTGTTGCTGATCCCTATGTTGCTGCAAAACATGGAGTGTTGTCCGAAGGCCATCGTGAGTCGGCCTTCCATCAGGGACACCTTGCTAAACCTGGAGGGTTGTCAGGAGGATCTACTGGCTCCTCTGCTGTGAAGACAAGCGCACGTTCTTCCGTTTATCTACGAATATCTGATGTGTCCTCTGCTGAGCCTGTGACCTAATCTGCAAAGTCAAGCTTACTGCTCACAGATTCTCTGGCGTTTGGGTTGATGCATCCTGACATTCAACTGTTCCGAGAGAGAATTGAATTCCTCTGTCGGCTTTCTGATGGACTTTTTCAGTCTGTACCTGTGGAGTACTCTCTGCCCGCTGACAAACCACCAGAGGTGGGTCACCTTGAGTCCACTTTTCATCAAGGCCTCCGGGAAGAGCCTGGAGGATCGTCCGGAGAACGCTCTTGAGAGGGGGGAATAATGTCAGGATCGCCTAGACCTCCTGCCTAGCCATAGCTTCCTTGTCCACTGGGTGTGCTGCTGCCTTCTGTTGGCTCTGGGTTCCTCTGTCTGTCTGTCTTCTTGTTGCTCCTGTCTCTGTCCTTTATAGCTTGCTTCCTGTCTGTTGTTTTTGCCTTTGCTTGAAGTCAGACTCCTAATGCACATGCCTCTGATTCCTGATCTGTTTCTGTACCTGTACCTGTATTATAGAAGTCTGTTCACAGTAAAAGCCCTTGCTGGTAATCTGGCTTGTCCCTGTTTGTTCCTGTTCTCAGTCCCTGTCCCCAGACCTGTCCTTGCTCCCCTCTCCTGTTCCAGTCTCCTCGTTGCTGACCTCTGCTTGTTACCTGACTTCGCTACCTGCCACCTGCCTCGGACCTCTGCTTGTTTCCTGACTTCGCTACCTGCCGCCTGCCTCGGACCTCTGCTTGAACCTGACTTCGCTACTTGTTGCCTGCCTCGGACCCCTGCTTGTGACCCCTACTACGCTCGTGCTGTTCCGGCCACCGAGATCCTACCCACCACAGGAGTCTCCCGTGACACTTCGGGAAGCGGAGGGGGCCTCTGTAAAATGCGCTCCCCCCCGCAGGCAGTCTCGCGCCCCCCAGTTTGTGCACCGCTTCCTTAGAAAATACATTATGGAACAATAAAATGGCAGAGAAGAGCCACCAAATGGATAAAGGGGATGGAAAATCTGATCATGAGGAAGTGATAGCTAAATTATATTTGTTTACATTAGAAAAGAGATGTCTAAGAGGGGATATGATAATTATGTACAAACATATTTGCGGATAATACAAGGAGCTTTCAAAAGAACTATTCATCCCAAGGGCAGTACAAAGGAAACAGGGTCATACCTTAAGGTTGGAGGAAAGGACATTTCAGCAACAAAAAAAGTAATTATTGGCATTACTCTTATACCTCAAGGTATTAGAGTTTGATCACTAGCATAAAAATTAATACAATTGCATTATCAACACATTTTGATGGTCGATTCCAATATTTCAACGCGCACAGTAAATAATGCCTTATTTGAAGAGTTGACAAGTTTATGTCTTGCCCGCTAAAAATAATGCACACTGTATTTTTTGGCAACATTATCGCTTTTTTGCCCTATGGCAGTTTGATGACTCTAAGCTTCAGTGTTATAGTTATTTGAGATAATGTGTTGAGAATCAAATGTCCTTTTCAGTCCCCTTCATTTATGGTGAAGTACAGTATGTTAAGATTTTTATCTGAAATATTTTCCATTCTTGTTGTAATATTTATTTTATTTTGTGAATTTGAATGTGAAATGGCTTATTGAGTGGCGTGCTGTCCCGTCATGTGAAATTACGTGGAACTCATTTTGAAAGATATTCATTGGAATACTTCATTGTAGGACTCCACAAAGGATCTAATTAATTTTCCAGATTCTTTAGGTAGTTTATTACCAGACTATAAATATATTATACGAGTATTTTTTTTTAACTGAGCAATTGCAATTGTAATAAGAAAAGGACATATCTTTTAAATAAGTGATAAGTACTGTACAATTGTTATGCCTTCACAAAGCAAGCAATTTCCATACATTAATTTTAGCAAGTCTGGCAGTCTGGCCTTTCACAAACCACCTGATTTAATTTTGTCCTTTTTTTTCTTTGGGGGTGGTATGTCCTGCTGTTTAAAAAAAATCCTGAAGAGTTTTGTAATAAAAATGAGAAGCTGGAACCTGTAAGATTACTGTGGAAATAAAACCTATGTTAGTATTCTAATTTTCCATACATTTGATGACTATTGGCTCCTTTATGGTAAATGGACAATAAATGTTAACATTATCTACTATTTATTTTCTTCAAAACATATGTGCAAGATTAATAATATGAATCTTTTTATGATAGTCTTTTTAAAAATAGTTTTACAGTACCGGAAAGGTAAAAAAATAAATAAAACATGTGAGGGTAAAAGGAAGACAATCAGTACAGGGGTAAAACTGGCTGCTCTGGGACTAGAGTTATGTTAATGTCTTCAAATGTGCTCTGCAGATTTTTTTTTGTGACCTTAGGGTCTTAATAGAGATAGTCATTAGAGCAAAGAAACATCCATTTAATTGTGGGGTAAGATTCATTAGAATTGAATTGCCTAGCCATTGTTATTCTCTAAGATCCAGTATATTGATTAATTCTGCAAGAACTTTATGCCAATATCCTTCTCTTTATACATTATGAGAGATAATTTGACCATTGATTTAGCATTTAGTATTTTATATAAAACTTTAACACTTGTATTACCTTTGCGTTAAGCTCTTCCTCTCACCTACTGTAACTGTATCTGCCTTTGTACACAAGTTCTAATTTATTATGTAGCGTTACTGGCATTGTCATTAAAATGTATCCTTAGAGCGTGCTTGCTTATGGAATAGGTAAATTAGAAGTGGGAATGTCATTAGTGATTTTAAGGCAAAACTTATTGAGCTGTTTTTCTAGTTAAATTGTTCAGTCTGAATGAATATAGGAAAACTGTCTACTTGATTATTTCAAGTAAAAGCCATTCATTTTATTTGATCAGCTTAATTGTTATTTTAGTTTGACAGATGAAAAACGGCACGTTGGTGTAATATCAACTTTTACAGTAACAATAAAAACTTTGAAGCTGACAATTTTCTTGTAAAATCACTGACATTGTACCAATTCTACTAACGTAAAAAAAAAATATATATATATATATATATAGCAACATAGCAGAATGAGTGCTTACCGTATCAAATTAAAAAAAAGAATCTTCATGAAATATAGTATGTCAAATAAAATAAGTTAGCATTTTTTTGTACAGCTACTCAATAAACAAATGAAATTACAACAAAATACCCATATGAGGTTTGGCAAGATCCTTTCCGGGTTTTCACATTCCGGTTTAGGATTTTCCTCTTGCTAACCCTCTGTTGCTGGATCGTCCATTTTTGCTAATGGCAACTTCCTTTAAAAGGACCACCGGATCTGTGACTTCCCGATAATTGCGGGGCCAGGAAAACACCCGTGTTCAGTGAAGTTGTGTCAGGAATCTTCGTTCTCCGCGCTCCCCACACAGAGCACTCACTTCCCTCGGTGATTCCTTTGCTCAGCGCCGGGCGCGCCCACACCCTCCCGCACGCACACCTGCACCATCCACTGGCTCGGTCCACATACGTACATGCGTTACGGAGCACGCTCATTCTGCACACTCTTCTTCCCGTCCCCCAGACCTCAGGCTCCACCCCCGCAAGCCACACGGGCATAGTCAGGTTATCAACAAGTCTCACCTGGCCTGTTATGCCTGCACCAATCTCCAGTGTCTCCCTGTAGCTCTTCCTGTCCCGCCTCCATTCCTAATTGGACCTTCCTGCTTTATCTAGCTCCTCTCTGCTCTCAGTCTTTGCTCGACATAGTCTCTGCATGGAAGTACTTCAGGATTCTCTTAGTGTTTTCACAGGTTCTGACACGGCTCGTACGACTACCCCCTCTGGCTCTCGATCTCGGCACTCCTTGGACAATGGTCACTCTGATACCCCTCGAACCCGGCTTGGACTACAACCTATCTCCGCTCTCCACTCCTTGACCTCGGCAAGGCATTCTTCACTCTATCTCTACAACCGGTACTGGCAAGTATTGTCTACATTACTACACCTGGCCTGGCAACACTTTATACCACACTCCGGACACGCTCCCTTTGCTGCGGGTGCGTGTATTACCATTTCCCCCTTCAGCTCAGGGGACGGGTCTGGTCTGCGGGCAGCACCGGCGTAACATTATGTCGAGCCCACAAGACGCAGACCAGACTGACATGGCCTCCATGATGACGGCCATGTATCAACAAGTCCATGCCCTAACGGACCAAATGGATCTTTTCACTCAACAGGTACAGGACATTTCATTTCAGGCACCACCTGTTGCCGCACCGCCACTGTCGCCAGAAACAGTATCCGCCGCGACCTCGGGCCCGAAGATCCCGGCACCTAAACCGTATGCGGGGGATCCGCACACCTGCCGCGGTTTCCTCAATCAATGCGAGATCCAGTTTGAGATAGCTCCGCAGCAGTATTCCACTGGTCGCAAGAAAGTGGCGTATGTCTACAGCCTGCTTACTGGGAAAGCGCTGGCATGGGCTTCCCCAATTTGGGAACTATGTCCCGATATCACCCGCGGCTAAGCGGCCTTTAGACGAGACTTTCGACAGTCGATATCCCCGCACGCCAAGAAACTGCCTCTGACTCTTTGCTTCAGCTTTCTCAGGGACGTCGTTCCATGGCCCAGTATGCCTTGGAGTTCAGGACCATAGCAGCTGAGACACGATGGGGCCAGGAGGCTTTGGTCTCAGTCTTCTGGCGAGGCTTAACGGATTCCGTGAAGGACGAGCTCGCCTCACAACCCAGGCCAGGGCTTCTGGAGGAACTCATCTCCCAAGCCAATCGAGTGGATCAGCGCCTTCAGGTACGCCGCGTCCAGCGCCAGCTTCCCCGATTTATGCCCTTCTGTGCTCCTTCTCCCAGATTCTCTCAAACCCCAGGACCTGCCGTCTCCCCGCTACCCGCTCTGGAGGCTCCTGAGCCGATGCAATTTGGAGTCCAGCATTCCCGGACACCGATACAGCAAGCTCGCCAAGCTGGTGGATTATGTTATTACTGCGGATCCTCCGAGCATCTGGTCCGTGAATGTCCACTACGCCCGGGAAACGACCAAACACAGTGAGTACGAAGGGGCACTCCCTGGGTGCTAAATTTCCTTGTCCCCTTTCCAGGAAGGAACTTCCCCAAAAATTGACCATTCCCGTTTCTCTCTCTTAGGTCCTACCTTCCGCACCTCCACTGTGGCATTTATCAACTCCAGCACGGGAGGAAATTTCATGGACCAAACCTTCTCTAAACAGAACCAGATTCCACTCGTTAGGAAGAAGTCTCCCGTTGCCTTGGTTGGGATCGACGACCGTCCGCTCAACCCGGCATACATTTCCTTGGAGACTTGCCCCATCACCCTTTCCTCTCTCTCCCACAAGGAGACCTTGGCCTTTGATGTAATCCACGCTCCCGGAACTCCATTCACTCTTGGCTTACCTTGGTTGCAGAAGCACAATCCTCTCATCAACTGGACATCCCAGGACCCTATTACTTGGAGGTCAAGGTCAGAGGAGCCATCTCCACCAGCCATACTTCCGCCTCGACTGCTGGCCAATACCTCTGTTCCTGAGGTTATTCTACCTTCTGTTTACCACCAATTCCGGGACGTTTTCAATAAGGTACAGTCAGACCTTTTGCCGCCACACAGGACTTACGATTGTCCGATCGATCTGGTTCCAGGTTACTCCCTACCCAAGTCCAAGACCTACCGCTTGTCGTTACCAGAATCTCATGCTATGGATGAATATATCCAGGAGAATCTCAAGAATGGCTTTATTCGTCACTCCAATTCCCAAGCAGGGGCTGGGTTTTTCTTCGTGTTAAAAATCGTTACCCCCTCCCCCTTATTACCGAACTGTTCGATAAATTACAGGGGGCCAAGATTTTTTCCAAGTTGGATCTATGTGGTGCCTATAACCTGGTGTGCATCAGGAAGGGGGATGAATGGAAGTCGGCCTTCAACACGCGTAGCGGACACTATGAGTATCTTGTAATGCCCTTCGGCTTATGTAATGCTCCCGCTGTCTTCCAGGATTTCATCAACGACGTCTTTCGTAAGGTACTCAATATTTTTGTTATAGTATACTTGGATGATATCCTGATTTTTTCCAAAGATCACCAGGACCATATAAGCCATACCTCCTACGTCCTTTCCCGTCTCCGTGAACACCATTTGTACGCCAAACTGGTGAAGTGCACCTTTCATCAGACCTCTACTCCTTTCCTGAAGTACATAATTTCCGATGAAGGTTTTATGATGGATGCCGGTAAACTTCAAGTACTCACTGAATGGCCAAGACCCAATTATCTCAAGGCCATACAATGTTTTTTAGGGTTCGCTAATTACTATCGTAAGTTTATATGGAGTTTTTCTACCATTGTGGCACCTCTCAGTGCGCTCACCAAAAAAGGAGCTGATCCTTCTGCTTGGTCATATGAGGCCATCTCCGCCTTCGAGACTCTTAAGGAAACTTTTATATCCGCACCTATTCTCTATCATCCCAACATTGAACTTCCTTTCGTCCTGGAGGTCGACGCTTCTGATTGCGGCGCTGGGGCCGTTCTTTCTCAGATACCCACGACTCAAGATAAGTTACATCCCTGAGCATATTTTTCCAAGAAATTCTCATCTGCCAAGAGGAACTATGACGTGGGTAACAGGGAACTTCTGGCCGTGAAGATGGCTCTTCAAGAGTGGAGACACCTGCTGGAGGGGTCGAAAGAGCCGTTTACTATTCTCACGGACCACAAGAACCTTCTTTACATAGAGAACGCTCGACACCTTGGTCCACGACAGGCTCGTTGGGCTCTTTTTTTTCCTTGATTCGATTTTCACCTTTCCTATATCCCCGGGACCAAGAACGCAAAGGCAGATGCACTCTCCCGAATACATTCTTCTGAAGAGAGACCAGAGGAACCTTTGGAGACCTTCCTTCCACTAGAGAGGATTCTCGCCACGTCTACTTTCAAGAATCTTGACAAGATTTTGCACTCCCAGAGATGCATTCCCAAGGACTTGGTCGTTCCCAACAACAAACTCTTTGTACCTTCCAAATTTGTTCCAGAGGTCCTGTCTTGGGGTCACTCCTCTAAATCTGCAGGTCATCCAGGTTTTAAGAAGACTACTGATCTCATTCGTCGGAATTTCTGGTGGCCAAGGATGTCTCAAGATATTCTGGAGTTTACCCGCGCCTGTCCCACGTGTGCTCAAAGCAAGACTCTCTGTCAAAAGCCTCAGGGTTTTCTGTTACGTCTTCCAGTTCCCGACCGCCCTTGGTCCCACATTTCGATGGACTTCATCGTGGAGTTGCCCAGGTCCAGAGGAATGAACACTATCTTGGTGGTCATGGACAGTTTCTCACAGATGTCCCATTTTATTCCACTTAAGGGTTTACCCACATCCCCCGCCCTTGCTGATATCTTTACGGAGCAGATTTTCCGGATTCATGGGATTCCTTCGTCCATTGTTTCTGACAGAGGTTCTCAATTAGTATTCAAATTTTGGAGAACTTTCACCAAGAGATTGGGCATCTCTTCTTCTTTCTCTTCCGCCTATCATCCACAGTCCAATGGACAAACAGAGAGAATCAATCAATCCCTGGAGAAATACCTGAGATGTTTCATATCCGATTCCCAGGATAATTGGGCTCAACTCCTTCCTTGGGCAGAGTAGGCTGTCAATTCTGCAAAAAATTAAGCCACCTGGGAGTCGCCCTTCTTTATAAATTATGGGTTCCACATCCACTGCCTACCCATCTCCAACATCCCTTCTGGAGTTCCAGCCGTAGATGAACGCATTTCTGCCCTCCAAACAGCATGGTCTAGGATTCAGTCTACCCTTCTCGACTCCTCCCGCAGATCGAAACTACAGGCCGATCGTCGTCGTCGTTTGGCGCCCAGTTACAAGCCAGGGGATTTGGTATGGCTCTCCTCTAAGAATATCCGCCTCAAGGTACCATCTCCAAAATTGGCACCTAAGTTCCTGGGTTCCTTCCCTATTTGTGAACAAATCAATCTTGTGGCATTCCGGCTCCAACTACCACACAGTATGAAGATTCCCAATGTCTTTCATGTGTCCCTCTTAAAACCATTCATCACCAGTCACTTCTTTCCGGATCAGACTCGTAAACCGGACCCCATTACTGTACAAAATAACGAGGAATACGAAGTTCACTCTCTTTTGGATTCTCGCCTATCCAGGGGCCAGCTCCAGTTCTTGGTGCAGTGGAAGGGCTTTGGCCCTGAAGAGAAATCCTGGGTACCTTTAAAGGACATTCATGCCCCGGCCCTTCTTAAGTCCTTCAGGAAAAAGTTTCCAGAGAAACCGTTCATGCACCGTCCTGAGGCCGTTCCTGAAAAGGGGGGTACTGTCAGGAATCGGCGTTCTCCGCGCTCCCCACACAGAGCACTCACTTCTCTCGGCGATTCCTTTGCTCAGCGCCGGGCGCGCCCACACCCTCCCGCGCGCACACCTGCACCATCCACTGGCCCGGTCCACACGCGTACACGCGTTACGGAGCGCGCTCATTCTGCACACTCTTCTTCCCGTCCCCCAGACCTCAGGCTCTGCCCCCGCAAGCCGCACGGGCATACTCAGGTTACCAACAAGTCTCACCTGGCCTGTTATGCCTGCACCAATCTGCAGTATCTCCCTGTAGCTCTTCCTGTCCCGCCTCCGTTCCAAATTGGACCTTCCTGCTTTATCTAGCTCCTCTCTGCTCCCAGTCTTTGCTCGACATAGTCTCTGCATGGAAGTACTTCAGGATTCTCTTTGTGTTTTTACAGGTTCTGACGGCTCGTACGACTACCCCCTCTGGCTCTCGATCTCGGCACTCCTTGGACAATGCTCAACATGATAAACCTCGAACCCGGCTTAGACTACAACCTATCTCCGCTCTCCACTCCTTGACCTCGGCAAGGCATTCATCACTCTATCTCTACAACCGGTACCGGCAAGTATTGTCTACTGCTGCGGCAGAGTTTATTCGAGCATTTGCCCGTTCTCTGCCGCAGCAGTAGCCTGGCGCGCGCCCGAGAGTGACGGGCGCGCGCCAAAGCAGCGGAAGAGCGCCCTCCGATCGGGGCGCTCTCCCTACCGCTGCCGGGTCCGCCGGGTCCCCCGGAACCCCCTGCCGCTGTCCCGCGATCGCGGGACACCAGGGCTCCCTCGGGGAGCCCCTGGACGCGCGTGCAGGGGGCGCACGCTCCCGATGACGCGTGACCGCGCGTCTATGACGTGCGGCACGCCGAGGGGCGGCCACTAGCAAGCCGGGAGATTTCCCGGCTTGCGGTACCGACCACACTCGGATAAAGTGTGTCGGTACTGTACATTACTACACCTGGCCTGGCAACACTTTATACCACACTCCGGATATGCTCCCTTTGCTGCGGGTGCGTGTATTACCACTTCCCCTTCAGCTCAGGGGACGGGTCTGGTCTGCGGGCAGCACCAGCGTAAAAAGTTGGAAGAGGATTCGCTGGACATTGCTACCATCCTTCCCCCTCAGTCCCTTCCTGGATTCTTTTGCCGGTTTCCCTCTCATGGTGATCGACATCAGTCTCTACTACTGTAAGGCCTTCGTGGATTCCGGAGCAGCGGGTAACTTCCTCGATCTTTCATTCGCCAAATAGCACGCAATTCCCCTTCACTGTTTAGAGATTGCGGCGATCGACGGAAGACCCTTAGGCCCCGACACCATCACCCAGGAGTCACTACGCCTGCTGGTGAAGATCGGAGATCTACATAAGGAACTACTCCCTTTCATGATAATCAGCACACCTTCAGCACCTATAGTGTTAGGTCTCCCTTGGTTGCGTGCCCACAACCTTACAGTTGACTGGTTAAGAGGGCAAGTGACCACCTGGGGCAGCGATATCACGGGACTTGATTGTCTACACATCGCCCCAGCTCTGACTCCCTGTTGACATCTGTATCTCTCCCCGATAGTCTTCCCCTTGCATACCAGGATTTTGGGGATGTTTTCAACAAGAAACAAGTCAAGGGGTTACCACCACATCAGACATTTGATGGTCCAATCAACTCGTTTCCAGGAGCCATTCCACCGTCTCAGACTATTTTGGCAGTTTCTTTTACTCTTCCATCTTTTGTCTCTCTATCTGGAGTTCCTGTGGTGGATGACAAGGTCGAGGAGCTACAGTCTCTCTGGAGGAAGATTCATGCCAACATAACTAAAGCCTCCTTTCAGCAGAAGGACCACACGGATAAGCGTCGGCGGACAGCGCTGCAGTTCCAGGTTGGAGATCACGTATGGCTATCTACCAGGAACATCCTTCTGAAGATTCCTTCAGACGAAAAGCTCAGGCCCAGGTTTATAGGTCCTTTCAAGATTGTGAAACAAGTAAATCCGGTTTCAGTTAAATTGGAGCTACCAGATACCCTAAACATTCCTCCGGTCTTCCATGTGTCTCTCCTAAAGGTGGTGGTCAGCATCAACACCTCTTCAGCTCCCATCCTTCAAGCCCCAGGTTTTGGTAGATGGCCAAGTGAATAATGTACCTCATCGAATTCTGGATTCCTGTGGATCTTGAGGCAGTCTCCAGTACATTGTATCTGGGAGGGGAAACAGTCCAGAGGAGAATTCTTGGGTTAAGAGTAGTGATGTCCATGCATCCTCCTTTATCCAAGGTTTCCACTAGAGGTTCCCCAACAAGCCTGGGTTAAATTGTCCGGAGATCGATTCTGGGGGAATCTATTGTTCATAGTACATATTGCTCTGTCTGTCTCTCTTTGTGTCTCTCTTTGTGTCTCTCTTTGTGCCTCTCTTTGTGTCTCTCTTTGTGTCTCTCTTTGTGTCTCTCTTTGTGTCTCTCTTTGTGTCTCTCTTTCTGTCTCTCTTTCTGTGTCTCTGTCTGTGTCTCTGTCTGTGTCTCTGTCTGTGTCTCTGTCTATCTGTGTCTCTGTCTGTCTGTGTCTCTGTCTGTCTGTGTCTCTGTCTATCTGTGTCTCTGTCTGTCTGTGTCTCTGTCTGTCTGTGTATCTGTCTG